>NC_045431.1:243278468-243580656 GCF_902635505.1 Sarcophilus harrisii
CATGTACTAAAGAGAAAGGGGCACTTGCTGAGCTGTAGACCATTTGGAGAATTATGATTGCTGTAAACAGCAAAGGACTAAAGCCAGAAAATCGGGGAGCAGAACACCTGTACTTCCTGATAGTACCATGATTTCAATAGCATATTGAAAGGGATTCCCTGTCTAGCTGTTCCAAAATTTGTTTGGTGGGAGACAGGGGAGGTAAATAAATCCCAGGGCCCACTACCACTCTGAAAGGATCATATGGGGAGTATCGAGTGGGAAAGATTCACCAGAAGGTCAGTTCAAATCCTTCCCAAGGGAACTACTTTTTGCAAAGAGTTTACATGTTTTCTGTATCTACGTTGGGGCTTCTGTGAGTTTTCTTATGTTTTCCAAATTTTCTGTGGCATAAAATATTGTCGGGTACTCAAGATGCCTTTGTTACCTCCAAGACTTATCTAGGAGATCAGGTTCACACCCGTCCCTTTTACTTACATCCGTGGAAGTTTAGTCATTCATTTCTAGCCCCTTGGAGAACCATGGCTGGGCCCACAGCAGAACACTTCTATACCCTGTGATTTTACAGAGGGCTGGGGGCCTTTATTATTTTGGGGCAAGGTCCTATCTATGAGTTGATTTCAATTTCACTGAATTCAGCAAGCACTTAATACTTTGTGCTACGAAGTAGGGACCCAAAGACAAAACAGTAAAAGACTGGGGGAGAGGGAAATTACATATCACACTCACAGGGGATCCCATTTCAACCCACCAACTCCAACATATTTCCTCCTCTACTATCCCTGCTCTCCCACCTGTTTTCAATCTCTTTGCCCACTCCCCCTCTCCCTATCCAGTGGCCCCTAATACCTCTAAGATCAAATAGAAAGCCCTCTGTTGGGCCTTCAAAGCCTTTTCTAGGCTTCTTACACTACATCCCTTCCCCCACCCCAACTAGGATTCTCCTTGTTCGTCCCACATCACACTTTGTCTCCAGACTCTAGGCCTTTGCAGTGGCTGTGACCCCAGTCTGGAATGCTCTCCCTTCATCTCTATCTCCTATCTTTCAAGCCCAGATAATGTCCTGTCTTCTATGAGAAGCCTTTTCCTTAGCCCTCTGAATGCCAGTGCCTTCTCTCTGTTGAATCTCCCATTTATTTCTGTCTCTTTCTTGTAACACATAATTTATGTGTTACCTCCCCAGTGGGCTGTGAGTTCTCCGAAAGCAGGGATGGTTTTCACCTTTCTTTGTATTCTTAGCAATCAGTAGGCACTTAATAAATGTTCATTGGCTTCCAGATAAACACATACGAAGTGATGTAAATTTTTGTCATGGAGACAATACTAATGAATGAAGGGGAAGCAGAAAAGGTGGCTTTTGACTTGAAGCTTGGAAAGGAACAAAAACTTCCAAGAGGAAAGGTAAGAAGAGGCTGGGAAATGTTTAACCATCAGCTCTAGGGATGAAGACAAAGGAAGCTTAATTGGCTTATGTGAACATTTCCTCCTTCACTTTTTTTCAGTCAAGACACACAACAGTAAATCAGGCACTGAATTCTGCTGGGTAAATGCTCACAATGAATTGAACAATGCGGGGCTCTGGCTCACCCTTGAGCGCAGTCTTTGCAAAGGTAGGGAGATGGGGTAAGAAATTGTGTGTGAGTCTGAGTGGGGGTGGGGTAAGACTAAGGCTCTCTACAGCTTTCAGTCTTGAATTCTGACTCTTGGTATCTATTGGGATCTCTCTGGGATCCCATTTGGGGTTTTCTTGGCAAAGATTTGTCATTTCCTTGTCCAGCTCATTTGGCAAATGAGGGAACTGAGGCAAACAGCATCACAAACTAGAGTGTCTGAAGCCACATTGGAACTCTTCTTCCTGATTCCAGAGCTCTATCCACTGTGCTACCCAGCTGTCTCTCCTTAAATACCTATCACCATTTAATTGCCTAACACCATTTTATAGGATTTCCCATAATTCCATTCACTCATTAATTCCATGAATATTTTTTAAATGTCTATTATGTGCAAAGCCCCTTACTCCAGTCTGATCTAAAAGGGCAGATATTTGAAATATTCCCCTGCTTTGGATGTGAGACAGCTAACAGGGGCCAGTCCTATTATTTTCATCCTACAGAGAAGTGTCCAAGCAGACCCAGTGGTGAGTATTGGGGGTAGAGTTCATTACTCCGTAGTCCCTGGGCTATTGCTAAATGCTAACCTGGAGGGTGGCCAGGCTTCGTGCTGACCATCTGGACTATGGCCCCGACTTTCCAGTTTGCAAGAAAAGAATGGGGAGGGTGGACATTTTCTCTTTCTCTGGCTCTGAAGAACCAGTCATGTAGAAAATGGGCCCAGGAATCCAGAATTACAGGACCTGAGTTCAAATCTCATTCCAGATGGTATTACCAGTATAACTCACTCTCCGGACCTCAGTTTCCTTATTTGTAAGAAAAGGAAGCTAGACTCAAAAATCTTTCTCTAGAACCTTTCGAACGAAAAACAAAATACTCTTTTGTGAACAGTTTAACTGAGTAAAGGAGTTAATAATAAAGTGAGTCAGGGTCCTGAGCTGGGGAACACAGCGGCCTTGGGGTGCAAATTCTTCCGTGGCCCAACTTCTGCGTCATGAGAACTTACCAAACTGCTTGGCCCAGGGGAGGGCATTCCTACAGCACCTACTATGGGCTAGGCTGCATTCAAATATTTTCTCATTTGATCCTCACAGGAATCCAGAGAAAGAGACACTCTTGTAATCTCCATTTGACAGTTGAGGAAATTGAGGCTGATTATCAGTGAACTTGCCCAGAATCACACAGGTAGGAAGTGAACCAGGCCATTTTCTGACTTGTGGCAGCTGTGTGATAGACTGCCTGGCCTGGGTCAGGAACACGAGTTAAAATCCAGCCTCAGGTGTTTTTATAAGCTCTCCCAAGTCTGTTTCTTATTTTCCTCTTTATTTTGCTGTAACCTCCTCTCCTAAATAAATGTCCCTTTGGCGAAGAGAACGGTCACTGTGAATTTGTCTCGCATGGATTTCGAACTTGGGATTGCTCCTCTGGCGGCCTCACTTTGCAGTGAAGTTAGTGAGATCGGGCCTGACCTTGGCCCAGACTGGAGCCTTTCCAGTTTGCTAGCACTTGCCCCAGCTTGAGCTTTGCTGGCGCTGCCTGTGAGAACCCCAGGTCGCCCATGAGCCGATGATTCACGGGAGGAAGCCTTCAATGGAGGAAAGGTTAATGGGACAGTAAAGGACCCATGTGCTCCTTCCCTGTGGGTGGGGGGTGGGGGAGCCTGCCCAGAGGATTAGTGTCCTATGGCTTCTCCACCCTGCCTGGGCACATTCCAGCTGCTGCTGCAGGTGCCTCTGATTGGCCAGTCCTAGGCCACTGAACGCCTGCGATCTGTGCGCGAGAGTTTGTGTACGTCCGAGGGGATATGAGAATGGATTGTAGTGTTCCAGTATATACGGGAGAGCAGGGATGTGTTTGTGTGTGAGGGTGAGTGTCTGTCCCCTCTCAGACTGACCAAGCACCCAGACACTCCTGCTTGCTGCTGACCTCTGAACCTTCCCAGCCTGCCACGCATGACCCTGAGGCTCTGGACAGAAAGAATTTGTCAAATTCTTTCCCTCTCTGGGTCTCAGTGGGGTCATCTGTGCAATGGGGGCAATAGTGGGAGGATCTCCAGGGACAGAAGCCTTGGGTCTCAGGAGGAGCCGGCTGATGGTTTTTCATGAAAGATTTTGCCCACAGAAAAGGAAGGCCCAAAACCTCCTCCCTGCCCCGCCCCACTTTTCCATTGGTCCATGCTTTGTATTCTTTTCAATAGCTCCATCATTTCCTAGACAGGTGTGAAGCTGGATGGGTTCTTTTTGATCCTTGAGTGATACCTAACGAGTAGTAGGTGCTTAATGCCTGTAGATAGATTGATTCACTATCAGCAGGAGCGGCTTCTCTTCTAGAAATCATTCTTACTGAGGGACATGGGACAGGTCACTGACCGTGTCTCAAATTCCTCATCTGTAAAATGGGTATGATAGTATCTGTCACTTCTTAAGCAGTAATTTGGAGGATCAACAGAGATAACATCTATAAATACATTACATCCAAGGCAGTTCCGATAAACTTTGGGCAGAAAATGCCATCTGCATCCTGAAAAAGAACTATGGGGACTGAAAATAAATCAGCAAATGTTCTGTTCACTTCTTTTATCTGTTTTTTTCCCCCTTTCCCTTGATTTTTTCCCTTTGTTCTGATTTTTCTCTCCCAACATGATTTATAAAGCAAAGAATGTATTTATACATTCATAAATGTATTTTAAAAATACATTATAAACTTTTGCTGTTGTCCAGTTGACTCTTCCTGACCCCATTTGGGTTTTTGGAGGGAGAAGATCCTGCTATTGCTATTTTCTTCTCCTCATTTGATAGATGAGGAAACTGAGGCAAGCAGGATTAAATGACTTGGCCAAAGCCACACAGCTAGTAAGTGTCTGAAGCCAGATTAAACTCGGAAGAGGAATCTTCATGATTTCCAGGCCAGTACTCCAACCATTGTACCACCCAGATGCCCGTGGTAAATTTTAAAGGTTATAAAAATGCCAGTTCTAGGGGCAGCTAGATGGCACATTGGAAAAAGTACAAGCTCCAAAATCAGGAGAACCTGAATTCAAATCTGGCCTCAGATACTTACACTAGCTGTGTGATCCTGGGCAACTCACTTAACCCCAACTGCCTCTAACACACACAAAAAAGCCAGTTCTTCTCATGATGTATTTTGTGTTTGTGGAATTCAATACATGCTTGCCAGTATTTATAAAGGCACATTGTGTTGTGCTCTGTATACCACTTCATAGTATATAGTACATATATGTATAGGATGGCAGGCAGGGTGGCAAGGTGCAAAGGGATTAGTGCTTAGAGTTGGGAAAAACCTGCATTTGAATCTTGCTTGCTAGCCTTTACACACAGAGAGACATTGGTCGAGTCATTCAACAGCAAAAAACTTTAGTGTTCCCCTCTGTAAAATGGGAACAGGAATACAGAGGATGTCACCTCCACTGGAAGATTGCTACCAACATTGAATGAGATGATATATTTAGAGAATTCTAAGCATCAGTTATTATAGTGTCCTGTGACCCTAATACTCCCCAGCATAATAAGATCCACAATAATAAAACACATGTAAAGTGCTTTTCCTCATGACAGTCCCTTGAAGCAGCACGTGCAGCTCTCATTAAAACCCTGATGAGAAGCTGCTGCTCAAGACCACAAAACTGCCCAGTGGCAGGCAGGATCAGAACTCATACCCAGGGCTCCCGACTCCTTTAAGCCTCCAGTTGCCTTTGGAAGAAGCCACTTGGGCCAATATCAACCATATGATATCACTTGGCAGAAGATTCTTTCCTGAACGCTTACTTTATACAAAGCACTTCTGAATCCTGACTGGATGAGGAAGGGCCTCGGTGCTCACTGAGCTGGACAAGAAGAGGCAGCTGGGCCCAGAGTTCCAGGGTTAAGGCCCATCTTGGCCACTCCATGCCCGGTGCAGGTTATTTGGGCTCTGAGCCTTTCTCCTGATCGACAATCAAAAGGCTGAACTAAATGACCTCTGAGGTGCATTCCAGCTCTAGGGTCATTTATTTTCACCTCATTCCCTGGGCAGGTTGCTCTGAGGCTCCTGGGAAGAAAAGCTAATTAACAGATTGGGCAAGATCCAAAAGGTGATCTGGAGGGTATGTGTGTGTAGGGGGGGAGATAGACAAAGACTGTGCCTTGTTCTCCTCCCTCCTCCGCTCCCCCACAGCACTCAAGGTCCAGAATGAAAGGCGCCCTCTTGAGGAAGCTGGGCCCCAGGCAGAGGTAAATGACCTGCCCAAAGTCCCACAATGCAGTTGGAATTCTTATCTAGATTTCCCAACTGGATCCAAGGCTATTACCCTGACATAAAGGCAGCTTGGCCTGGGCCTCTCGGGTCTGGCCGTAAGTGCTCAAGGGCTTCTGAATGACCCAGGGGATGGATGGTGATTGATAAACAAAGCTGGCCAGATAAACAAAGCAGGCTCCTTTCTAGGGTGGCTGAGAGCCAGTGATGACACAGCAATTATCCTGGAGACAGTCTGGACCGTGACATGCTGCAGGAAGTGAGGACATCCTATTTATCCCTTGGTTCACAACACGTCCACCCCTTCCTCTGTGGGGGTCCATGCAACTTGTAAAATACAGTGACTGCTCACTTGTAGGCTCATGGGAAAGGCCCTTGGAGATCATCAGGTCTTCCCCTCCTCTTTTTACAGAGGAGAAAATAGAGGGCAGGGAAAGGGAAGGGATTTGGCCAAAGCCACCCAGTGAATTGGGGACCGTGGAGATCAGAAACCAGGTTCCACAATTAACTCCAATGCTATATAAACTATTTGAAAAAATAGGGATTGAAGAAGTCCTACCAAATTCCTTTTACGACACAGACATGGTACTGATACCTAAACCAGGTAGGTTGAAAACAGAGAAAGAAAATTATAGACCAATCTCCCTAATGAATATTGATGCTAAAATCTTAAATAAAATATTAGCAAGAAGATTACAGAAAATCATCCCCAGGATAATACACCATGACCAAGTAGGATTTATACCAGGAATGCAGGGATGGTTCAATATTAGGAAAATTATTAGCATAACTGACTATATTAATAACCAAATTAACAAAAACCATATGATCATCTCAATAGATGCAGAAAAAGCATTAGATAAAATCCAACAGCCATTCCTAATAAAAACACGTGAGAGGATAGGAATAAATGGACTTTTCCTTAAAATAGTCAGGAACATATATTTAAAACCGTCAGTAAGCATCATATGCAATGGGGGAAAACTGGAACCTTTCCCAGTAAGATCAGGAGTGAAGCAAGGTTGCTAACTATCACCAGTATTATTCAATATTATATTAGAAACGCTAGCCTCGGCAATAAGAGTTGAGAAAGAGATTAAGGGAATTAGAGTAGGCAATGAGGAAACCAAACTATCACTCTTTGCAGATGATATGATGATATACTTAGAGAACCCCAGAGATTCTACTAAAAAGCTATTAGAAATAATTCATAACTTTAACAAAGTTGCAGGATACAAAATAAATCCCCATAAATCCTCAGTATTTTTATACATCACCAACAAAATCCAACAGCAAGAGATACAAAGAGAAATTCCATTCAAAATAACTGTCGACAGCATAAAATATTTGGGAATCTATCTACCAAAGAAACATCAGGAATTATATGAGCAAAATTACAAAAAACTTTCCACACAAATAAAGTCAGATTTAAATAATTGGAAAAATATTAAGTGCTCTTGGATAGACCTAGCGAATATAATAAAGATGACAATACTCCCTAAACTAATCTATTTATTTAGTGCTATACCAATCAGACTTAGAAAATATTTTAATGATCTAGAAAAAATAACAAAATTCATACGGAAGAACAAAAAGTCGAGAATCTCAAGGGAATTAATGAAAAAAAATCAAATGAAGGTGGTCTAGCTATACCTGATATAAAACTATATTATAAAGCAGCAGTCACCAAAACCATTTGGTATTGGCTAAGAAATTAGTTGATCAGTGGAATAGGCTAGGTTCACAAGACAAAATAGTCAACTATAGCAATCTAGTGTTTGACTAACCCAAAGATCCTAACTTTGGGGATAAGAATTCATTATTTGACAAGAACTGCTGGGATAACTAGAAATTAGTATGGTAGAAATTAGGCATTGACCTACACTCAACACCATATACCAAGATAAGATCAAAATGGGTCCATGATTTAGGCATAAAGAATGAGATTATAAATAAATTAGAGGAATATAGGATAGTTTATCTCTCAGATTTGTGGAGGAGGAAGAAATTTGTGGCCAAAGATGAACTAGAGACCATTACTGATCACAAAATAGAAAATTTTGATTATATCAAGTTAAAAAGCCTTTGTACAAACAAAACTAATGCAAGCAAAATTAGAAGGGAAGCAACAAATTGGGAAAACATCTTCATAGTTAAAGATTTTGATAAAGTCCTCAATTCCAAAATATATAGAGAATTGACTCTAATTTGTAAGAAATCAAGCCATTCTCCAATTGATAAATGGTCAAAGAATATGAACAGACCATTTTCAGGTTATGAAATTGAAACTATTTCCACTCATATGAAAGAGTGTTCCAAATCATTATTGATCAGAGAAATGCAAATTAAGACAACTCTGAGATACCACTACACACTTGTCAGATTGGCTAAGATGACAGGAAAAAATAATGATGAATGTTGAAGGGGATGCGGGAAAACTGGGACACTGATGCATTGTTGGTAGAGTTGTGAACAAATCCAACCATTCTGGAGAGCAATCTGGAATTATGCCCAAAAAGGTATCAAACTGTGCATACCCTTTGTTCCAGCAGTGCTACTACTGGGCTTATACCCCAAAGAGATACTAAAGAAGGGAAAGGGACCAGTATGTGCCAAAATGTTTGTGGCAATCCTGTTTGTAGTGGCTAGAAACTGGAAAATGAATGGATGCCCATCAGTTGGAGAATGATTGGGTAAATTGTGGTATATGAATGTTATGGAATATTATTGTTCTGTAAGAAATGACCAGCAGGATGAATACAGAGAGGCTTGGAGAGACTTACATGAACTGATGCCGAGTGAAATGAGCAGAACCAGGAGATCATTATATACTTCCACAAGGATACTTATGAGGATGTATTCTGATGGAAGTGGATTTCCTTGACAAAGAGAAGATCTAACTCAGTTTCTATTGATCAAGGATGGAGAGAAGCAGCTACACCCAAAGAAAGAACACAAGGAAATGAATGTAAACTTCTTGCATTTTTGTTTTTCTTCCGGGTTATTTTTACCTTCTGAATCCAATTCTTCCTGGGCAATAAGAGAACTGTTCAGTTTAGCAAACATATATTGTATCTAGAATATGCTGCATGTATAGGACTGTTTGCCATCTGGGGGAGGGGGTGGAGAGTGGGAGGGAAAAATCGGAACAGAAGTGAGTGCAAGGGATAATGTAAAAAATTACCCTGGCATGGGTTCTGTCAATAAAAAAGTATAATTATTAAAAAAAAAGAAATTAAGAAAGGAAGAAACCAGGTTCCAGTGCAGAGGGGCAGGAACTGCTTTTTCTGTGGCCTCTGAGCATTTGAGGAGCAGAAGTCTCTCAGGCAGAAGTGATGGTTGTCATTTTTCTTTGATCGCTGGTTCTAGACCCTCCGTCAATGCTTGTTAAGTTTAATGGAACTGAACGTGGGGGGATGACCGCGTTCTTGGCACATAGCTGGCTCTTCATGTTTGTTGACCAGCCCTGAAGGTGCTCCAAGTTTAGCTCAGGCTTGAGCTGGGCTCTGCCACCTTTTAACCTTGTGATCTTGGGCACCGCCTAAGCCATTCGTGGGCTTCAGCTTATTACTCTGTGAAAGTGAGAGTTTGGAAGGGACGCGCTCCAAGGCTGGTTCCAGCGTGCCCCAGAGTCGGGATTATTAGTCCTGGGTTCGAGCACTTCCTCGCTGTGGGAAAGTCACTGAATTCCTTGGGGTCTCAAGCACAAGAAAGGGGGAAATGCTCCTGGAAACGCCCATTCCCTTCTCGGGCCTCAGTTTCTCCAGTTATAAAGTTAGCTGGACGGTCTGGGCAGGCCGGGCTCTCAGGCCGAGCTCTCCGGCCTCGCCACAGCTCTGGGCTCCCACCCCCCCCCCCCCCCCCTTCCCCCCCCTGGCCCGGCTTCCACGTGGCCCGCTGGGAGGTGCAGTTGGGGGAACAAGCTCTGGCCCCGGGGCCTGGGGATCCCCCCTAGAGTGGATGCGGCCGGCCCTAGCCCTCCCAGCAGCGGCCTCCTCCGCACCGACCCTCGCCCCTCGCAGCTTCGCACACGCGGTTCAGCCCGCGGGAAGTCGGTAGGCGGGCCTCCGCTGAGCGCCAGCGTCGCCGCTCAGCCTCCCGGGATTTAGGGTTCCGCGGCCGACTAAGCGCCTAAGAGTCGCGCTTCCCCTCGCAGCGCCCGCTGGGAGTTGTGGTTTCATGGGATGCTCAGAACCCGAGTGGCCGCGAGAACGAGACTACGCTTCCCAGGAGGCCGTGGCGGGCGAGGATGCCCACGGGCCCCGCCCCCGGCCCGGGTGCGCGTGCGCAGCCCGTTTCTCCTCGCACCCGAGTCCCCGCCCGTTTCCCGCCCAGATCCGCCTGCCCGCCCGCTCGCCTGCCCGCCCTCCGGCCAGCCCGGTCCCGGCCCTCCCTCCTTCTGCCGCCCGGGCTGGTGAGGAGGCGGCTCCATGTTTTCTTTCCTGCGAGCGGCGGCGGCGGCGGCCTCAACAGAAAGCGGGGAGAAGGCAGGTAACCCCGCGCCCCCCGAGCCCGGGCCTTTCCTGCCTCAGTTTCTGCCCCTGTAAAACGGCCGGGCGGAGGGGTCTCTGGGTCCCCGCCCCTTCCCGCCCCCGCACCCTTCGTCTGGGAAGGGCGGGGCTTAGTCCCGGTGGTACCCAGGCCCCCTCCCGGCCTCGGTGTCCCGGTCCGTGCGACCAGGTCGTTGGACCCGGTGCTCCCCAGGGCCCCGCCCTTCCGCGGGCCTCAGTTTCCCCATCGGCAAAAGTTACCCTCGTTAGGGCCCGTCCCCACCCCGGACCTCGGATTACCCATCTGTTGAAAAGAGGCAAGATGAGGTGACCCTTATCCTCTCCGCTCCTCAGTTTACCCCGGCGTAAAATGACGGTTCGGCCGAGAAGGCACCTCTTGCCTCTGTCTCGGGGTTGGGGGAGTCGGGGGTCTTATGTACCAGGTGGTGGGAAAGCCTCCAGGGACACCCCTTTCTCCCCTCCGCGTGCCTCCGCACGTGCCCGGGACCGTGGGGGAGGGGCGCCTCCCCTGTGCCGCCTCCCCAGAGCACGGGGCAAGGAGACCCTCCCCCTGAAGGAGATTCCCTACCCTTGTCCCTCCCCATCCCCAAGAATTGGAATAAGGAGACCCTTTTTCTATGCCCTCTTGCCCAGAGCAGAGGGGTATGGAGACCCCTCCCCTGTGCCCCCTCCCATCAGAGCAGAGGGGTAAGGAGACCCCTCCCCTGTGCCCCCTGCCTGGAGCAGTGGGGTAAGAAGACCCCTTCCCTGTGCCCCCTCCCATCAGAGCAGAGGAATAAGGAGACCCTTCCCCTGTGCCCCCTGCCTGGATCAGTGGATAAGAAGACCCCTTCCCATCAGAGCAGAGGGGTAAGGAGACCCCTCCCCTGTGCCCCCTGCCTGGAGCAGTGGGGTAAGAAGACCCCTCCCCTGTGCCCCCTGCCTGGAGCAGTGGGGTAAGGAGACCCCTCCCCTGTGCCCCCCCCTTCCCATCAGAGCAGAGGGGTAAGGAGACCCCTCCCCTGTGCCTCCTGCCTGGATCAGTGGATAAGAAGACCCCTTCCCTGTGCCCCCTCCCATCAGAGCAGAGGAATAAGGAGACCCTTCCCCTGTGCCCCCTGCCTGGATCAGTGGATAAGAAGACCCCTTCCCATCAGAGCAGAGGGATAAGGAGACCCCTCCCCTGTGCCTCTTCCTGGTGCCCAGGAGTCAGCCCTCCTTGCAGCGGGGTGGGGTGGAGTTTCCCGTCCAGGCTTGATTTCTGCGGTCCCGCCTGCCCCACCCTGTTGGGCACCAAGACTGTGGTAGTGAGTGACCCCCCACGAGCTGATCCAGGAGAGGTCCTCCTTCCTCTGCAGACATTCCCACTCCTATTGGAGCGGAAAGTTTGCAGCAGAAGCTTTTTGCCTTATTAGGCTGGGAAGATGGAGAGGGGGAGATGCTGAGGCCCGGGGCTGGTTAGTGGTTACAGGCAGAACCCGTCTGGGAGGAGGGCAGGGTTTGGAATCCGGGCTCTGACCAGCTTCCTACCTGTGTGGCACCCGGCTCCCCAGGAGGGCTGATTGAACAGAGGC
The DNA here is from genome assembly GCF_902635505.1 of Sarcophilus harrisii. Taxonomy (NCBI): domain Eukaryota; kingdom Metazoa; phylum Chordata; class Mammalia; order Dasyuromorphia; family Dasyuridae; genus Sarcophilus; species Sarcophilus harrisii. Next base: position 243,290,394 of record NC_045431.1, read on the forward strand.
CTTCTCCGTGGCCGCCCGCGGTCCTGCCCCCACAGCCTGCTAGCTGTTACTCACTTTTTATTAAACCTGCCCTGGGAGCCGTGAAACTTAAATTATTTTTAACCTGGATCTCTCTGCCTCAAGGGATCAAAAATGTGGTAGGGATTTTGTTCTGTCAGGCTTTTCTCACACGACCCAAATAGAGGATGAACTTCAGCTGGAGAAAATTTTCAAAAGGGTTTCTTTTTTTGAAAAAAGAGCTGGAGGATTGTAGAAGTACCACCCATAACCCCTCCTGCCCCTCCCTTTTGCCTGTACCACGTGGAAGCTTCTCCAAGTTCCATTTGTGAACTTGCTGGACAGTGAGGAACTTGGTTGGACCAAGTTCAAGTCCCTGTTTGGTCCAAGGAGTTAAACTGTAGGAGAAAGAGAAACCGTGAGTGGGGGTACTCCAGGACAGGCCTTCTGCTTCTACTAGGGAACACATTGCTGAGGGAGTCCTTTTTAATGCATGAAATTAAAAAAGGAAGACTGTGGTTTTTAAAATGTTTCAAAATGTTATCTGTGTTCCCAAGCTGTGATTTAGAGAGTTGCCTGCAGAGCTGAGAGGTTAGTTAAGTCATTTGCTCAAGTTCTCAGGTCCACTGTCTGTGAGAGGTGAGGTCTGAACTGAGGTTTTCTTGACTCCATGTGCCACATGGCCTTTTCCTGTAAATATATGATAATGGAGAAAAAAGTTCCATAGGAAGGACGGACTATGGCATATAGTACGTAGTGCAGTGGTGGCAGACTCCAGCAGAAAGGGGGCTGGCAGATATTGACTTAGCAAGCCACATAGTAACACTTTCGTGTTTCATTGTATTTTTGTTTTGTTAAATATCTCCCAGTGACATTTTGGTCTGGTTTGGCAGCTGTGCCTCAGGCCCAGTCCTATTGTAGTGGGCTTGCAGCTGGGAAGAGCTGGATTCAAGTCCTGATTCTGATTCATCCTGGCTGTATCACCTTGTGCAAGTCACTTATCTGAGTACTCTAGGAGACACTTCAGTCACAGAGGAATCGCTATCTGTTGAGAGAGTTTTCTCATTTTGGAGGACTATAGACTTCATTTCATTAAATCATAGGCTCACTCCTTTATAATTCCAGATTGGATTCCATATTCACACTTTGTTTTATAAAATCAGCTTTGTCCTATGATGGATGTCTCTTACCAGGAGTCCAGAGGAAAGGAAACATTTCCTCACTTGGCATTTCTTTCCATGTTTTTGACATCATAACCTCAGGCTGCCTTCTGCGATCACACCGAGAAAGAAAGCACTTTGTAGAGCCTTCTATTATTAATGTTGGCTACTCTTATTTTAAAAGAATTAGACCAGGGCAAGTACTTGATGTTTTCAAAAGTCAATAAAAATAAGAAATAGAAACTGTGTTGGTTATAAAAAAAAAAAAAAGACAAACTCACCAAACAATAATTTATCTTTTAGAAAAGAGGGTGCATCAGCTGTGGAGACAGAGGGTTCAAGTTCAAAACTCAGCTCCTGATGTTAACTTATATGAATGACATGTAGCCTCCCTGGGCCTCCGTTTCTTTATCTGTTAAATAAGGGTTTAGGTTATATGACTTCTGAGGTTTCTTGGAGCGTTAGAGTGAGGATCCTGTTTTAAAGACATTTTATGCTAGTGGGAGCCTCATTTATTGGATTTTTTTTCTTTGGTGGAGAGGATGATGGGTGATGTAAAAAAATGACACATTGCTTCACTTTTTCAGAAGGCTCATTATGGACTTTCTAGAAACCATAGGGTCAGAGGGAGTGATTTGTACTCCTCATACTGATACAGAGTATATATATTTTGGCAAGTGTGTAAAGAGTTTATAGCCTTTGGGGATTTCTTAATATTATTAATCCCATTTTTAAATTTAATTTAAAAAATTTTCCCAGTTACTTTTAAATCAATTTTTTAACATTTGTTTTTAAAACTTTTGAGTTCTAGATTTCCTTATCTCCATCCTGAACCCTCATTAAGAAAGCACATGTGAAACTATGCAAAACATTTCTATAAAAGTCATTTTGTAAAAGAAAACATCTCCTTCGCTTGAAAAAAAAAACCCTTGAGAAAAATAAAGTTAAAAAAAAAAAGAGTATGCTTCAATCTATATATAGTCAGACCTAGTCAGTTCTTTCTGTGGTTATAGGCAGGATTTTTCACTATAAGTCCTTCACAGCAGTTGTGCGTCATTGTATTGCTTAGAATAGCAAAGTCATTCACAGCTGACTGATGGAATATGGTTTTTTTAAAAAAAGTTATGTATTTTCAAAACATATGCAAGGATAATTTTTCAGCATTGATCCTTGGAAAACCTTGTGTTGTCATTTTCCCCTTCTTCCCCCCATTCCCTCCCCAGATGGCATGTAATCCAATATATGTTAAATAGAGTAAAAATATATGTTAAATCCAATACAGGCATACATATTTATATAATTATCTTGCTACACAAGAAAAATAAGATCAAAAAGTTAAAAAAATGACAGAAAATAAAATTCAAGCAAACCAAACAAAAAGAGTGAAAAGGCTATGTTGTGATCCAGCCTCAGTTTTCATAGTCCCTCTCTCTGGGTGCAGGTGGATCTCTCCATCACAGATCTATTGGAACTGGCCTGAATGAATCATCTTGTTGAAATGAGCCACGTCCATCAGAATTGATCAATGGGATATGTTTTTAAAATGTTCTAAGTTATTCTAAAAATGTTCACTCCAGCCTCACTTTACCAAATGGTCCTTTGAAAAGAGATTCTGAGCCGTGATTTCATTTAGGGAGGTCCCCTTGGTGCAGATCTGTGATTGTCCACAGAGCTATTTGGGGGGCCTGGCCAGACTCCCACTGCCCTGTGTCAGCCCGGGCATTCGAATCCAGTGCATCTGCCCTAGGAAGTAGTTCTCCTGTCCCTAAGCCAGGCTTCTTCCTGGTCTCCATCGGAAAGCAGTTCTTTGAACTCTCTGGACACCTCACAGAAGTTAAGCAAAGAGCTTGGGCCACTTTTCAGGTTAATTGCTCCTGCCTCCACAGAGGGCCTGGGGTCAGCACACAGGCAGCTCTCTGAAATGTGGGAGGGTCTGTGCTCTTACAGAGGAGGAAATCATTGGCCACATCAGGCCATTGGGAGCAGAGCCAGGGTTTGAGCCCAGGTGTTTCTCTTGGTCCAGTCAGTCAGCAAGATTTAGGACCTGCCAGTGATGTGCCAGGCCCTGTACCAGCATCCACAGCCCCGAGATAGTGCCACCCCATGCACATTTTGGGGTTATCAAAGCATTTCCAAAGTATTGGTGGTGCAATTGTGAGTGAAATGCTTGTGAAATGGCATGGGTGTAGTTGTCTCTAGCCAGTTCCCAGATCTGTACCAGAGTTCCTGGAGCCCATCCTGTTCTGACCTGCTGTGTGTGGCAAGCCTGTGGCCACCTCAGGGTCAATTGCCTCCTTGGAGAGCTGGTGCGAGGACAGCCTCCAGAATGGCCCCATGGGTTCTAGGCCTTGGCACCTCATGTTCCTGCCTCCGTGTCCTCTCCAAATCAGTCTGTCCTCAGTAGAGCTGCCTACCTGATTTTCTTAAAGCGCACATCTGACCACGTCCTTCTCCCTTTCGAAACCTTCTGTATTTTTAGGAACAGACTAGTCTGTTTGACATCTGAAATCCTTCCCAGTCTGGCTCTCAGCATACTGGTTATTGGTTCCTCTTCATGAACTTCATGGTCCAGCCAAGCTTCCATCTTTTATCTCTCGTTCATTGCTTTCCCTGGGCCCTTGAGCCATCCCCCATGCCTGGAACCTTCCCATTCTCACCTTTTCCTTTGGAATGAGAATCGGAGCTCCCGAGGGCCCAGGCTGTTCTGTAGCCCAGTGCTTGGCGCACTGGAAGTACTCACGGAATGCTTTTCCATTCCATTTTCTTGCCCATACTTGGTGCCTTCCTTTTGGGTGAGCCAAAATATTCCTACAAGAGAAGAAGGTGCTTTGGGTGTCACTGGTTGCTCTAGTTTCTTGAATGACTTAGCCCAAGCGTCGCCATCCATTCAAGGCCTTTCTGGACTATCTGACCTCACCTCTAGCCAAGTCCCTTGCATTCATCTGGATATGTTTCTATATGTCCACATCTCCTTGGTGGAAGATGAGCTTGTAGAGGACAAGAACTGGCTTCGTTTCTTCCTTTGTTGTTTTCACTACCGAAGTACAAGAAGAATAAATTTGTGCCAAGTAGGGCAGCATCAGCATCATGGTGATTACCCTGATAAGTCTCATGTCTAAGACACTTTAAAGTTTATAAAGCATATTCCTTTTGCCAACCTTAGGAGGTAGGGAGTACAGGAATTTCCCGATTTTACAGGTGAGGAAACAGATTTAGAATAGTTCAGTGACTTCTTTTTTTTAAAAAGTAAGCTTATTATTTTTTCTTTTCAAGCAACAGGTATTTCAAACATTAACTTATCACTTCCACTATCCCTCTCTGCTGCGCAAATTAAAAAACAAAATGTAATGATGAAACCGCAAAAATTTCCTCCGGCACACATCTACATAGTTAAACAAAGCAAGTTCCCACGTTAGCCATGTCTGAACATGTATCGCTTTATTCCTCTCTGCCTCTGTCTCTCCATTTTAAGTTTGTCATTTCCTGTCAGGAGGTGAGGCCTGTTTCAACTTTATTCTCTTGGAATATTGGTTTTACTGAAAAAATTTGAAAGTTTTCAAAGTTAATTTTCGTCTACAATGTTGTCATTGTTCTAGGTTCTTGTCATTCTGCCTTAGCTCATCAAGAACTCTCAAGTTTTTTTCTGAAATTATCTTTTTCATTATTTCTTATGATACAGTAATATTCCATAATACTCACACATCACCATTGGTTTAGTCATTCCTTAATAGGATAATTTCCAAGTTTCCAATTTTGGGTTATCATGAAAGAGTTGGGGTGTGTGTGTGTGTGTGTGTGTGTGTATTCTTTTCCTCTTCCTTTGATTTCTTTGAAGTATAAGCCTAATGGTAGTTTAGTTGTATTCACTGTTTGATAACCTGGGACAGAATTCTAAATTGCTTTCCTGAATACTTTAATCAAGTCATAGTCCTACCAACAATACACCATTCTACCCGTTTACCTGTATTCCCTTGTAACACTGGTCATTTATTTCCTCTTTTGTCCATATGTTAGGGGTGAGATGAAACCTCAAAGTTGCTCTAATTTTTATTTGTCTAATTAGTGATAAAGAACATTTTTTCATTGATTGTTAGTAACATGAATTTTTTTTCCCCTTTAATAATTGCCTGGTCACCAAAAGAAAAAGAAAGAAAATTGCCTGGTCATATCTTTTGGCCTTTTGTTGGTTGCAGAATGGCTCTTAGTTTAATAATTTGAATCAGTTTCTCACCTATTTTCAATGAGACCTTTGGCAGAAACTTGTTGCAAAGATTTTTTTTCCCAAGTTACCGCTTTCTCTTCTAATCTTTTTTTTTTTTTTTGCTGAGGCAATTGGGGTTAAGTGACATGGCCCAGATCAGGTCCTCCTGACTTTAGGACTGGTGCTCTATCCACTGCGCCACCTAGCTGTCCCTCTTCTAATCTTTATGATAATTGATTTGTACAAAAGTTTGTATATTTTATGTCTAATTTATGTTGGTTAGAATTCTCTATCACTTCTTTATCACAGTCAGGAAGCCTTGACCTTTCTGTCGATCTGAAAGTTAATTTCCATCTTGCTCTTCTAACTTGTTGTGATCTGACTTTTTATTTCTAAGTCATATATTTATCTGGAGCTTATCTTGGTGTGTGGTGTGAGTACTGGTCTAAAACGAATTTCTGCCAGGCTGCTGTCCAATTTTCCCAGCAGTTTTGATCAAGTGGTTTCATTAGTGACTGGAATCAAACACCATGTTTCTGTGTTTTCTGCTGTGTGTGGTATATTTAATCTGTTCCACAAATCATTCTCTCTACTTTTTTTTTTTAAACCTGATTATTTTAATGATTACTATTACTTTGCAATATTTTTCAGATTTGGTACTGAGGGCCTCCTTTCTTTTCCCTCTTTTTTTCAGTAGTACCTTTAAGATTCTTGACTTTTTGTTCCTCCATGGGATTTGGGGATTATTTTTTTCTAGCCCTACAAAATAGTATTTTGTGGTATTTAGGTAGTATTGTCATTCTTAGTATATCAGCCCAACCAGGGTAAATGACTTGTCCAGATCTACAGAATTCATAGCTGGGACTTGAAAACCCAAGTATCCAGACTCTAAGATCTTGACTTTTAGTTTATGTAGCTGAATGAGAAAACCCATCCAAAGAGCATGTGGAAATTGCAGTAAAAGCCTTCATTAAGTAAGCAAAGTCTTAAATTCATGAGTATTTTACCTTATTTAGGAAACATGGATGAAATGGAAACAAGCAGTCAGATGTTCATTTTTCTTCTCAAAATTTCTGAACATTTCTTGGGGTTCATTTCTCCCGTCTCCTCTGGGTAGCATCATTAGTCTTTCTCTCTTGAATTGGAAGACCTCAGACATTTAGTCAGATCCCATCTTTTTTACTGAGACCTTTGGAGGGTTCTGATTCTAGGTTTATTCCAAAAGTTTGTGGCAGACCTAGATTCAGAAATCCAGATTTTCTGATGTCCAGGTTTCTACTTGCTTTCACCTTTACATAGTCATAATTCATCCTAAGGATGACTTTGCAAAGTTCTCAATCAACAGAAAAAGGAGTGTTGCTCTCTATAATGCAAAGGCAGGAAAACAGACTACTCCCTTTTGGAAAGATTTTCAAGTAATTGAAAGAAAAAGACTATTTTGCTCACTCTTCATTTTCTGAAATACTTGCTTTACCCTGACCGTTCAGATTTCTTGATGTTTCCTGTAGTGCTTTATTTTTACTGGAATCATTTTAAAATGTAAGTGTAACTATGAACATATAGGCCAGTAACAGATGTGAAAATATTTTTAACATTGAATATTTTTATTTTCTCCAGTTACACGGAAAACAGTTTTTTATATGTATTTTTTAAAACTTTGAGTTCTAGATTTCTTCCCTTTCTCCCTCCCTTCCCCCTCTCCCCCCATTAAGGAAACACATGTGAAAGTATGCAAAATACTCCTATAAAAGTCATGTTGTGAACAAAAACAGATCTTTCCCCGCCCCCCTCCCCTCCCAAAAAAACACTCAAGAAAAATAGCTTAAAAAAAAAGTATACGTCAATCTTTATTCAGACACAATTAGTTCTTTTTCTGTGATTTTTTTTTTATCACAAGACCTTCAGAGTAGTCTTGGATCGCTGTATTGCTGAGAAGAGCAAAGCCATCCACAGCTGATCATCCCACAGCATTGCTGGGACTTTGTGTGTAATATGTTTCACTTAGCTCGAGCTCATGGACGACTTTGCAGGTTTTTCTGAGAGCATCCTGCACAATCACATGCCACAATTTATTCAGCCACTTCCCCACCACTGGGCATTCCCTCGATTTCCAATTCTTTGTCCTGAGAAAAGAGCTGCTATAAATATTTTTATACCTATAGGTCCCTTACATTTTTTTTTTTAGTAAATCATTAAGTAAATTGTTAGGTCCAAGCATATGCATGATTTTATAGAAATATGCTATTTCAAAAGATCATTTCGAAAGTATTTTGAATCTGGCTTAGCCTCTCAGTTCCTGGGCTTAATTGTGTAACTCTGTTTTTTTTTTTTTTTTTATTTAATAGCCTTTTATTTACAGGTTATATGCATGGGTAACTTTACAGCATTAATAATTGCCAAACCTCTTGTTCCAATTTTTCACCTCTTACCCCCCACCCCCTCCCCCAGATGGCAGGATGACCAGTGTAACTCTGTTTTTGAATAATGTTTAAAGATTGTGAGCAGGCCTGTGTGGGGTATGTGTGGGAGTGTGTGGGTGTGGGTGTTTTCCTTGCCTCTTAAAAAAATATGGCATTTTAAAAAAGAATGGAAAATCTTGGATCATAATTTAGCCCTGAGTCACACACACACACACACACACACACACACACACCATGGTTGTGTTCATTAACATGTAGGAGCTTAGAATGAGAAGCTTTACAAAAGTTGTAGCAAAAGGCCAGTGAATGGTTTAATTCTGATCATGTGAGTTAGGGGGGTATCCATGGCAAGATATCCTCGAGTGGCTTGATTAGCCTCAGTCCACAGACCTGGGTGAATTCAGGAAAAAAGACTGTTAATAGTTGTCCATGATCCCTGCTTTTCTCCTTAGATACAAACCAACCTCTCATGTCCTGTGGATAGTTTTGCTGTTTTGACTTTTTACAGATGCTTTTTACCGACAGCTGATGTCTTTTGATTTCAGTCCTAGTTTTGTGCTTTCTTGTAGAACCAACTGAAAGAGCGGGCCGGGATTTAGCAGGCGTGTCCACTCCTCGGATCTGGCCTTTCTCCAGCAGCAGTGCAACAACACAGTTTGTATTATTTATTCATTTAAATATATTCACAATACTGAAGTAACCTTTCCCCCCTTGTTTCCAAATTGGATTAGAAATATTTTTTTTAGGCTCTGAAAAGCTAGAGGCCAATGACAATATGGGGCCGGCAAACGGGTTGGTTTTTGCCAGATGCCAGCAGGGCGGAGGAGGGAGTGCTGGATTCGGCAGTCAGAGGACATGGCTTCCAAGCTCTTCACGGGTTCCTAGTTACAGCTCCACGGGACCCTAGAAGCCGCCTAGCTCCCCCTGGAAACTGAGGCTCGGGGATCAGTCAGTCAGCAGGCCTTTATTAGACAGTGAGAGTGCACCGGGGGCAGCAAGGGCGCCGGGGTCGCTGCCGTAGACAGCTGAAGGTTTGTGTGTGGGGGGTGTAGTTGGAGCTTTGGGGGGTGGCGTGGGGATACCTTTGTGCCCCAGAGACCAGCCAGCAGGGGCGTAGGAGCACAGGCTGGGAGGTGGTCCCAAGGAGAAGTAGGTGTGCTTGAGAGAGGAAAACCAGCAAGGCTTGGCAGCAGGTGGGGGATGGGAGAGGGGAGGGTGAGAACTTGGAGGCGGCTCCCACGCTGCCAGCCTGGGTGAGTAGGAAGGCGCCATGCTCCCACCTGTAATAGTGAAGTTGGGAGAGCAGTGGGCTTCAGAGAGACACTGAGCTCTGTTTGGGGCGTGTGGCGTTGGAGCTGTCTAGGAGAGAGGTTAGGGCTGGAAAAATAAACTGAGTCTGAAGAGGAGAGTCGAAGCCCATGGGAGCTGTGCATGGTGGGGCCATCTTGCTGCTGCCCTTGTGGTCTCAGAGGGGGTAGAATGTGGTGCTAGAATTAATAGGGAACCTTTGGAGTTACAGGCGTATAAAAAACTTTACCATGATGTGACCTTGTGTTCCCTCCAGTCATTGCTAACACCCTGGTGCAGACCCTCATTGCCTCATCCCCAGACTTGTAATGGGAGGCCGGAGGGATGGCATATCAGGCGTGGGGCACAGCAAGGGCCGAGACAGGAGACAGGGTCTTATGGGCCATCACCGGTATAAGGAGCAGAGCGGGGATTTGGATCTGAGCCATGAAATAGGGGGTCTGTCTGCCCCAAGTCCCTCCCCACCCTGTCCGTTCTGCTCTCAGCTGTCCCATCTACTGTTACCCTCCCTACGTGGTAAACTCCAGCGGCTCCTTGTGGCCCCTCAGGATCAGATAGAAAATCCCTGGCCTTTGCTGCTTTTCTGGCCTTCTTAATCTTTAGATACTCATCTTGACTCTCTTACCTGCACTCTTCTAAGACCCAGCAGCCTCCCCACTTTAGCCCCCTCATTATTCCCCCCTTGTCCATTGTCTCTCTGTTCAGATGCCCCTGTTTTGGCCATTCCTTGTTAGCGTGGGCAGTGCCAGGCGTGGGGCAGTGCTGGTGGGGTAAGAGGCCGGGCAGCTTGCCTGTTGGCGCCCCCCACTGGCAATTAGAAGGTTGGCATCCATCTTTCAATCCCATGCCTCGCCCATGTGAGTCCTTACATGGCAGGGGACCATCAGAAAGCTAGTGGATGCCCCCTGGGTTTTGGAGGGCTAGAGAGTTGTCTTCTATGCTCAGGAGCAGCCAGCAGACCCTCATGATGAGCTCCAGGGAGAGTCTGGCCTTCTTGGGCCAGTCCAGTTAGAGTGGCTCAGCAGGGAGTCCTTAGTTGGCCCCAAGGTCTCCGGCTGCCACTTGCTTACTCAAACCTGTGTTCTCATCCTCAGGCGCATGCGGCCTCTGCTGTCCGTCGGCTCTTTGGGCTGGTGTGCACCATGGCATGGTCCAGTTACTTTATAAGAGGTTTTCTAGGTAACCCTGGAAGTTAGCCCTCCCTCACTGAGGTGGGTGGGTGAGGCAGGGACCACCAGGTTGAGGTACCTGCCAGTCCGGGGTGAGACCGCCGGGCCGAGGCACCTGCCAGTCTGGAAGGCTGCTGGGGCCTCTCCTTAGTGTCCTCATTAGAGCAGCCCTCTTGAGGAGGTGTGAGTGAAGCCCCAGGTTGGTCAGCAGCCCAGCAGGGGGGAGAGGCAAGAGTGTCAGGAGGCCCCAGGCACCGGCTAGCTGTGGGAGTTGTGGTTTCCTCAACTGGTCAGTGAGTCTTTCGTGCCCGCCTCGCTCTCTGTGGGAGTTGCTGGAAGGCTCTGAGGGTCAAAGGCACAGAGGGATCCCGTTGAGGGAGGAGCACCTGCCCCAGCCGGCGGCGATTACTCTCATCCAGGCTTTTAGGGCACAGGTCTTTACCGCCTACCTTGGGGCCTCTCCTCATCTGGAGATGCTGGTGTGAGAAAAGTGCCCCTTGCTGGTCCGGCCCAGGAGGAGAGCTTTCTGGCTTTTCCGTTCTGCCTCCCGGGCTGTGGGCCGCCCGTGGGGTCTTTCCTTCCCCAGCTTGTTGCCATGGCCCTCCCCGTCTCTCCCTGCCCCCACGAGTCATGGCTGAGCCGGATGAGCGGCCTCAGGGTGTCCAAAGTCTTGGGGCTGTAGCTACCCAGCCTGTGCTCCCAGTGTTCCCGTAGTCCCTAGGCGTGCGCTGGTGGGTCAATGGATGAGGCCTCCGGAGCCAGGCTCCCAACTTGGTTCCTGAATGCTGAGCATGGTTGGTGGTGATTCCAGCTCCTTGGCGCCAGGAAATGGAGGCTGCTTCCTCCCTCTGAAGAGCCCGGAGCCTCCTCAGAGCTTCCTCGAAGGCCCCTTGGACACCTGCTCTCCCACCTCTGGCGCCAAAGGACTCTCTCAGGGCTCTTGTTGTCTCTGCCCCACACAGGTGGTAACACCATGGAGCGCCCGGCCCCCTGCCCTGTGCAGATCGTCGTGGTGAACAAGGATCAGCACTCCTTCATGTTGGACGAGAAGGCCTTGACTCGGGTCCTCTTACAAGAGCACATCAGGGACCTAGACGCGGTCGTGGTGTCAGTGGCCGGAGCCTTCCGCAAGGGCAAATCTTTCTTCCTGGACTTCTTGCTTCGCTTCCTGTATAACCAGGTGGGCCATGATCCCTGGAGGTCGGGAGTCCTTGTGCTTGTTTTTCTGGCTTCCTGTTTAAGGGAGACTGCTTTCCCGTCTTGCAGAAGGAGCGTGACCATCCACAGTGGCTGGGTGACGAGGATGAGCCTCTCACAGGATTTTCGTGGCGGGGGGGTTCTGACCCTGAAACGACTGGAATTCAGATCTGGAGTGAAATTTTCATTATGGAAAAGCCTGATGGGAAAAAGGTGAGGGCTAAGGAGCATTTCCTGATACACACAGAACGCTGCCTTTTTGATCATTGTCTGAATCAATTCACACAAAACCTCTCTGTGTTGGGTAAATAAACTCCTTCTTTTAAAGTTGGATTTTTACTTCTGGGCCCTTCAGAGCACAGGTCATTTCCCCCTCCCTCCTATATCCCCTTTTCTTCTCTTCTTGGTCATGTTTTTCTATTTGTGGTTACATTTTTATTTATTCCAGTTCAGTTTTATTTATTTGCCTCCTTTCTCGTACAGACTATTTTGATTTTGATTTGATTTGAGTTACTTTACAAGAGTCTTTGCAGATTTCTTCCTATTCCTTATTTACTACTACATTATATCAATATGCCATGGTTTATTTAGTGATTCGTGTTTTTAAAATATAATCGTCAAACATTCTCTACTCTCTGTCCCTTCCACTCCTTCTCGAAATGAAAGGAAAAACGAGACCCTCGTTACAGAACAGCATAAATCAGCAAAGCAGATTCCTACGTCTCCTCCTGCGGTGGATTTCCTCCTGGTGATTACTTGTCCCGAGAAGTCGTCCCCGGTTGGTGCTGGCTTTAGGGGACGGCAAGCTGAAAGCTCCTTGGTTTTTCACCCGTTGAGCTGAAAGTGTGGACATAAAAAGCGATCGAGTCTGATAGAGACTTTAGGGACCGCATGGGCAGCACTGTAGAAATGGTAAAAAGGAGAGTGGCTCAGCTGAGCCTTCCTCGAGCTTCCCTGACTGTTCTGACTTTGATCTGTTTACATCTTTCCGTGTACAGTCAGTCGGTGCCTGGTGGTGTGCGGATGGTATTTGGCACACAGGTGCTCCAGGAGAAAGGGAGTGATCAGGAGACCTCCCCACCCCTGAGCTGACTGACATGTTTGCATCCCATGCTGGGGAGTTAAGGCAGGCACTGCCAGTCAGTGCCGGGCTGAGAAAGTGCTTGGGGCGCTGGGAGATAAGACTTTCCTATCCTCATGATTTAGCGGTTCCCAAGGGAAACAAAGGCAACTTTGGGGGGAAGGGCTTGCTCCACCCCTTCCACTTTTGTCCTTTTCCTGCACCTTTCCCCTTTCACGCCAAGTCCTTTTATCTACTTTCAGGCAGACTTTTGTAAAGTGGGAACTGTTGGGGTTCCACATTCATATTCATTTCTCTTGTTAAAAAACCCTAGATTTCACCTAAGTTTTGGGGTGTTGTGATCGTCATTGACAGGCTCCAGGTCATCCAGAGTGATGTAGAGCTTAGAATGAGGGCAGAGCTTCCTGCTTCCTGGCCTTTGCCAGTTCCTTTTGGATCTTCTGGGATCTGGTGCCCCTATGGACTATTTTTTCTTTTTTTTTTTTAATTAAATTTGATTACACATTGCTTTCTGAATCATGTTGGGAGAGAAAGTCCAGAACAAAAGGGAACAACCACAGGAGAGAAATAAATAGAAAAAAGAAGTAAACATAGCCTATGTTGATTTAGATTTAGTCTCCTTAGTTCTTTCTGTGGTTGCAGATGGCATTTTCTGTCCAAAATCTCTTGGGGTTCCTTTGGATCACTGAACCACTGAGAAGAACCGAGCCTTTCATAGTTGATCCTCTCACCTTGGTTCTGCTTGATTCACTGAGCATCAGTTCATATAAATCCTCTCAGGCTTTTCTATAATCAGTTTGTTCATTTTTTGTAGAATAATATTCCATTACCTTCATGTACCACAACTTGTTCAGCCATTCCCCAATTAATGGGCATCCACTCGTTTTCCAATTCTTTGCTACCACAAAAAGAGCTGCCATAAACATTTTTGCACGTGTGGGTCCTTTTCCCTCCTTTATGATTTCCTTGGGATACAGACCCAGTAATGGCACTTCTGGGTCAAAGGGTATGCACAGTTTCATGGCCCGTTGGGCATAGTTCCAAATTGCTCCGCACAATGGTTGGATCAGTTCACATCTCTCCCAACTCCATAGTGTCTCAATTTTCCCACATCCCCTCCAACATTTATCATTATCTTTTCCTGTCATCTTAGCCAATCTGAGAGATGTGAGGTGATACCTCAGCGTTGTTTTAATGTGCATTTTTTTAGTCAATAGTGATTTAGAGCCTTTTTCATGTCACTATAGATGACTTTAATTTCATCATCTGAAAATTGTTCATATCCTTTGACAACTTATCAATTGGGAAATGACTTGTATTCTTATAAATTTGACACAATTCTTTATATATATAAATGAGAAACATATATATTTATAGCCAGAAACACTGGCTATCAAATTTTTTCCCCATCTTTGTACTTGTTGGTTTGTGCAAAAGCTTTAATGTAATCAAAATTGTCCATTTTGCCTTTCATAATGTTCTCTAGTTCCTCCCTTCTCCAAAGATCTGATAGGTAAATTATCTTTCATTCTCCTAATCTGCCTATGGTCTCATCCTCTATACCCAACTCATGCACTCATTTTGACCTTATTTTGCTATGGATGTGAGATGTAGGTCTATGCCAAGTTTCTGACACATTATTTTCCAGTTTCCCCAGTAATTTGTCAAAGAGTGAGTTCTTATTCCAGAAGCTGGAGTTTGGAGGGGTTTATCAAATGCTAGGTTGCTATAGGCCGTGCTTATTGTGCTGTGTGTGTCTAATATATTCTACTGATCCATCACTCTTAGCCAGTGCCAAATGGTTTTGATGACTACTGCTTTATTAAGAGAGTTTTAGGTCCGGTACTGCTAAACCACCCTCCTTTGTATTTCTTTTCATTAATTCCCTTGATATTCTTGACCTTTTTTTCCAGATGAATTTTGTTATTTTTTAATAGTTCTATAAAATAATTTTTGGCAGTTTGATTGGTATGACACTGAACAAGTAAACCAATTTAGGCAGAACTGTCGTTTTTATTAGCTCGTCCTACCCATGAACAATTGATATTTTTCTAATTGTTTAAATCTGACTTTATTTGTGTGAGGGCTCTCCATTTTGTAAGGCGTGCTTGTATAAAATTATGTCATGCTGTTACAAATGAGAATAATGCTACCTGAAAAACCCTACAAATGAGAATGATGAAGACAATACTGCAAGTAATTACCTACCTTTAACATATATAATGTATGTGTGGTTTTATTACTGTGTTTGTAGGATTAAGAGAAATTATGTTAAGTTAATTAAATTAAGTCTGTAGGATTAAGAGAAATTAAATGAAACTTCTTGGTTTCCTGTCCAAGCACAATAAGAATTCTGGCTCTGAGTCTGATCAGAAGATTGTAGTGGCTGCCTTTGGGGTACCTTTGATGTCACGTCCTTGACGGAGGGGCAGGCGCCCCCTTCCTCCATGTTGCTCCATGTGCTTTCTTTCTCAAGCCGCCCTTGGGCAGTGAGTCAGAGAGGACTGGATCTTGCAGGGCTAGAACTGCCCGGCAGGTTTGTTCACAAGGTCTCTTTGTAGGATAGTTGGCTTTTCAGAGCAGCTTCTTTACCCCCAGGCCTTCATTTTTCACGTCCTTTTTGCATCTTGTTCAGGTTGCAGTAATTTTGATGGATACTCAAGGAGCTTTTGACAGCCATTCGACGGTGAAGGACTGTGCAACCATATTTGCCCTCAGCACCATGACCAGCTCCATCCAGGTGAGCCTGCCACCGGACGTTGCTGAATGGGACGCTCTGGTTGGGGGTGTCCTGAGGTCCCTCCGGTCTTTGGGACGACTCGTCTTCCTGGAGAGGGTCGCCTGCCTAGGTGGGAGGTATTGAGGAAGGATTTCCTTCGAAGAAGCTCCTTGGGCCTCTGTGCCGTGAGCCAGGCTTGGGCTCCAGGACGCGGCCCTGCAGTGGCTCAGACTTGGGCGGGGGGAAGGGGTGTTCTTCAGCTTAATTGTTCCTCTCTGGAGGGTGTAAATATGAAACTGCTTTCATTACAGATTTATAATTTGTCCCAAAACATTCAGGAGGACGACCTACAGCAGCTGCAGGTAACATGGCTCACAAGGTTTTGCTATGGGATTGTCTCACCTCTTTTTAGTCAATCAGAGCGTGGTTTTCTATGTGAGGCTCAAGGGTGGGAGGAGGTTGCTGCCCCGAGGCCTGCCCAGGTCCCATATTTGGGCTTTTCCACCTGGATCCTCTTCAGAAAACCCTGAACAGCCGGGCTCATCCCCTCCTAGGCTCCTTTCCCCGGTGCCCCAGAGTCCTTGGCAGCATATCCCCTCCTGCTTCCCTGTACCTGACCTTGCTTGGATACTGCTCTCCTATATCCAGTCCATGACCCGGCTTGTCATCCTCCTCTGTGTCCCCCATCCTTCCCCTTTGGGGACTAGAACACTACAGTAGCCACCAGTGCCTCCAGCTATTGGCACCTTGAGAATTCCTGGCATGGTGTGGAACCAGGATCCTGATATTCCTCTTGGCAGGAATTTGGGAGTGCAGCTCAAGGCTTGTCTATCCCCGGCAAGGCCTGGCCATGTGCCTTGGGTGCTGCTGGGCCCACAGGTGGATGGCTCTCAGGAAGGCTGAGAGTTCTCCGGGCCAGGGAGTGGTTTGGGACAGAATTTGAGCGTCATCCCCAAGCGTTGTCGACCTTGGTCTGAGTCGGTCTTTTCTTGCCTTATTTCTCAGCTCTCGAAGGACTGGCCAGGTAGTTGTTTGAGCTGAGTACCAGAGTGCATGACAGGGCTAGTCCCCTGAGCGTAACGGGAGCACCCCCTCCCATGTGATATGGATAACTTGGCTCCCTCAGCTCTCAGGGTCCCTAGCTGTGATCGCTCCCTCCCACGGGCTCACCGACCCAGAGTTTGAGAGAGTGGGCAGCTGTGTCAGCCAGGCTGGTGGGGGTGTGGGAAGGGCATATCCCAGAGGAGTATCTGCCCCTGGGGCCCAGCGCTGCCCACCTCTGGACTTCCACACCAGGCAGGGGGGAGCAGAGGGTAGAAAGGTCAGGAACTCCTGGAGCTTCTGGAAACATTTCAAAATGGAAAATTTGAGCAAACACCTCGGGAAGGAGGCGGGAGGTTCCTTAGAAGCAGTCGAGATCGCTTTCTGGAGAACAGGTTAGGTCGGACTCTCCTTTCTTTTTTGGACAGGGCTGTGAAAAGAGGAGATCAGAGGAATGAGGTAGATGTGCCTGGCACAGATTTTTAGCAACATTTTGGATTGATTATCTGCTCTTGTTCTTGTGGAGGAGATAGTAAAATGGGGACTGGGTGTTGAGGTCATTGTTGAGGTGGGAGAGATGATTGCAGAGTCGTTGTTGAGGACCCGACTTTCCCGTGATGGGAGACCTTGGGTGGGTCACCGCGACACCTGCTTGTCCCCTCTCACATTTTCACTAATGGCTTGGACTAAGGTTCAGATGAAATGTTCACCAGGGCGGGGAGAGTGGTCAGTGTCCCGGCTGGCAGCCCAATGGGCACAGGGAGCTGAGCCACTCAGGTGGGCCCCGTCACGGTCAGGGTTGGGTCTCTGTCTCAACCCCGGGCTCAGTAAATCCTCACAAGCCTATGTTGGACAATGAGAGGCTGATGGCAGTCACGGGGCTGGATGAGCTCTCTGAGAGGAGGAAGGAGGAAGGGGGGTGGGAATCTGAGGCACAAGGCCATGGCTGAGAGAGCCGCACCTGAGACCTGGCAGAGTGCTGGGGACCCCGGAGGGGCCTGAGCTCAGGCCAAGGGGTTCCTCAGGAAGTTGTCGCCATAGGTTACTCTTTAGTCCATTGGGAGTTGGGAAGGAAGCAGGGGCCGTGGCCCTCTCCGACTGTCTCCTGCTTCAGTTCTCCCCTCCAGTGATTGGCCACAGGTTGTTTAAGTCCCTGCTGGGGTCGGATACACAAAGGAAACATTTTCTCGTTGCAAGGAATTCCCATTCTGTCAGAGGAGACGACTGTGGTCAGACACGCAGGGAGTTAATACAGATGTTGGTGGAGGAGCTAAACTGTTAGGGGAGGAGGGCGTGATGGGGCCGGGACAGGGCAAAGGTAGGGGAGTGGGAGGACAGAGGAAGTCAGGTTGTTGGAAGCCGCTGGGGCAGGACCGGAGGCAGAGGCCGGGCTGTGGGAGCTGAGGAGCAGGGCGATGCTTTCTGGAGGCAAGGGAAAGGGCGGGCACTCAGTCCGAGCTTCTCTGGAAGGAAAAGGGGGCTGGGAGTGTGCTGGAGGTGGGTGTTGGCAGGGGAAGGGAGCTGAAGGGTGGTCCGAGGCAGGGTGTGCCTTTGAGTTTAGGTGTCCCACAGGTCTCATGGGAGGGCAGAGGGGAAGGATGGGATGGTGAGAAGTTCTGACTGGGGAGAGGTTGTGGGGAGTGGGCGTCATCCCCGAGCATCCCTCTAGAAATGACTGGGAGGCCTCGGATGGGCAGCCCTGAGACAGACCCACTGATGTAGAAATGGGATGACCCCTAGTGGGGTCACCCCGAGCCCCTCAGGCATGGGCCAGAGTATGGGACCCCCCTCCTCACCCGCGGCCAGTTTTTCTCCTTTTAGTAGCCCTGTGTGCCCGGCTGGCTAGCGTATCATTTTCTCGTGGGACAGACTGCGCCCAGGCGGGCCTGGCCTGGCACGCGCTGCTCCCCTCAGGGTCTCCTTTGTCTCTAGGTGTGGCTCAAGCCCAGCCCTCAGCTTGGAGCCTCTTCTGATGCTCTCGCAGACATTTATTTTGCGTGTCTTAAGGCAGTCTGGGTTGTTTCTGCTTGTGTCTCACACTGGGCCAGGGCCATTCTCTTCTCTGTTTGCTGGGGCTTCTGGGCCCTGGGTCCCCAGCGCCGCCCTCTCGGGCTCCAGACCAGCACCCTCCCCGGGAACCCTGGGAAGCCATGTGCGTCCTGCCCTCCCCAGCACCAAATGGGAGGAAAACTTTATGGAAGCAGCAGCGAGCCAGGGCCACTCCTGGAGGCCAGGGGGAGACGTGTCGCTGGGGCATGCTAGGCTGAGGGATCTGCACCGGGGTCACAGGGGTTCGCACTGGGCTCACGGGTCCGCACTGGGCTCACGGGTCCACACTGGGCTCACAGGGGTCTGCACCGGAGACATGTTTTCCACTGCTGTGTTTTCACCTCTTGTCCTTTACGTCTGTCTGTTTTTCAAAGTTATTCACGGAATATGGTCGGCTGGCAATGGATGAAGTTTCCCAGAAGCCCTTTCAGGTGCGTCCCTCCCTCTGGCTGGCATTGGCTGGTGATAGCTCTGTGCCACATGTCCTCAGCTCCCAGGGGGAGGTGACAGTTCCCAGGGATCACACTTGCCAGAGGCCTTGTCAGCGAGACCCTTGCCCCAGGGCCTTGGGATGAGTCCCATTTTATAGACGGGGAAGCTGAGGCAGAGTCTTGCCAACTTGAGACCCTGCTCCTTCTCTCCCTGCACAGACGCTGATGTTTCTGATCCGAGACTGGAGCTTTCCTTATGAGTACAGCTACGGACTTGAGGGAGGCATGGCATTTCTGGAGAAGCGCTTGCAGGTAACTGGGGGCCAGGGGCGTTTGTCAGTCGCCCTCACTCCACACAGGTTATTGGCGTGGAAGCGCAGGGACCAGCGAGGGCGGCCTCGGCTTTTGGCCCAGACTGAAAGAACTCCATTTAGAGCGTTCTTGGTCGGCCAGTGCACCTTGTGGAGCCTCTCTCTTCTGGTGGCTTGGCCGCCTGCGTGGGCCCCGGGCCTCCCCTCATTCTCACCAGGGACCGGCAAGCTCTGCGCTTGTGTGCGCGGGGGCTTCTCTGTGTCACGATGGCATCTGGGGGGGCGGTTCTGGTGGCTCCCCAGCTCCCCAAGGTCCTGGCTTCAGGGGGCCTGTGCTGTCTCTCCGGTCGCAGGAGCTGAGTTCCAGTTTTTGGGTCTTCCTTGGCAGGTTAAGGAGCAGCAGCACGAGGAAATTCAGAACGTCCGAAATCACATTCGCTCATGTTTCACCAGTGTCAACTGCTTCCTCCTCCCACACCCGGGGCTTCAGGTGGCCACGAGCTCGTCCTTTGACGGAAAACTGAAAGGTTTGTGCAGAAGACAAGCGCGTGATCAGGAATGTGCTTGGCTTCTGGTGGCCCCTTTGTGAGAGGCCGCGTGGCTCCAGACCCCCTGTAAGGAAGCCCCTAGATTGGGCTGGGCCTTGCACCAGGGCCTGCGGGCTCGGCCACTGTTTCCCCTTCAATGAAATGGTGAAAATGGGGTCTTTTCAGGGGGCATGCCATGCCTGCAGTCTTTCCCAGCAGTGAAAGGACCCAGGAGAGGGAGCCCATGCTCCTCAAGCCCACTTGGTCCTGGGGAACCGGGGGCAGCCGGGGACGCTGCTTCTGTTTTTGACCTGATTTGCTGACAGTAGCACGATGGCATCATTGTGCCTCAGTTTATCCATCTGTAAAAGTGGCAAGGCTTTGTTTCCGACCTGCCTTGTGACCCTGTTAGTAACATTGGGCCACGCTCGCGGGTGAGCTCAGAGCTGGCTGTTGTCACCCGCGTGGCGGCCATTTGGGGGAAGAGGCTGACCTGGTGTCCAAGCTGGTCCGAACGGAGCCAGAGAAAAGGAGGTTGCTAGAACGACCTTTGCCCCCCACTTACCCAGCAGAGGCAGCTTTTCACCCAGTTGGCAGACAGGCCCAGAGCTGCTGGCGTGCTGATTCAGTGAGCTCTGGGGCTCTCTGTGGGCAGATGGGATTGTGCCCGCCGTCTGTCTCCCACCCCCCCAGTGCAAGCTGTTAAACATGACTTCTCCTAATTGGATGAGGCTGGGAACCGGCAGTTGGCGTCTTCTGCATGTTGGTGCATGTGCAGAGGCGGCTTCCTTCTGGGGCCCCAGGCCCCCCTCCTCAGAATCACGCTGTCACTGATTTTTAAAATTCATAATTGAAGGAAAAAGCCAGATTTTCAAGCATTACGTAAAGATGCAGCTTTTCTCCCCAGCCCCTCCCCCGCCTGGAATAACGTTGCCCCCAACACAATGTGGTTGGGGGCCACGGGCCTGGCCTGGTGTCTCCTGGGAAGGGAGACGCTCGAGTTACAGGGGTCGGGCGATCACTGTTCTAGCACCATTGGTTGCCTTGGCAACCACGTAGCTGATTTAATGCCCTTGAAAGTGAGTTTCTGAGGAGGTGAGGTGGGCAGCTCAGGCTGAGGCTCCTCCTCCCTGGAAAGGGGGGGGGGGGGAACTCCTGCTGGGAGTCCCGGAGAACTAGAGCCATCATGTGACAGATCCAGAGAGAGCAGCAATGTCCCCCGGTACTCTCCCGGACGGCCAGCCACCATATGTGTCCCGAGGGAGCAGGGTCATCTGCTCGGGCTCTGCTGCTCCTTCTGTGACTGGGCACGTGGCTTAATGCCCTTTTTTCAGACTGGGAATTGGGGATGAGGGTGATGTTTGTGTTAATAACCCCTGTTGGCTACTAGCTCTGCCACTCTCTGCCTGCCTCGGTTTCCTTAGCTGTAAAATGGGATCATAATAACCCCTACCTCCCAGGCTTATTGTGACAGTCAAATGAGCTAATATTTGTATAGTGCTTAACACAGTGTCTGGTACATAGTAGGTGCTTAGTAAGTAGGTACTTGTTCCCTCCCTCCCTCCTCTTTCCCTCCTTTTCCCTCTCTCTCCTTTTTTCCTTCTCTTTCTCTCCCTCCCTCCTCCTCCTTTTTCTCTTCCTCCCTCCTCCTTTGCTCCTTCCCTCCTTTCTTCTTTTTTCCTCTCCCTTCCTCTTTTTCTCCCTCCTTTCATCCCTGTCTTCCCTCTTTCTTTCTCCCTTCCCCCCTTTCATTCTCTCTTTCCCTTCTCCCTCCCTCCTTCCTTCTCTCCTCCTACCTTATGAGACAATGGTGTGAAACTAAGCTTAGGGATGGGTCTGGGTCATGGATCCGTTGGTGGAGGGCGGAAGCTCCCCCCACGCGGGTCAGCACCTCTCGGCTCCACCACGGGCTGCCACCGGAGGGAGCGGCCAGAAGGAGCCTTCCTTATGCGGGGAGAGTCTGAAGGGGCCTCTCCCTCTCCAGAAGTCTCCTGGGGCTGTGCCCCCGCAGCGCCTGCCCCCATCTGCCCCGGTCCCAGAAGTCACTGGGGCCTTGGCGGTAGCCTGACACATCTTGCAGAGATCTAGACTCGCTGGTTTTGTCACTTTCTGAAAGGGACCCCCTTGGGTCCCAGGATCCTTACGTCGGGTGTGGGGGTGCGGGGGTTGGGGGTGGGGAGGATGGGGGCTGGAACAGCCTCAGGCTCTGTCCTGGGCCTCTGGGGGCTGAGTCCGGCCCACGGCTCACTCTCTGTTCCCCTCTGCTCCCCCGGACAGACATCTCTCCTGAATTCAAAGAACAGTTACAGACGCTGATACCATTTTTGTTAGAACCAAGCAAGTTAATGGAAAAGGAGATCAACGGCTCCAAAGTCAACTGTCGGGGCCTGCTGGAGTATTTTAAGGTGAGCGCCCGCCACCGGCCTGGCCCCGAGAGCCAGCAGGGGCAGTGCCGCTCCGGGAGAGGGGTCTGCCAGGCTGGGAGGGCCGGGCCGGTGTCGGGGGCTTCTCCCCAGGCAGGAAGGGCCCTCCTGGGGGTGCTCCTGGCACTGCGCTGCGCCTTTGCGTCATCGCCTCGTGTTTCTCTTCCAGGCCTACATTAAGATTTACCAAGGAGAAGGGCTGCCTCATCCCAAGTCAATGCTTCAGGTGAGCCATTTGCCCCACGCGAAGGATGGGAGTCACAGCTTCCTGCTCCCCTTCCCCACAGTGCCCCGGGGTGGGGGGAGGCTGAGCCCCATTCATTTGGAGGCCACTTCCCAGAATGTTCCATGGAGACTTTGGGACTGCCTAGAAATAGGTGGCCTTGGAGTAGGAGCCCAGGGGTGGCTCCCTGGTGGGATCCCAGGGCGGCCGGGGACTGGGGATTTTGGAGTCCATTGGAAAGTCCCCCATGCGCCCCTGTGGGGCCTCCCTGGGCAGGCAGCTCCTTCCGGCCCTGATTTCCTTTTCTTCCCTTCTCTTGGCCTTGCTGCCACCTGCCCCCCTACCCTCCACCCCCCTGTCCCCCCGTCCCCAGACGAAGCATCCCTAGGGCCCTCAGCTGGCTGCCCTGCCCCGGGGTCCCCCACCGGGTGCTCCCCAGCTTGGAGGTGTCAGCAGTGGGTGTGGGCTGCCCCCGCCCCCCTCGTAGGCACGCTGACCAGTGAGGGCTGGTGTCGGGGCCACCTCATTCCCGGGCTCTGTGATGTCACTGAGGGGGTTCCCTGTGACCATGCTGCTCTTCCTGGGTGCTGCAGCCCCTCAGTCATTGGGCTGGCAAGAGGCTCCCCGCCCCAAGGGACACACGGCGGACTGAAGAGCCAGGGAGGGAGGGAGGCTGAGTGTGCCTCGCATCGGGCCTGGTGGCACCGGGTGTGACCGCAGGGCCGGAGCAACTTTGCTCCAGGGGCTGGGACGCCTCTGGGGCACTCGTGGACCTCAGAGATAACCCGTGGGTTATACTCTCATGGGATCTACCCATCTTGTTTCCTTGGGGCCTCCCCCGTGGCCCGCCATAGCCTGCCCCCTGCGGCGTTTTCCTCTTCGGTTCCTGGGGACTCATCTTGTAACCTCAAGGACACGGGAAAATCAGCATGAAAATGATGGGCCTTTGGGTGAAGACAGAAGCTGCCACCCCTAATCCGAGCAGTTAGCTTGGCTTGGTCCTTGACTAGGCCCTGGCCTTGAGGCCTAGGCCAGGGAGCTTGGGGTGGTCGGCACAATGTCCTGTGCAGGGCCCATCCCCGGGAGCCCTTACCTGGGCCTGGTGGGGCCAGGACCTTCCGAGGAAGCTTTGCCATAAGGAGCCCTCCCAAGGGCACTGTGCCGGCCAGGCCGGATGCCAACGCCACGCCCACTGGGGGCCTTCTTGTGACTTCTCGTGTGATGGTGAAGGTGGGTCTTTTTGTGGCCAGTCAGCAGGCGCTCACGTGCCCCATGGTAGCCAAAGCCCGGCACCCTCGGCAGGACCGTGTGTGGCGTGGAAGCCGAGAGCTCGGCCCGACTTTGGGCTCCAAGGGGTGCGGACCTGCTGCTGCCAGCCCCCTCCTCCCTTAGGGTGGCGGTCGGAGCTCCCCTCTAGCCCTCCTTGTAGGAAGAGCGCCTCCCACTGGAGGTGCCAGTAGGGCACGAGCTGGCCGTGCCCGTGGACTGAAGAGGAAGCTGGGAAGAGGGTCGGGGGATGGCCTGCAAGGGGAGCGGAAGTCGAGGCCTGTTTGTCGAGGGGCGGCTCAGGAAGATGGACGAGTCTGCCCCCGTGACGGGGGAGCGCGGCGGCCCTGGGCCCTTTGGGGACGAGGCCTCGGGGGGCTGGTTGCACTTGGCTCACAAATGGGAGGGAGAGAAGAAAGCTCCTTGCAGTCACTCGAGGGTGGGGCCGAGTAAAGCTTCTGTCCCTTTCTTCAAAGGCCACTGCGGAAGCCAACAACCTAGCCGCGGCGGCGTCTGCCAAGGACATGTACTACAACAACATGGAGAAGGTAGCCAGGAGCAGGGAGGGTGGGAGGGAGCCCTTCTTGGCAGAGGCCCCGGGGCCCTCCGGCCTGATCCACAGCTGCGGGGGGGACGCATGATGGCCCCCGGCCTGGCGGGGTATGTGCTGGTGATGGGGTCTCCCCGTGGCTCAGGGGCCCGTCTGGTCCGCGCAGGTCTGCGGAGGGGAGAAGCCCTACCTAGCGTCGGACGCCCTGCAGCAGAAGCACGACGAGTTCCGGAAGCAGGCCATAGAACATTTCAAGAAGAGCAAGAAGATGGGGGGCAAGGACTTCAGCCTGCGCTACCAGAACGAGCTGGAGAGGGAGATCCAGGAGCTGTACGGCCACTTCATCAAGCACAACAGCAGCAAGAATGTGTTCAGCTCTTTCCGCACGCCGGCCGTGCTCTTCAGCTTCATCCTGGTGCTCTACCTGAGCTCGGGCCTCTCCAGCTTCCTGGGCCTCGAGATGATCACCCAGCTCTGCAACTGCCTGCTGGGGCTGCTCTTCATCTCCCTGCTGACCTGGGGCTATGTCCGCTACTCGGGCCAGTACCGTGAGCTGGGCGGCGCCATCGACTCCAGTACGGCCTTCGTCCTCGAGCAGGTGAGGGGGCACCGACGCCTTCGTCCTCGGGGGCTTCTTAACGCCCAAACACGGGGGCTACGGAGGAAACCGGGGGGAGCGAAACCGGGGCCTCCTTTTTCCCATCCCTGTTTGCAGAGCCTGACCTCTGCCCCCAATCTCCGTCTCCCTTGAGCATTGCTTTAAAAGAGATGGCCAGCGGATGTCCCTGGGCGGCGTCCCCGTCGGGCTCAGCTGTGGGATGGGGAGGGAGGAGGCTCCTCGGCTGCCTTGTCCCCACAAGTCCTAACCCCTGGACCATCCCCAAGAAGTCCCAGGCAGTGGGGGGCTCTGGGCTTAGTGGGGGTCCCCTGCTTCTCCCTGCCCCCCCTCCTCCACTGGCTTCAGGAGGCCTTTCTTAAGGTGGGCTACTAGCTGCCTCCACAGGTGTGGGGGGGCCCACAGGGGATGTGTATGTGTACGTGCTCCCCACTCCCCCCCCCAGCTTCCAGGCGAGGGGGGAGCCAAGCACAGATGGAGCACTCCCTTGCCAACTCCATGGGAGCACTCCCAGCCATCCATGAAAATCACTTGTGGCCCAGTGTCATTGTCCTGTGTGCCTGGGTGATCGGGGGCTCCAGAGCCTCCCTGCCCGCATCGCCCTCGCCCAGCAGACTCACCCTGTGCCCATGGGCTTTTGCAGGCTACCTCCTGCATGAGTAATTCCACTCCTGAGACCGTCGGGGAAGCCGAGTGCAGGAGACCGCTGGTGGATAAAAAGTGCCAATAAAGTGGGGCCTTGGCCCGGGCAGACCGCGTCCCGCTGCGGCCGCCCCGGACCTCCAGCAGCAGCCAGAGCTCACCTGTGAGGGGGACGCCATCCTGCAAGACTCGAAATACAATGCTGTAATAAATGGAGCAGACGTTTGCCTGTGGCTTAAACCCACCTCCAGGACTGTCGGGAGCCTTTCTTTCCTTTCCGGTAGAGGTCCAAGCCCTTGTCTTGTTCTTGTATTATTTCGCTTTTCCTTTTTTTGCACTTTATATAGGGGAGGGGGGAGGCTGGAGGCCAAAAGCAAAAGCAGCTTGAAAAGTCCTTTTTGTACCACAGAGTGCCTTTTGATCTGGACTCGTGCTAGCCATGGATATGCTGGGGAGGAAAGAGGACCTAGGGAAGGAATGGGCAGGTTGTGTTGCCACATGTCACCTCTGGCAGGCGTCCCGAGGCGCCGGGCCGAAGACTTCTGTCCGGGAGAGTTGGAAAGCAGGCTCCTCGTGCCCCTGTAGCCTCCTGTGTGCCTCTGCCCTGTGGCCACGGCCAGCCTCCTTGGGGAAGGGGAGGCAGGGACACTGGCCCCGGGTGCCCGTGCTCTTCTGCCTTCCCGGCTCTCACCATGGCTTCCTTTTAGCCCAGAACGTCGGAGGGAAATGGCCGGCGGAGGACAAAGTGCACGGGCTCAAACCAAGAAATAAACTGAGTGACCCCTGACAAGTCACTTGATCCTGTGCCTTGGTCCAATTCACTGTGTCTCCTGTACTCAAAATCTGAGCTTTAGTTTCAGATTTTTAATTTTGTCTTAAAATAGCCTCGTTCTCCCAGAAGCTGCGTCAGGGCAGACCTTTCTGGAGGACCAGGGAAGTCTTAACCGAATAGAACTGCCTTCCTTCCGATGGTGCCTTGGGGGCCAGAGGCTCAGCAGGTGTTATTCCACTGTCTGGGGGACCCCAGGAGCAGCTGCCACCCTCTCCCCTGCCCCCCAATCCCTCCTGGGTGCGTGGAGGAATGTAACCAAGTGAGATCCCGGCTCCGGGGCCGCCTCTCCCTTTTGGGGAGATTCTGGGCCATGGCCGGCAGGGCCGATCTGGCCATGATTTCGATGGGACTGGTTCTGATCTGATCCGCTGGCCGCTTCTCTGCTTCATTCTGCCAGATTTTAACTCTTTGTTTTCTCTGAGGTGTCTCTCTGTCCTTGGACCCTGTCTGTGTGCGAGATGGAGTTTCCAAAGTGAATGAGTGTTGCATTTTGGGAAGGTTGGGAAAGCAAGATAGCGTTTGATCATGTGACTTCTAAACGGCCAGTTCAGGCCCCTTGAGTCTGGCCACCGAGGCCTCCTGTCTGGATTGCCCGATCGTCCCTCTCAGGGTTTTGTATCCTCTTAAGTCCAAGAATAATTCCAAATGTATTGTCTTACTAGTCGTTTCTCTTTCTTCCAAAATCCAACATGGTGACTCACAGATGGCACTTTGTAAATGGGAGCTGTTACTGTAGCAGTTGCATGAAATGGGGCGCCTCTTTTACTGGCCTCCTCAAACCTCTGCTTTGAGGGGACTTCTGGTGGGCGGCTTTCCCAGGAGCCCCCGTTTGGGGAAGTTGCCCTTCTATGGTTTGTTAGAGCCGGAGAGCAGCTTTCCCCCTCGATGTCATCCAGAATCAGATGGGTGGGTCCCGGGCCCTTGGCCGGCTCCTGGCTCTGAGGTAAATGCCAGGTCTTTGGTCGCTTGGTATTTGGCGCAGCCTTTATTCAGTGGCTGATGGGCTTGGGGCCTCCGGCTTTCCCCTGGTGCTGCCTTTCCTCGTGGAGCCAAGTCTTGTCTTGGCCGGCTTGGCTGGAGTCTGCCCGGTCTAGTCTCAGCCAGGACCGGGGGCCGCCTCAGTTTACATTTGAGCCTTTTTGCACCCTCCCAGCTGGACGTGGAGGCCGGCGCTGTGGTTCCCAGGTGGCTGGTCTCCTCTGGTCGCCCTTGTGCTCGTCTCCCTTGGCACATTCCCTTGATAGTTTTTCAAGCACAAATGGCAAACTCGGGGTCCTGAGATGCGTCTCTCCTAGATGCTGACTTCATCTCTGGTTTAGAGAGGACCCGGAGCCCCCAGAGGGGACTTGCACTCGGGTCCCGAGGACTAGCAATTGACGGCTCTCCGTTGTGCCAGGGGCCTGAGAGAGCCCGTTTGTCCACCGCAGAGTGAGAGGTGGCCGGGCCGATGGTCCGCTGTGTCTTTGGAGCGCCGTGCGTGTGGTTGGCATCTGCAGAGGGGCCGGCCCAGCTGCTGTGGCTTCCCCTCGGACGCCCCCGTTGACACGGGTTCGGAGAGTCTCATTTGGGCAGAAGCAGCTTGGATTTTTAAGTGTTTTTTAAAAGAATCTTTGGATTAATGTGATTTGTAGCACATCTAGGGCTTGGACCTTCAGTTCTCTGCTGGCAGAAAAACCATGGCTTGCTATAGCCAGAAGCGCCCCGGGTGGTTCTGGGCCATGGCTACTCGCCTCCGGCCCTGGGCCCCCCGCCCCCACATTCCACTAGGTCACGCACACAGCCTCAGTTTCACCATTTGAAACGGGATCCGTGTGTTTGACCTTTGAGTAACTTAGTCCGTAAGATAATGGATGCAGTCGGGAGCCGAGAGTAGGGTAAGACACCCCAGCGTCTCGTCCGCGGGCCTGGGGATCAGGGAACTTGGACCAGCGTGGCCGTGGGTGACCAGGTTTCGTTTGTCCCTACTGGGACGGATGGTGGCTCCCCACCCTCCCGGGGTGTCCCGGGCTGGCCTGGGAGGGGGTCGTGGCACCTTTTGCCAAGTGGAGCTGGAAAGTCAGCGGAACCCACTTGGGCCGCTGGGTTGGTTTCGTGTTTTTTAATTAGAAAACGAGCTGGATCCTTTTATCCGGCTGCTTAAATAGGGAAGATGCTCCTCCGGCTCCAAAAAGAATCAGTCAGGGATGGGGAGGCCTGCGACGTGGGGTCCTGGCTGGGGAAGCGGGGCTCCCCCTGGCCCCGGAGCCAAGGGCAGTGAGCCTTGGAAAAGCCGCCTCACCTTTCTCTCCCACATGGGGATTCCAAGTGCCAAAGCAAAGAATGGCCTTCGTCTGGTTCCCAAAGATTCCCACGCTCGGCCGCCGCGGGCCCCCCTCAGCGGGCCTCTGCTGGGTCTGTCCCGGTGAACTCTGGCGGGGTCCGCGGGTGCCCCCCCCCCCCAGCCGTTGTTTAGTTTGTGCAATCCGATGAGCCTGTACCCATCCGCCTGTACTCTGGACTCTTACCAGAAGCCTGCATGTCTCTGTATCACATTCCCCCAGAGTTGTGAGATTGTGTAATGGAATAAAGACCACAACCTGTTTTCATATGCATCCCGCCTCTTCTTCACTCTGGGAGACTTATCAAGAAACTGGGCCTCCCACCATGGTGCTGGAGCTTCAGGACTAGCATGCCCCAGGGTGGGGAGGTCCGTGGTGAAAGGCCCTGGTCTCAGTTTCCTCATCTGTAAAACCTGATGCTGAGGTGGAGGGTTTCTTAGGTCCTTTCTAGCTGTTGTCTAGGAAATGGGGAAATGGCCCATCCTCCTCCTACCTGGCCCTCATGGCTGAGCTGCAGTGCTCACGCAGGCTGTTGGGTGTTTCCCTGGCAGTTTCTGGGGGTCCTGGAGAAAAGGGGCAGTCGGGATTCTCCCTGAGAGCAAAGCCCATGGAGCTGCTTGTTGGCTGGGGGGGCTTTAGTGGTGGTTGAAGGGTTGTGTGGGGACATCGAGCTTGAGCCCAAAGTGGGAGGGCCAATAACTCGCCTCCATTTTTCTGTCCCTAAACTTTCGGGCCAGGCTCAGGATCCCAGGAGCCTTTGTGCTTGCAGGGGCTTGGGCAGTGATCATGGAACCCCCCACCCGTAGAAACAGGTCCCCTAAAGTCCAGCTGCTTAAACACTGATTTGCGACCTCCCGTGAGGTCGCAAAATTACAATTATCTAGAAAGGTTTGGTTGGTACATCCATTGGACGTGCCTGAGGCCACGGAAAAAGAGTGGGAAAAGTTTAAGAAGCTCTGCCCTAAAAAATGGCCCCCCAACCTCTCTGACCGGCCCTCTGGTCGCCAGGGAGGAAAGGGCCGCTGGCTGTCTGGTCACCGCTCTTTTCTTGTGGCTGTAAGGTGAGAGGCCCTGAGAAAGACCCACGCCCCGGGCGGAGGCTTTGGGGGCCCCTGCTCCAGGAAGACCCAGGGACTGCTGAGGGACAAAGGGCACCGAGCTGCAGAGTCGGCACAGGAAGCCTTTTTCTCTGGGCTCGGTTTCCTCCTGGTGAACTAGCAGGGTCAGAGGAGACATGACCTTTGTGCCCCTAAATCCCACATTTCTGGGTGGCTCCCGGCTTGGATGTGAGGATTTTGTGCTGTCCCTAAAGGATGGCCGTTGGCTTCTCTCCACTGCTCAAGAAGCTCTGTGGCTCCCTGCTGCTTCCAACATCAAATGCAGACTCTGGTCTTGCATTTCAAAGCCTTTATGGCAATTCCGACCTATCTCAGACATTAATTTGTGGCAATTTTCTACCCTCCCCCCACGCCTTTGTGGAGGCCCTGTCAGGCCTCCCTCCAAGCCCAGAGTTTTTATCAGGGACCCATCTGGCTTCCTGGCGGATGTTGGAGGGAGGACCGGCCTTCAGTGTTAAGGGTGGGGATAATTATGGCCTTTGTATTGGATTGGAGCAGGCACTGGGAGAGGGAGGCGGCACAGCATCCAGAACAACCCTTGTCTGGAGCTACCCTGCAGAGGGGGAAGTGGGTGGGGGGTGATGAGGACATCTTAAAAGTAGAGAATGGCCATGAGGAAGGCAAGGAGACTTGGGTCTCCTACACCAGACCCTCTCTATCGCTCTAGAGACCATCTTGGAGCCATCCTTTGTCTGGAAAATTGGCCTGAGGCTAACTGAGGTGAACCTGGTCCTCCGGCCTGTCCAGCTTGGGCCCCCTGGCCAGAGCTTCCTGCCAACACGGCCATGGGGCCCCCAGGGGCCCCTCTCCCCTCAAGGAGGGGTTGCTGCCCAGCCTCCGCTGAAAGGCCTTGGGAGGCCCCACCAGCTGCGGAGCGAGGCAGCTCACACCACCCTGGAGGAGCTCAGAGTGTGAGCAAGATCTCCCCGGCACCCGGCTACTCTGCCTTCTGCTGCTCTCCTGAAGCCGGCTGTCCCAGGTGCTCCCCACCTGGCCTTCTGATCCCCAGATCCTCCCGTTATTAGGTGTAGAGACTTCAGGCGGGACCTTTGAGGTCACCCAGTCTGACCCGTTCATTTTACAAATGGAGGGACCAAGGGCCTGGGAAAGGGTAACGTCCGAGGTCACACAGGTGGCGAGAGTTTAGCCCGAGCCCCTGCTTCCGAGTCCAGCATTTTCATCCTGAAAAGATGCGAGAAGATTTGGGTCAAATCTTGTTAGATGAGACGGATTAGGAGTAAATGTAAAATCTTCCACTTGGGCTCAAGAAATCAACCTTCCAAGTACAAGAAGGGGGAGTTTTTGATTAGCCATCCGTTTTCTTGAAAAAGATCCAGGGATGTGCTTAAAAGAATCCTACGTTTTTAACTTCTATCAGATGATGAAGGGGGAGGGGAGGGAGGGAGGGAGGGAGGAAAACTTGGAACACAAAGTCTTACAAAAAGGAATGTTGAAAACCGTCTTTACATATGTTTAGAAAAATAAAATACTATTGGAAATAATAAATAAAAAAGACCCAGGGGTCATAGTGGACTACACATGCAGAATGTGTCTATAGTTGGGTAAGAGGGACCTGCCAAGGAAAACTCGAGCAGTGTTAGGTTGCTTTAAGTGGGGGAGTCAGAAGGGGAGTGTCCTCCCTTCTGGGCTGGGCACATCGGGAATACTGTCTTGGAAGACCCTGAGCGGCAGATTTTCCAGAGGAGGGCGAGATAGATGCCTTGGGACCACCTGACTGAAAGAACAGTTGGGATACAAAATGGCCCAGAGGTTAGACTTAGAACCAAGTTCAAGTTCAAGTTCTCTTTCAGACTTACTGTTAACCTTGGATGGGTTATTTAGCCACTCTGAGCCTCAGTTTTGGGCGGAGGGACCCTTTCAAGAAGTTTAAAAGTGCTGGGGGGAGGGGGCTGTCAGACTGGGGGGGCTGTCAGACGGGGGGGGCTGTCAGACGGGGGAGCTGTCAGACTGGGGGGGCTGTCAGACTGGGGGGGCTGTCAGACGGGGGAGGCTGTCAGACTGGGGGGGCTGTCAGACTGGGGGGGGGCTGTCAGACGGGGGGCTGCGACTGGGGGGCTGCGACGGGGGCTGTAAGACTGAGGGGGGGTCTGCGCTCGGAGCCCCCTGGCGGCTCGCGGGCGGATGCTTTCCCCTCCACGGGAGCGGCCCGGGAGCAGAAGGGCTGCAGGACCACTGGGGGCGCCGGGCGGGCCGCGCGGGGCCCCCGGGATGGGGCCCGGCCCAGAACGCGAACATCACGCGGGCGGCCCCGCCGGGCCGATCCCCCCAGCTCCGGCCCCGGGGGCCCCCGGGAAGTTTCCAGCCTCCCGACTCCCCCAGCCCCCTGCGGGGCTGGGGCGGGGGCTCCCGGGGGGCCGGGGGGAGATGGGAGAGGCGCCGGGTTTCGGGACAGTTTCTTTTCTCAGCCCGAGCGCAGGCTGGGATCTGGGCGGAGTCGGGATGACCTCACTTTCAGCTGTTTGCTGGAGCCTTCTCTGGCCTCGCTGACTTCCTGCCCGTCCCAGCGCTTCTCGCTGCCGGCAGATCATCAGTCAGGGCCCAGAAAGGCAGGTGCGCTGGCCCAGAAGGGCCGTGTGAGGGGTGAGTGCGTGCGTGAGTGTGAGTGTGAGTGAGTGTCAGGGTCCTCTCGGTACGGGGGGGGGGGGGTGTTGTCCCCTGCCATCCATCCCCTACGGCCACTCCCTCTTCTCCCTGCCTGCTGCCAGGAGGTGCCCTTGACAAGGAGCCCTTTCCGGGAATGGGCCATTTCCCGGGGGCTCACTATGGTCCCGAGCTCCTCTCTCCTCAGGGTCCACCCGGGTCCCCTCAAGGACTAAGGGTCATTTGCTCCCTGTCCGATGGGACCAGAAGGGGGAGGGATGGAAGAGCTTGCCCTACGTGTCCCCTGGGGGCCTTGCCAGGCCTGAGCCTTCCCTGTGGCAGGCGCCCACCCCCTGCCCGTGCCCGCTTCCCAGCACTTGCCATCTCTGTTCTAGGAAGCCCCCAGCTGCCCAGCGGTGACATCCCGAGCCGAGGATCCTGCCCTGGAAAGGACAGAGATGCAGGTAGGTGCTTCTGAAGTGTCTGTGGGCACCGGGGGGCCGGCGCTTGGCACTTTTCGCTGGAGACTCGAGGGCAGGGGGGCTGAGGGCGCTCTTTGGGGTCCCTGGGCCCCACTGGGAGAGCCAGCCTGGCCCGGCTCTGCTTTGTTTACGGGCCGGACTCCCTGGTGGCTTCCCAACAAGACACACACTTTGTCTATTATTCAGAGGAAGAATCTGGAACTGGTTTGTGGGTCGCTTTGGAGAACAATGGGGGAACATAGAAAGAAACTGGATATAAAGACAATGCTGGCAGGGAAATAGAACTTTCCTTTAGGAGGGTCACAGAATGGGCCCCAGGAGCCAGAACGAGGTCCGGGCTTCATGGGCTTTAGAGAACGACCGGTCGGGGACAGACAAGCCTCAGACCAAAGGTCTCCAGGTTTATTTTGGCCGCTCTTGGGGACCTCCTCGGGGACAGAACTTCAGAAACCTTTCAGGTTTCACTTTTGCTTTGCTTTTCCTGAGGTGTAAAAGAAAGTTTGCAACTTAAACTTAGAAAAAAGATTCATTTTCACAAATACCACAGAGGATATGAGAGCTCCAGGGGTGGTGTCTGGCTGAGACTTAGAACAAGGCAGAAGTGGGGGGTCTTGGAGTCCAGGATGTCGGGATTGGGGGTCTTAGAGCCCAGGATGTCGGAATTGGGAGTCTTGGAGCACGGGATGTTGGAGATGTGGATCTTGGAACATGGATGTCAGCATTTCCATCACATCCATAGGTCTTCTGCTATAGAGAAGGGAGGGTGGAGGACTTTCTCCTCTCTCCTTCTCATTTCTGATTTGTGAGGATGAGGTTACTGGGCCAATGACAGAAGCAAAGTGCAGATGCTTTATAATGGGTGTGATGGCTCTGCCCGAGTTCTCTAGAGATAAGACTGCCTGCCATGCCGCCGGGGCAGCAGCCACAATGGTGGGAGGTGGGCTGGACTTGGCCCACATTGGGGGGAATTCGAGGGGAAAGTACCTTGACTTAAGCCTATGTGCCCTGGAGAGAACACCAGGAAGCTAGAGACTTCAGTAACTGGATGTTCCCCTCGTCCTTAAGGGCCTATTTGTGTTTTGCTGGTCACAACAGTGCCCCTAATAAGCCTTTCTTAGGAAAGGGATGAGAATTTCCGCCACTATTAGTTGGGACACCTTGCTAAAACGTAGTTGAATTCGTTTGTCTTCCTGTTGGGGATGAGTTTATCTCTATGAGTTATTAGTTATTAGTTTATCCCCTGTACGAGTTACATAGCAGAGGGAATATTTTTTGACTAAGGGAAGGAGAGAAAGATGCCAGTTGAGGGTTTGGGTCACTTTCTGGGAAATGGCAGGAATTGGGCAAGCGCTGCATCATGTCCCAGAAGACAGCATAGAGTCTAAGATGAACTTTGCCCCTTTTCCAATTTGGCTTCGTGCTGATCAGGCCGACCTTTGGTTTCTTTCTCCATGGTCTCCACGGAGACCTTCCAGGCCTGTGCCTGCATTACCATGGCAGTAAGGGAAGGGCGGTACCCTGAGTCAGAGACAAGATAGCACCAAAAAAGTCACCTTCTGGATAACAAGGCTTTTGCGCTGTCTCCCTGCGTTAGCATCACCTACAGGGCGGAGGTTGGGCCCATGCCCTTATAGAAGAGCGCTGGGTGTCAGAGGACAGAACTCTGGTTTTCGCTCCAAGGGAGCTGCCCCAAACTTGGAGCCGATGCCACGTGACTGTCTTAGCTTTACTCTCCCCAAATGGGTTGATTTAAACTACAGCTTCTCCAACCCTTTGAGTTTCATAACTGCCCATATCTACACCATCTTTCAACTTCTGGAACGGCCAGAAACAGGTT
The DNA here is from genome assembly GCF_902635505.1 of Sarcophilus harrisii. Lineage (NCBI taxonomy): Eukaryota > Metazoa > Chordata > Mammalia > Dasyuromorphia > Dasyuridae > Sarcophilus > Sarcophilus harrisii. The sequence goes on from NC_045431.1 coordinate 243,324,913, forward strand.
TCCCAGAAAGTTGGAAGTCATGAGAATAGAGAAGTGGAGCAAGACCTTACCTCGTTAACATTCCAGTCAATGAAACAGTGTTTTTCTGGAAGCCTAGAACAGCAACATTTTCCACTTTAATTTACCTTAATTGGATGCTCAAGAAATGCATCATCAGTCAGACAGTAAGCATTTATCATGTACTTATTATGTGCACTGTGGCACGGGGGGGAAACAAAGGAAGGCAGAACCAGAGTCTCTGACCTCAAGGAGCTGACAGTCGAATGGGGGAGACAGAGGGCAAACAGCTTTGTACCCACGAGACAGGAAAAGGGGAAATAATTATGAAGGGAACCTCTCCCTGCATTGTTCTGGGTAATTCAATTTTCTGGATAACTGATTAGTCAGAAACCATTTCTTGGTTTCATCTCCAATTGTTGAAACCTATTAGAGATAGCACAGTCAGGGACGGGGTTAGGATAAGGCCTCTGACCTCTGTACCAACTCCGTACCAAACCCAAGTCACATCTTGTCCAGGTCTGTTTCCTCACCTCTTAAATTGAGGGGTTGGACCCAGTGGCCTCTGAGGCTCCTTCCAGGTGGAAGCTGCTCAGAGGAAGCTATGATGCTTAACACTGACAAGGATAACTCACATTTACATAATGTTTTGTGATTATAGAACTTTAAAGAAACTGAAAAATAGCTGCCATATTGCTTTTTCTCCTTCCTCTTCTTCATTTTCTTTTTTTCTCCTCTTTTTCTCTTCTTCCTCCTCTTCTTCTTTTTCTCTTTCTTCCTCTTCTTTTTCTTCTTCTCTTTCTCCTCCTGAGCTGCCTCCAACTGGGAGGACCTGGTACATGGCTCCTACTGTTATCAATTTTACTCTCCCCACATGGGTTGAGTTAAACTCCAGCTTCTTCTCCCCCTCCTTTTCTTCCCTTCCTCCTCCTCTCTGTATTTTAATGTCTTCATCTCTTGGTCAGATGGTGAATGCCCTGTTCTATCTTCATCCCTTTGGACTCATAGTTTTTCAATGCATCAGTAAGAATTTAGATTTTTAAAGTTTTTTTTTTTTTAGTATTGTTATCATTGTACAAATTCTTTTTCCTGCTTCTGTTCATTTTGCTCTATATCAATACCTTGAAGTCTTCCCAATTTCCTCTACAACTGTCCATTTTAATTTTATTTTTAAAAAATTAATATTTAGATTATACATTTATAACCTATTACTTTCTGTCTTGAAGAGGGGGGAGGTAAGAGAATGAGGGAGAAAAATTTTGGAACTCAAAATCTTACTAAAATGAATATTGAAAGCATCTAATTGGAAAAATAAAATCATATTGAGGAAAAATTCATTATTTATTTCTTTTACATAGTCTTTTTTTTTTATTTTAAGTTTCGGTTTCCCTTCTATCCATTTTATGATATCCATCATATCCCTTACCAGTGAGAAGACAAACAATATGCTATCAATTTTACATGTGAAATAATACAAAACATATTTCCATATCAGCCATGTTGCAAAAAAAAAAAAAAAAAAAAAAGTGAAAAAATGACATTTTGGTACTCAGAATTCTCGGGAGAGAGAGAAGAGCAATTTTTCCATCATGAGGCCTTGGGAATTGTCTTGGATCATTATATTGATGAGAGTAGCTACATCAGTTGATTATCATTCTAAGATTGCTGTTACTGTGCACAACGATTTAATTGTCCTCCCTTCATTTTGCATCAGTTCATGTCTTGCCATGTTTTTCTGAAAGTACCGCTCTCTTCGGTTGTTATAATATAATAATCCACCACAATCCTATGCCCTGGCTTGTTTAGCAATTCCCAGATGGATGAGCATCCCCCAGAACTTCCAATTTTCTGCCGCCACAGAAAGCTGCTCTAAATATTTTTTTTGCATATAGGACCTTTTACTTTTTCTTTGCTGTCTTTGGGATACAAAACTAATAATGGCATTGCTGGGTCAAAGTGATAGGCCATTTTCAGATTGGAAACCTGGTTTCAGATTCTTGTCCAGAATAGTTGGGTCATTTCCATCAACTGTACCTATGGATACATATATACCCGTTTTCCCTCATTTCCTCTAATGGAAATGGGCGTTTCTGATCGGTGTGAGGTGGTACCTCACAATTCCTTTAATTTAACTTTCTCTAAAAAATAGGGTTTAAAGCATTTTTTATATGATGATAGATAGATTTGATTTTTTCTTCTGAAAACTGCCTATTCATAGCCTTTGATCATTTATCAATTTGGGAATGATTCTTATTTTTTTATATAAATTTGACTCACTCCCCCATGTTGAAGAAAAATTAGACTTTTATCAGAGAAACTTGCTATACAGTTTTTTGATGACCTTATTGCTTAGGATAGCTTTTATCAAAAAGTAATTTTCCCTGATTATCTTTTAATTAGTCTGGTTTTACTTTTGCTTTTTCTGAGCTCATGATTGCTACACCTGTCTTTCTTTTTCTTTTTTTAATAGCCTTTTATTTACAGGTTATATGTATGGGTAACTTTACAACATTAACAGTTGCCAAACCTCTTGTTCCAATTTTTCACCTCTTACCCCCATCCCCTCCCCCAGATGGCAGGATGACCAGTAGATGTTAAATATATTAAAATATAAATTAAATACACAATAAGTATACATGACCAAACCGTTATTTTGCTGTACAAAAAGAATCGGACTCTGAAATATTGTACAATTAGCTTGTGAAGGAAATCAAAAATGCAGGTGGGCATAAATATGGGGATTGGGAATTCAATGTAATGGTTTTTAGTCATCTCCCAGAGTTCTTTTTCTGGGTATAGCTGGTTCAGTTCATTATTGCTCCATTGGAACCGATTTGGTTGATCTCATTGCTGAGGATGGCCAGGTCCATCAGAACTGGTCATCATATAGTATTGTTGTTGAAGTATATAATGATCTCCTGGTCCTACTCATTTCACTCAGCATCAGTTCGTGTAAGTCTCTCCAGGCCTTTCTGAAATCATCCTGTTGGTCATTTCTTACAGAACAATAATATTCCATAATATTCATATACCACAATTTATTCAGCCATTCTCCAACTGATGGGCATCCACTCAGTTTCCAGTTTCTAGCCACTACAAACAGGGCTGCCACAAACATTCGTGCACATACAGGTCCCTTTCTCTTCTTTATGATCTCTTTGGGATATAAGCCCAGTAGTAACACTGCTGGTCAAAGGGTATGGACAGTTTGATAACTTTTTGAGCATAGTTCCAAACTCCTCTCCAGAATGGTTGGATTCGTTCACAACTCCACCAACAATGAATCAATGTCCCAGTTTTCCCGCATCCCCTCCAACAATCATCATTAATTTTTCCTGTCATCTTAGCCAATCTGACAGTACACCTGTCTTTCAACCAAAGCATAATAAATTCTGCTCCAATCCTTTATTTTAACTCTGTGTGTGTCTTCTGTTCTTTTGTTCAGTGAGTTTTTGTACCTTGTTTTCCATTTGTCCTATTATATCTTTTAAAGACATTTTTCCTTTTTTTGCTGAGGCAAATGGGGTTAAGTGACTTGCCCAGGGTCACAAAGCTAGGAAGTGTTAAAAGTCTGAGATCCAGATTTGAACTCAGGTCGTCTTGACTTCAGAGCTGGTACTCTATCCACTGAGCCACCTAGTTGCCCCAGAGATTTTTCTTCAGTGAATTTCTGTGTGTGTGCATTTTACCAAGTTCTTACTAATGTACTTTTCATAATTTTCTTGCATCACTCTTCTTTTTCCCCCAATTTTTTCCTATGACATCTCTTTTTTAAACTCTTTCAGGAATTCTTGCTGGTCTTGGGTCCAATTAGTATTTTTTTGAGGCTTTGTTTTTAGCTGTTTTCATATTTTTGTCTTCTTTTAAGTTTACATCTTGGACTTCCCTCCCCCTATAGTAAATTTTTTGTGTTCAAGTTCTATTTTGTTATTGTTCTTTGCTCATTTTTTCAGCCTATATTTTTTCTACTTTGAACTTTATGTTAAAGTTAGGTTTTGTTTATGTGGGAATAAAGGGGCATTGTATCAAACTTTAGGGTTTTTTTGTGCCACTGTTTTCAGAGTTAGTTCTGAGGGGGTCTGCAAGCTTTTGGTGCTTCCAAGGGGGAGTTATCATGAGAGAGGTGTAGTGACTGTGCTCCTGGTCTTTTCTGGTCTTTACCCCATTCCCCTGCAGTCACAAATACTAGCGCTCCTCTTAACCCTGGAACTATGACCAGGGCATTTGCGCTTTTGTGACCAATCACAAGTGCTCTTCTCCATCTTGGAATTGCAATCTGGAATTGATCATGGGCATCAGAGTTGCCAACCAGTGCCAGCTTTGCCCAGTGCACTATAAACTCTTTCTGCCCAATTTTCTGAACTCCTCTTGCTGTCTCTAGGCTCATGAAACAGCTACCCACCAATACCCACTGCTGGTGCTCCTGCTCACTCCAATGTCACAAATCTCCCATGTTGTCTTGGGCTGGACCTCTGACCTTTTATTGCTTGTTACTATAAAATTTGATTTGAGACCTTATTTAAACTTGTTTGGAAGGGAATGTGGAGAGCTGAATCCTGGCTCTGCCAACTTGGTTCTCAATCTGTTATATCTCTTCTAAGCCTTTTCTTCTATGGGATCAACATCCCCAGTTCCTTCAAGGGCCTATTCCAAATCCCTTGGAACATAGTCTCTCATCTTTCTCCATTTTCAAATGCAGCTCCTAACCTGGCCTTGGTTTGTGATTTTGTAGCCAGAGCCCAAACCTGGAGACCTGATTGAGATTTTCCGATGGGGCTACCGTCATTGGGCTGTCTATGTGGGGGATGGCTTTGTCGTCCACCTAGCACCTCCAAGTAAGAAGCACCCCTGCCGTGTGAGGTCGTAAGTGTTGGGGAGGGGGCAGACCCTGGAAGGTTAGCTGTTCGGTTGATAAAGCTACTTGGGGGACCCGGAGTTTGATTTTGGGGATAGGTAAATCATCCCACAACTGGCCCCTTTGGGACAACGGTATCAGAGCAATGGGACTAGAAGAACCATAGGTTCTAAACTGAGGGGAGGACATCTCTGGGGGTGCCTTTGTTACTCTCTTTTTTTGTCTGAAAGGTGAATATGCTGGGGCTGGTGCATCCAGCGTCATGTCGGCCCTGACGGACAAAGCCACGGTCAAGAAGGAGTTGCTGAGTGAAGTGGTCGGGAGGGACAGGTACCGGGTGAACAACAAACATGATGACAAGTACCCACCACTGCCCCCCGGCAAGATTGTCCAGAGGGCCTTGCAGGAGGTGGGGAAGGATGTCCTCTACAAACTGAGCAGTGAGAACTGTGAGCACTTTGTGAATGAACTGAGATACGGAATCCCTCGCAGTGACCAGGTGCGTCCAGCCCTCTCCCACCCCACGGTGGTTTATGTGGGAAAGACCCCCGTGGGACGTCCCTAGTTAGAACTGGGAGCCCGGAGCCTGGAGGGTGGTGTGCCTTTCCTTGGGCAAAGCCTTCTTACTTCAAGCTCAGCTTTTCTTAGGACATTGGGTTTATTCCCTATAATGGAAAGGCTGCCTTTAAAACTCTGGGAGTTCCTTTGACTGAAACAAGTGTAGTCCATCACTGAGCATTTATGAAGCACTTGCTGTATACCAGGCAATGTTAAAAGTGTTAAAGTGTTAAAAGAAAGGCAAAAACAGGGTCCCTTGCCTCAAGAAGCTCACAATACTGAGGAGACAACATATAAATAAATTGGTATAGACAAGACATATTCACAGTAGATAACTGGCAGTTTGAGTAGGGAAGCTGGCAGCTGGGGGGAGGGGAAGGCTGGGAAAAGACTCCGGCAGAAGGTGGGACTGCAGCACTCTCTAGGGTCACATCCCCTCCATTCTAGTCTCTATATGCACGTTTCCAACATCTGCCCTGGCTTCCCCCTTGTCTGTGACTCAACCTACCAAAATTGACATGTGGATTCTAGCCAAAGGGTGGCAAGTAATGAATTCCCTAATTTTCTTTGTTGGATTGATTACCCTGAATATAGTGCTTGTGGGAGAGAGGTCCCCTGTGTTGTGCAGGTCCTTGAGAACCTTCAAAGGCTATTGATTTTCATCAACCTTGCTTATCATGTCATTTACAAAAATAACTGCAAGTCTATTTTTTTTGGTTGCATTTAAATTTTTTTTTTGGGAGGGGCAACATCGCTAATGTGGAAATGTTTTCTCGAATTTGATATATATTTATATATATATATATATATATATCAAATATATATATCTGATATCATATTGCTTGGCTTCTTGATTGGTGGAGAAGGTCTGGAGGGAAGGGGAGAACTCCTTCACAGCCCCTCTTCTGGTTTAGCCGTTCCCCTCCTCCCTTTCTGGAGGACTGAAATGTGCCTGGCAGTTACCGATTCTTTACTTTCACCAAGGGATCCAAGAACCAAATCCAAGCTTGCCAGAGCGAAATATTTGGTGGGAAAGGAGGAGAGCAGGCTTCCCGTGTGACCGTGATCTTCCTCTCTGTTCACAGGTCACAGATGCCATCACGGCCGTCGGAGTAGCCAGTTTAGCCATTGCCGGCGTCAGCCTCATTAGCTACATAGTGTCAAGAAACAGACGGCAAAACCAATAAGCCAGCTGCTCCAAGTTATGGCCGCCCCAAGTTAGGGCCGCTTAGCTACACATTGTGCAATGTGGTTTTCAGTGCCTTACCGCTTTTGATAAATTAAAGATGGTTTTATTATTAAAAAAAAAAAAATCCACTGCGAAATGACCCAGGAAGAGTCTGCGCCAAGCTCTCCTTTCCCTCCTGGTTTAGAGTGAAAACAGAATTTTCCTCCTTAGATTTTTCCTAGTTCCTCGGTCGCCATACGTGGAAGAAAAGATCGATATCTAGTCCAACACTGTACCTCATCCTCCTTAATCACAGCATTTGGAGCTGGATGGGCCCTTAATGATAGATTGTGTTGTCCTAACCCCTCATTGGAGAGAGGAAAGGAGAGAGGGATCATGATTTCTCCAAGAATTCACAGCAGGAGAGCTGATTTCATTGGGGGGTCTCCTGATAGTAAATCCAGTGCCTTTTCACAATTCCCAGCTAGTCTCCTGACGTAAATCCAGTGCCTTTTCACAATTCCCAGCTAGTCTCCTGAAGTAAATCCAGTGCCTTTTCACAATTCCCAGCTAGTCTCCTGAAGTAAATCCAGTGCCTTTTCACAATTCCCAGCTACCTCTTGGTGTGCTAGGAGACAGCACAATGACATTATTATCTTTCTTGCTATGAGAACCAGAATTCTCTGCTTCCCACAGCAATTTTTGGAACAAGCCAGCCCCCACAAAGAAACACATCACATCCAAATGCTCGTTATACCAAACAATCTGTGAAAATACCAAAAAAATAGTGGTAAATCTGGCTTGATGGAATTACTTTAGTGGGGAAAGGCAGGAAGAAAATGTCAACCGTTCTGTTTTTCAGCAGCACAAAGGGGAGCTTGAGACAAGACACTTCTCGATGGTGAGAGTTTAGAAGTCCTCTTTATTCACAGCCATTGGCCATAGCCAGTGTAACAGCTCCCCATAGTCTCCCTATGACTAGTTACTGAGGGAAGCTGCATCCTGAAGACCCTCATGGCGGGGTGTGCCAGTCTCTCTATCCACCTGCTCAGTCTCCATTCAACTGTCCAATGGCCTTTGGGCTTGGGACGGGGGATTTCAGTGGGACCACACTCAGCCAGAGAGGGAGTAAAGCTGGAAAAAACCTCTTTTTTTTCACTGCCGTGGATTTTGAGGGGTTTCAGGGAAGGATGCTGTTATGTCCGAGAGCCAATATGGCTGAAATACATCAGGAGAGATTGACTGCTTTAAGTACAACAGGTGGCCTTCAGCAATTCTCCTCTGTCTCCCTCCCCCAAAGTGTAAAGCTACAGGTAATATTGGTTTTGAAAGTTCTCACCCACTTTGTCTCAGATTCTGCCCAGGTAATCTGCCACCAGAGAGCTGAGGAAATGGTGCACAGTGTGGGCAAGTGTGGGTGGTGCTCCCAGGCAGGGAGGTAGAGAGCGGGGAGCAGGGATTGCTTCTCGGGAAGGCTGGAGCCGAGCAGAGGGCAGCTGGTAGAGAGATGCTGAAGAACGGGTCTGGGGGAGAAAGGAGACATTGCTTTATAAATGTGGTATTATTGGAGGGGTTTTTAAACCCCTATTGATCATCCGCCATTTATTAAATCATTAGGCCCCCATGGTGCTGAATGCTGGAGATTTATCCTGGGCCTGTAAGTCAAATATCTAAAGACAAAAGTGAAAAAAAAGGTCACTGCCCTTGCAGTTTTGATCACTGATTCTACCAGTGGAGGAGGGAACTCTTCCAGCACACATTTTGGCTGGACTGTGGCTCCCCTTCAGTGGAAGTTTGGGCACCTGAGGCACCGAATGGTGACAGAGAGGGGGGACTGATATGCTCATGATCTAGCGAGCATGTGTCTGAGGCAGAACTTGAACCCAAGACTCCCTAACTCCATAACTGTCTTCTCCCCTTTGCTTTGGCCATTATTATTTGAGGAAAATGTACGCTAGTTTGGAGGACACATCAGGCAGAAGTCTGTCCTTCATGGAAGCACCCTCTCTGGGCAATCCTGTGCTCCTGTTTCCTCCTTTATGGTTCTGGGATTAACCCATAAGAGGTGAGGAAGGTTTTCTAGGACTGTCATTCATGAGCTTGCTACTGATTTTCAGGCAGAATTAATTACCTTTAGAAATGGTATTTAAAGGGGTATAGTAAGAAATTTGGTTTCATCTCTCCCCCTCCAGTCTCCCAAACCAGGCCACACTCCCTACATACACAGGAGACCTGGGGAGAGGGGGTTCAAGCAGTCTATCAGTAAACATTTAACAAGCGGCTCCTATGTGCCAGTCACTGTGCTAAATGCTGGGGATCCAAAGAAAGGCAAAAGATATAAATTCCTTCTCTTGAAGAGCTCGCAGTCTAATGAAGAAGACAAACATGATATATACAGGATCAACTGGAAATAATCAACATTGGGAAGGTCCCAGTGGGGTTTTAATTGGGACTTGAAGCCAGGGAAGCAGAGATGAGAAGGGGGAGCATTCTGGGTCGAGATTCAGACTTAGAGCTCGAGGGAAGCGAGGGAGGGAACATGTGGTCCAACCCAGCTTGCGGTTCCTGGGAGTCCTGCTCCCCAGTCCCAGAGTACTCCCGACGGCCCCAATTTAATCGGAACAGCTGGAGAGGGCGTATATGGACCCAGGCTACAGCTGATGCTTCTCTCTGTCCCAGAAGTGGTGGGCATTCTCTGTGGAATATCTTTCCATATCTTTCCACAGGTGCTTCCCCTGCTGTTGGCCAGTACCTCGGGTTACCTGGGCAGCAGGAAAGGGGGAGGGGAGAAGAGGGAGAGAAAGTCGTCCCAAGCTGGCAATATCACAAACATTTTAAATTGAAGTTACCCACTGAAAGACATCTACAGAGAAACCAAATAAACATTAAAAGATACTAAATGGAAGAAACTTTAAAGCATTTTTTCCAACACAAATAATGCTTTGTACCACTAAATGAATAAATTCCCTTCTCTAGACAGCTCAGTCATCTGAGGGAACAGTGACCAGGAGAGATCAAATAACAATAAAGAACAATAAGGAGCAGAGAGGAAGAAAAAATAGGGGGGAAGGAGCTGCAAAAAGAAATGGTTTTCCTTTTAACTGTCTAATTGAGGGTTTTGAAAAATTGAGAATGTTATAATTTTTTTCTTTTGGTGCAACATGAAAAATGTTTAAAAGGATTGCACATATTTAACCTATATCATATTGTTTGCTGTCTTAGAGATGGGGGGAGTAAGGGGTAGAGGGAGAAAAATTTAGAATACAGAATTTTACATTAATATATGTTGAAAACTATATATACATGTATTTGGAAAAATAAAATATCATTGAAAAAAAGAGAAATTTGAGAATCTTTTCATGAGATAAATGTAATCCTGATACCTAAACCTGGTAGAGATAAAACAGGGAAAGAAAACTAGAAGTAATTATTGATGGAATTTTAGCTGTTGCCCCAGTCCAATATCCTGACTAGAAAAGAACCTTCTGCCTTGCATATGTAGCTACTATAGCCTGACATTCTCTCTCTAGAATAAAAACAATTTTTTCCATGCATTTCCTACATAAAATATATCTAATCAGATTGCTCAATTTCCCTGCTTTGCCCAATTCTCTTCTTTTTTAATCTCCCTTTTCTATATAATTCCTTCAGTTACTCTGTTGGGGTGCTTGTCTCCCTTAAGGAGGAGGCCTACAGCACGTCACCCCTTCCCCAAGTAAATACCCAAATAAATGCTCATGCTTGATTTGGAGATAATTTGAGCCTGAATTCTTTCAGAGATGATACTTTGGCATATCCCAATAATTATCATTAACATTATTAAACAAAATATTATCAAACAAATTACAACTGATACAAGAAATCATTTATTCCTTATGACCAAGTGGGATTTATACCCAAGATGCACGAATGGTTCAACATTAGGAAAACAATCAACCTAATTAATTATAATGAAAATCAATGTATTTCACATCCACAATCATCTGAATAGATTCAGTAAAAGCTTCTAATGAAGTACAATTCTCCTTTATGATAAAAAGCAAAACCCAAAACCCCACCTCTACAAAAGATAGTCATAGAAAAAAGTAAATATCATATACGATGAGGATATCCTAGAACCTTTTCCAATAAATACAGAAGTGAAGCAAAAAATGTCTGTTGTTCCCAAAATCTGTGAAAATGATGAAAAGAAATGTGAAGTAAGGGGGAATAGCAGGTCCATATCTAAAATTGTATTATAAAGCACTAGTCATCAAATCATTGGGTATTGCTATTTGGACAAGACCCTCTGCGATGCTCAGGTTCCAGCTGCAGTGTCTGCTCTTGAGGAATTTACAACCTAATGATGGGCTGGGCTAGGCACCCTTTAAGCTCCTGTTCCTGATTGGCCTCCAGGACATGTTGTTAGGAAGGAAGGAAAGAAGAAAAAGAGGGAGGGAAGAAGGAAAAGAGGGAGGGAAGAAGGGAGGAAGAAAGGAAGAGAGGAAAGGAGGAAGGAAGGAAGGGAAGGAAAGAAGGAAGTACATGTCATGACATTGAGGAGGTAATGCCATAACATGCACCTAAACTGGATTTGAGGGAGGGAGGATTGTGCAAGGTTACCAGCCTCACTTTCTCCTTCAGAATCATCTGACTCCAGTGGCCAGACATAGATCAAGATGATTCAAGTTGGCCCTGGATGCAGTGGGAGACAGAGGCCTTTTTAAACTAAGGTCTTTAACAGGTCTCAGTTTGACTGAGGCAAAGCCCAATCAATGATTAATGGTCTCTTTTACCTAGTTTAAAACAAAGGGATCATATAATAGGATCAAATGATGTATAAATAAAGTAATCTCAGATACAGGAAGCAGAGTGAATGTAAAAAAAAAATTGTTTGGCCAGAAATACTGAGGATCTTCCCAGATTGATTCCTTTTTCATTTTAATTTATTGCCCCAGTCCAAAGATAAATTTGATTAAAGGAAACCAAGATGAGAAGAGAAACAGAAGGAATTTAACATGTGACAGATTGAATTCCAAGACATTCTCTTGGTCAAAACATCTGAAACTGTGGGTCCTCCCCAGATGGGGTCAAGTAACTGAATGTAGGGGTGGCAAAAATGTGGCAACCTTGAAAGGTTTCTGAATGCAATGACCGAAAATGAATTCAAAATCAAATGTGTAGGAATGAATCCAGGCTGTCTCTGGCAGGGCTTGCTCAGATTGCATAGAACAGCTTCACTGCAGCCTTGGTTCTGAACATACAACACACACACCTCGCACTACACATGCCCAGATCGATGCACACAATGCCAATGAATGAATTGCATTGTTGTTGTTGTTGTTGTTTTTACTGTATTTACAAAGTTTTCTGCTCTTACAAAAACATAATAGTTTCATCACAGGAAATAAAAACTTTTAATATTTTACTATCCTCATTCTTCAGCATTCCTTAGATCAGTGGATTGTATTGTGTTAGAATGTTTGATTTTTAAAATTGCTATTCTCTGGGCAACTGGATGGTGTAGTAGTAGAGCACCAACCCTGAAAACAGGAGAACTGAGTTCAAATTTGACCTCAGACACTTAACTCTTCCCAGCTGTGTCATCCTAGGCAAGTCACTTAACCCCAATTGCCTTGCAAAAATAAATTGCTATTCTCTTTTACAGAAACATAAGTATTTTACTTGCAGCAAGTAAAGACAAATGCTCTTTAATATTTCTCCACCATCACCACTATAATGTGAATATCAATTTTTAAAATTAAGCACAAATGTAATTTCATAAACCAAATCTAGTATTTATTTGAGAATTTATTAGCAATATTTATTGATATTTTAGACAAACATATTTTCAGTTATGGGTGACTAAATTTAGACAAAAAGTAAAAATACTGATGACAATGCAACAGAGTCTTCACTACCAGGTTGTATTTCACCTAAATTGATAAGAAAAAGAAAATATGGAAAATAAGTCAAATCATTTTTGCAATATGGATTTACTTCTAATAATGCATGATGATAAAGAGAACAAATCTCTTTGCCTAATTTGTAATGAAGTTTTGACTGGGGGAGCATGAAATCGGCCAAACTAAAATGTGTCTTAATACCAACCATGCAGCATACAACAATAAACCAAAGGAATATTTTGAATGATTTTTTTAAATAATAGCTTTTTATTTTTCCAAATATATGCAAAGATAGCTTTCAGCATTCACCTTTGCAAAACCTTGTGTTCCAAATTTTTCATTCTCCCTCCCTTGCCTCTTCCCTAGTAACAAGCAATCCATGATAGGTTAAACTATAGTTTAAATTCTTCTAAACATATTTCCATTATAAGTCATGTTGATTAAGAAAAAAAATCAGATCAAAAGGAAAAAAAAATGCCAGAAAGAGAAAAAAAAAAAAAACACCATGCAAACAAACACTACCACCACTCAAAGAAGGTGAAAATACTATGCTTTGATCACATCCAATCCCCATAGTGCAGATGGCTCTCGCCATCACAAGTCTATTGGAATTGTCTTGAGTCACCTTATTGTTGAAAAGATCCACATCCATCATAGCTGATCATCGCCTAATCTTGTTGCTGTGTACCATATTCTCTTGGTTCTGCTCGCTTCACTTTGCAGCAGTTCATGTAAGTCTTTCCAAGCTTTTCCGAAATCAGCCTGCTTGTTGATTCTTATAGAACAATAATATCTCATTACATTCATATACCATATCTTCTTCAGCCGTTCCTCAACTGATGGGTATCCACTCAGTTTCCAGTTGAATGACTTTTAAAGTCTTCAAGTAAAGAAAACCAATGTTTTGAGAAATTTGTTACTATCGATGAAAAATATTTTACTTGTATCTTACAAAACTTGTTTAATGGCAAAAACTAAAAAGCCCTATGAGACAAAAGTGAAATAGTTCATGGGAAAAAGTATGGGGAAGAAATTAATACAATTTCTTTATTTCCAAAATAATTTGTGAAATTAGGAATAACTAATTCCCGCAGTTTACTAGTAGGCTTAAGGGAAGCCCAAAGTTTATAATTCAATTAAATGAAACAATTGATATTTCTGGCATAGTACAGTTGTTACTTTATATAATATTATTAATATATAATATATGATTATATCAATATATAATAATATGTAATTATATATTATATATAATATTATACAATACAATATAATACATTTATAAAAGAAGTATACATGAGGAATTATTGTTTTTTTTGCCCTTTGAAAGGGCACACGAGGAGATATAAAATTGATGAATTTTTCACAAATAGAAATTTAGTGAAAAAATTGCTTTGGAGTCTGTATAGATGGTGTTGGAACAATGATGAGCAAACAATGATGGACAAGAATGTAGGCTTTGTAGCAAAAATTACATTTGACAATGAACATAGCCCATTTGATCACTGCTGTGATCCAGTGGAGGCGCTCAACAGTGAAAAAACAAATCACCTGAGTTAGATATATTTCTTGATGTTATCAAAATGGTTAACTTCATTAAAAGTTCTACTCTTAATTGAATGTGGATCACAACATAGTATTTTCACTTTTTGTTGTTTGCTTGCATTTTTTCTTATTTTTTCTTTTTTGATTCGATTTTTCTTGTGCAACATGATATCTGTGGAAATGTGTATAGAAGAATTGCCTATATTTAACATATATTGGATTCCTCGCCCTTTAGGGGAGGGAGTGAGGGGGAAGGGAAAAAATCTGGAACACAAGGTTTTGCAAGGGTGAATGTTGAAAATTATCCATCTATATTCTTTGAAAATAAAAGACATATATATTTTTTATAAATAAATATATAAATTATTATTATATATAAATATATTAATTTATATAATTAATTAAATTATTATATATTAATTAAATATATTAATATATTAATTGTATATATATATAAAGCCCTACCCTTAACAGTCATCTGTTTTAAAACCTTCTCAGATTACAAGAGCTTATTACTACATGCAGAGTTAAGATGTTTTTTTCAAGAGGGGGAAGTTTAAACAGGCTATTGACACTGAAAGATGAATGTTATTTGACGCACCGATTTTGTAAATTTTTTTCATAATGACTTAAAGTTTTCAAAACTATTATTTGTCAGATTTTTAAAAAGCGTATTTAAACATACTGCTTTAAGCAAAAAATGGCAATACTTCTGTTAAAAGATAATTGAAAGTTTTACTACAATAGTTAACAAGGAAGAATAGGGTGCAGAATGGTTCTTTAGAAATGTTTACAGATACAGATGATTTTATAACTGAAAATAATCTTCCCAAAGGTTTAGTTTTAAGCTCAGAATATTTTAATGCTTTATGTATAAATGTATATAAAAATTTATATTTAATATTTAAATGCTGAACCACGTAGAGGATGCTCTACATCCTGGAGTATCAAATGTTTTCGAGATTTTTTTTTTTGATTCGCAACCGTGGTATTCTTAAGCAAATTGGTCTTTACGTTAATAAACGGTATAATCGTATGTATACCGAGGAATTGGTTTCAAATAAATTTCTCTCGGATTTATTCTCAGTAAATGGATGTGTATCTTTTATATACCTACACACCTGGGGTCCCATCATGTAGAACCTACTCCGGCCAGAAGGGGTCGCCCGTGGGAAAAGTTTAAGAAGCCCTGGGATGGAGGGCCCACGGGTGCCACCTTCTGGGCCAGTAGAAGAGCGTGAAGACTTCGACTGGCGCCGCCGCAGAGGGCAGAGGCCCCTTCCCGGGCCTAGTATCCACTGCGCAAGTCTTTTAGTACTTTTCCACTGACGTCATTCCCGGCACCCCGCTGTAGGGTAGAGGGACGGGAGCTCGGCTCCACCCACGTTTGCTGAGAAGTTTCTTTCGGTTCTAGGCCAGAAAACGACAGCTCTGGGCGTGGGCGGGGAGCAGTGGGAAAGAAATGGGAAAGGGAGGGAAAGCACCGGGGAAGGGGGACGGCGGCGGCGGCGCAGCCGCAATGAGGCTTTTGAAGCCAGGGGGAGGAGCGCAAGGCCTACCGCTGACTCTTAAAGGGCCACGCACACGCTGCTCTGATCTCGGTTCGCGGCCCGGTGAGAGTGATCCTCACTTAGTCCAAATCCCGCTCCTTACAGATCGGGAGACTGAGGTTCCGGTCCCTTCCCACAGAGCTTAGCTGCGACTCCCGCCGCTCTAGGGGTCGGAGGCAGCAGAAATCGGGCGTCCTTGGGGGCCACGGGGAGCTGGGGGGTCCCTTGCTCCGCTCTGGGAGACAAGCCCGAGGGAGGCAGCTGAGGGGCCGGTCTTTGCAAAATCGGAGTCCATCGGAATTGATCCTCCTATAATGTTGATGTTGCGGGTATAATGTTCTCCTGGTCCTGCTCCCTTCCCTCAGCATCACTTCATGTCAGTCTCTCCGGCCTCTCTGAACTCCTCCTGCTGGTCATTTCTTACAGAGCGATAACATTCCATAACCCTCGTATCCCATGACTTATTCAGCCGTTCCCCCACTGATGGGCTCCCTCTCCGTTTCCAGTTTCGTTCACTGCAACAAGGGCTGCCACAAACACTTTTGCACCTGTGGGTCCCTTTCCCTCCTTAAAGATCTCTTTAGGATCCAAGCCCAGTAGAGGCTCTGCTGGGTCAAAGGGGATGCAGTTTGTAAATCATAATTTCTCAGCCTCCACATTCAGTTCCGAGACCCCGTGGGATCAAGAGCCACAGTTTGAGAAGCTGGGCTCTCGGTCATTTGAAACCGAGGAGGGGATGCCATGGAGAGGTTAGGCAGGAACGGGTGAAGTTCCTTTTCTCCAAGCCCGAGTTCTGAGCAAGAGAATTCGCTAAACCCAGAGACTATGGTCAAAAGGCTTTGTTATTAAAGAAACACCAGGAGGGATTCTCTTGGCCGGTATATCTTTCTCACAGGAGAGATCTGCAAAGGGTCATTTTTTGAAGATCTGTTTTATGTATGAGTCTGGGGGAAGTTTGATAATTCTCAATCGCACGTGGGAATCTGGGATTGTGACTTCCCGACAAGAAAGCGCATCTTGCTCTGAGAGGATTCGAGGCCATTTGGGTTTGTAGATCAAAGGGGACATGGTTTTTGGTGATTTTACATAATTTTACAGGGTTCACTCAGGGCAAAACCCCTCTTCAGAGGTCGCTTCCTTGTCAAAAGGCTGAAAAGGCTTGGAAGATGTTCACAGAGCACATGGTAAAAAGGTTGAAAATATGCATAAATGCTTCTGGAAAAAAAATGGACTTCGTTCACCAGGCAACGGAGAAGGCTAAAAACAGGTGCATCCCACGGGATTTGTTGACACTAGGATTTGTTCGTAGAAAAATAAAGGTTTATGCCTGATAAGTCATGGTGGGCCACCACGGTACCAGGACCAGCTTTATCCTAAAGGAGCCCATACTTATCGATCAGTGCAAATTAGGCAAGGAAACAGACTCTGCAACAGCACATCACAGTGGGCAGCAAAAATTTAGCACCTACTGAATATCTATCAAGATATAATCTGGTGGTTACAATTATACATCAGAAACTAGATGTCCTTCACATACAGATGACAAAGGCCTCCATATTGCAAATATAACCCCGTTACTATTCTTGAGAACTTGACAAATAAACTTTTGCCAAACCAAGTAACCTCTTAAGCTCAAAAGTACACATAGAAAATATTCAAAACAAATTAGCAAAAGAAATCAAAATGACGGGAGAACAGATGAGGTACCAATTATCTCTGTCATCCTCTCTCCTCCTGGAATTGTCTGATGAATGCCTTTGTGGAGTCTAAATTTGGGATTACATCTCAAAATTTTATTCGATTACAAACAGGATTTAATCCACTTGTGCAAAACATACAGAACATAAATATAAACAAAAAGATTTAAATCCTGGGAAAACTTGTCCCAGGATTCTATCTTAACTAAGTTGAAAAAGATACTAGCAACAGGCTATGGGGATTATGATGACAGTAATAAGTAGTAACATATCAGTGGAAGCTGAGGAAATTGAGCGAAATACCCAGGACCACACAATCAGGTGACCAGAATTCAACGTCAGAAACATGTTAGCCTCCTAAACAGATGATGAATCTGAGACTCTCAAACATTTTTGGAAATCTGACCAAAAAACAGCCCTGGAACTTGTGTACTATCCTAGATCACTCTGGGACCATTTGTCCACAACAGCCCAGACATAAAACTGCCTCCCAAATTGGAGAATCATGTTTTGAATAGACATCTGTTGGTGGTGGCTGTCAAACAGTGTTAGGAGGTTGGGGAAGGGTGACATTTCCTAAGTCTTGAGAACAGCAGCATCTATAGAAAGGAAGTCAAATTTCTTCCAAAAAAAGAAATGTGCCCCAATCCATTTCTCTCTCTCTCCCCACTAGAATCCACATATTCTTGTGCATCATTGACAGATGAGGACTTAGTTCTAATAAAGAGAATGCCAGAGAGCCAGGATTCTCTAATCAAGCACAAAGATGCCCCGAGTGAGTACTTAGGGCAGTCACTGTCTGGAGCTGATCAGATGCCCTATTGTACTGAAACCAACCATCTACACATAGTTCCCCTCCATGCTGGGAGTCCCCTGTGTGTGTGTCCAGTGTGATCCTCTGCTGAAAGCACGTTTCTTCCTACTCCCATTGCAAAGCTGGCCGGAGGGCCTTTGGGCTGCTCACCCATGGCTGGCTGTATTTGCTTAGGCACAAATAGGATAGGGTAAGGGTCTGCTTAGTTAACAGTTTCTTAAGGACAGTTCCTGCATTCAGTCACAAGAGAAGTCTGGAAACCTCCTGTAGGTTTATTGAAGCTGTCTGGGGGCATCCTAATGTATGGGACACATTTGATGTCAGGGAGGACAGCTGGACTCTCCCATAATGAGTCCTTTGTGACTCTGCCAGAGACACAGGGCTGGAGAGACCAGCTGCTGCCAGTTGGTCAGATCATCCAGAAGGCCGTGAGGGCCTCCAAGTGGTTGGGCATGAAGTGTGTTCTATGCTGACCCAGGCCTACTTGGTGTCCTATCTGAGATACAGGATTGCTGGACGTAAGCAGGTTAGTTCTCACGGGCCCTTCAGAAGTGGTGGCTGAATGGAAGGCATTTCAGCACCTCAGAAGGCTGGGTTTTGTATGGCTGGCATTATAACGAGCAGAATGCTTCCTAGGCTTAGAACTGAAAGGAGGGGGAGTTGTGGGAGGTTAGGATTTCTGCCTTTTTTCAACCCAACCTTGAGCATGGCCCTCCTAGTCAGACTCAGATCTCTCTCACCTGGGGATAACTTCTTGACTTGATGAGAAGGGACTTATAAAACTCCAGAGAGTTTCGGGAATGAAACAGGTAAGGTCACCGTTCTGTGACTTTCAGGGCAGAGCCAGTTTCTAAAGTGGGGAGACAACATTCCAGGGTCACTCTGATGACCTTGTTTGCAGCAGCTGACCATCTGCCGAGGTTTCAGGTTAGCTCATGAACAAGGTTGGGCAGGATCTGGCTTCTCTCAAAGACAACCAGACCCTCTGGCTGAAGTTGACATGGAGTAGAACATTGGCTGGTTATAGCATGCTCCTGAATCAAGACTTCCCATATTTTCCTCTTGTTTCAAGAGCTGTACAAAACCGAAGCTCTCCCAGGTCAAGCCTGGATCCTGCTGATCTAGGTTCTCCTTGCAATGCTTCTCCTCTCCTTCTTGTGTACTTCAGTGAATTCCCGTTACTCAAGACCTGATGACTTTCTATAGATAGATTGTAACCAATCAAGTTTCCTACTCTTGATTCCCATTTTGGTTTACGTGAATTCTTCTTACTCATTCCTTTTCTTCATGATCTTTTACCCCAGGGACCTAGCTCTTCCTCTTAATTGCTGCGTCTTCTTTTCCTAGGGAGGAGACTTTCTCTAAAACCAAGAACACAAAGCAGAATTGGAAGAGTTAAGGGCTCAGGTGGAATGGAAGGTCATCATCTTTCACAGTGACCTGCCTTGCTCTCTTGTGTACAGCCCAGAGAGATCTTCCTAGGATTCTGGGTCATATGGTTTTTGCACTCTTTGATCTGGATGACTATTGTTGCTGTTCGTGATGGGTTGTTATTTTGAGAAACTAAAATCAAGATGAATAAGATGAATTAGAGAAGATTTTATAAGAAAAGTAATTCATAAAATATGTTTAGGATTGCATATGTTTAACCTTTTCTGGATTGCTTGCTGTCCTAGAGAGGAGGGAAGGGGGGAAAGAGAGATAAAAATTTGATACACAAGGTTTGGCAAAGATGAATGTTAAAAACTCTCTTTACATGTAGTAGGAAAAATAAAATTCTATTTAAAATGTTAAAAAAGAAAAGCAATCAATATTTCAATATCACAAATACTACTAGACCCAACAAAATCTATAGAATTATTCTAATAAATGCAGAAAAGACCTTCAAAATTAGAGAACATTATATAAAATTTAAAATGGATAATTCTGATCACATTAAGTTAAAATCTTGTACAAACAAAATTAATGCAGCCAAAATTAGGAGGAAAGCAGAAAATTGGAAAACAATTTTACAGCCAGTATTTCTGAAAAAGGCCTTATTTCTAAACTATAGAGAGAACTGAGTCAAATTTATAAGAATACAAGGCATTCCCTAATTGGTAAATGGTCAAAGGATATGAACAGACAATTTTTAGAAGAAGAAATTAAAGTCATTTATAGATGTGAAAATTGCTCTAAATCACTATTGATTAGAGAAATGCATATTAAAATAATGTGAAATGCCATATACCACCTCTCAGATTGGCTAAGATGACAAGAAAAGATAATGATAAATGTTAAGAGAGGATGTGGGAAAACTGGAACATTAACACATTGTTGGTGGAGTTGTGAACTGACCCAATCATTTTGGAGAGCAATTTGGAAACTATGGCCAAAGTGGTAAAAAAAAAAACAACAAAAAACCCTGCATATTTTTGATCCAGGAGTGTCACTATTGGGTCTTATCCCAAAGAGATCATTAAAGAGGGAAAAGGACCCACATGTGCAAATATGTTTGTAGCAGCCCTTTTTGTAGTGGCAAGGAATTGGAAATTGAGTGGATACCCATCAACTGGGGAAAGGCTGAATAAGATATTGTATATTAATGTAATGGAATACTATTGTTCTATAAGAAATGATGAGCAGACTGATTTCAGGAAAGCCTGGAAAGACTTATATGAACTGATGTTAAATGAAGTGAGCAGAACCAGAGGAACATTGTATGCAGTTACAACAAAATTATCTGATGATCTACTATGATAGACTTAGTTCTTCTAAGCAACACAGTGAAGCAAGATAATTCTAATAGACTTGGGATAGAAAAATGCCACTTGCATTTAGGGAGAGAACTATGGAGACTAAATATGAGTCAAAGTCTAGTATTTTCACCTTTTCTTGTTTATTTGTTTGCTTTTTCTTATGTTTTTTCCCCTTTGGTCTGATTTTTATTGTATAACATATCAAATATGGAAATATGTGGAAAGTAAAAAAAAGACCTTCAATAGTATATAGCACTCAATTATTTTTAGATCTCTATCTAAAAGTATGGGTGCAGGATCCTTTAAAGTATGGTGTGTGCGTATGTGTGTGTGTGTGTGTGTGTGTGTGTGTGTGTAAAACTTAGAATTTATTCATAATGGGGAAAGAATGGATGCTTTTGATGGAAGTAAAGGGGTTAAGCAAGGATCTTGACTTTTCCTATAATCCTTCATCTATGGCAACTATAAACAGGTATCCAAAAAACTGAAGAGGACTGGTAGATATTCTCAGAGCATAGACACAATAGGTTTACAGAACTTACAGAACTTACAGAAATACTTTTTTTGGGGAAAAAAATCAATCAATAATTATACATTTGTTGAATTTAACCAAAAGTGTTTTAGCTTTGGATGAAGCCAGTGAAATATTTAGAAACCAACCATGGGAATTAAAAGGCCCTCCATGGGCAGTATCCACATCACCTCAGTTAATGATATGTCGAAAAAGCAGGATTAAACAAATATTTGTATCATATGGATTCATTTATATGAAAGAGATTTATAATGACATTTCTTGTTCAGGTCTTAAATTATAAAAGGCTGTCCTTTAGGAACTTGCACTGTTAAATATACTGTTAAATATAAATTAGATCAGGAAATGTTTGAAATGTGGTGTAATAAAATAAATAAGATGAAAATCTTTAGCAACTACTAAATACCTTGCAAGATACCACCTGCTGTCTAGAATTATATATCAAAAAGCAAACACACAAACAAGAAAAGGTGAACTGAGTCATTACAGATCTGAGTTGGGGGGACAACAAGGCTCTCTCACAATTTACCCATCTGTGGCACTATAAGAAACGTGAGATTGACCTTTGGGACTGTTGAATCTAATCTGGGAAAGGACTATTTAAGAAAGAACTCACTGTTAACTGTCTTTGTTTTTTTGGACTAAAAGGTCAATATGATGGTTCTGATGAATATCTATCAAGATGTCAGCTGTAAAGGACAAAGCTCTGGTGAAGATGGAATTGCTCTCCATGGTGATTGGCCTAGACAAGCTACAGAATAAAAACGAAAATGATGACAGATACCAGCTACCCTCAAATAATAAGTCTGTTCAGCAGACCCTGACAACCTTAAAGGAGGTAGGCAATGAAGTTCTGTACAAGCTGATGGAAGACTACTTTTTGAATTACATGAGAAATGAGATCCCTGGCGGCATTCAGGTGGGTCAAGAGTAACGTTCACTGTATAAATGGTGGTTGGGATAATGTTGTAGGCCACAACTCTGA
The DNA here is from genome assembly GCF_902635505.1 of Sarcophilus harrisii. Taxonomy (NCBI): domain Eukaryota; kingdom Metazoa; phylum Chordata; class Mammalia; order Dasyuromorphia; family Dasyuridae; genus Sarcophilus; species Sarcophilus harrisii. Next base: position 243,347,237 of record NC_045431.1, read on the forward strand.
ACTGAACTTGAAACAAAGGATTCTTACAAGGTGGTAAGTCAGTGGAATTGATAGAGACAATGGTTATCTAGTTTAGCATGGTTCAGTATGATTGATTTAATCTTATGACAAATAATGGTTTCCTAGTGATATGATTGGTTTATACTCAGTGTGGAACATATAAGCAGGGACTGAGAGCCACAGAGGAGAAACTTTCAGAGGGCTCAAGCTCTGGAACCAATGACAGACATTCATTCAATCTTCAGTCAAGCCACTGGTGGCAGGCTCTCCTCCTGCACTTCCCCCACTGAGACCAAGGCAGGTTTGAAAGGCTCTCCAGAAAGCTACCCAGCCTCAGGAAGGAGATAATAAAGGATTTGGACTTTAACTCCGGCTATTCTTGTTGTGATTCCTGAGCTGAAAAGAAGGCTGCCCCCAGAGACCTCCAAGGAAACTGAACCAGAGAACATTACATTACAGAAAAATAAACGAATGGATACACAAAAGCTGAGGATGCTTACAAGGGGTGAAATAAAATTGAGCTGGTGCCCAGGAGATGAGATTCGATCCACAATTTCAGTTTGACCCTAGGTTCAGATCTTCTTAGGTACACTCGGTTTTCCCATGAGGGACAGAGGGGGAATTCTTTGAATGAGAGTGGTCAGAAATTATGCTTGGTGAGTCCAATGGCTGAGCTCTCACCAGTACCTACTCAGGCCCACCCCTTGTGTAACCATGAATAATATTTTCCTGGCTCCAGTTTTTGATTTTTTACACTTGTTACTAATTAATCCATAAGCTTGTTTGATGATATAGGACTTAAGTGTTAATCCCTAATTTGTTTATTATCATGGATAGAATGCTGATTAGTTAGTACATTCACATGTCCCAAGATATAATAAGATTTTAGGTCTTGCTTTCAATCACAGCACTGTGGACTAAATAGGCAAAGATAAAATTGTGGAATTATATATAATATATAGTATGTTGGATAACTCTAATATAGATTTTCCTAGCCATGTTTCTCGTTGGTTACCAGATTTCATATGCCATTTGAAATGTTGCTATGGTACCTTATTCCTTCTCCCTTAGTGAGTCAGCCACCTAAATTACACAGCAGCACACAAAGGGGGATGCTCCCAGTCTGATGGAGTTCACTGTAAGAAAGGCCCACATTCATATTTATTCTTCTCTGAGATTTTGGTTATGAAACATAGTAATATTTTGTGATTATGCCCCCCATGGGCGAGATATACACTAACAGGAGATTGAGAGCCTGGGATCTTAGCCTTCTACTAGAAAAAATCACTATCTCCTGAGTAATTTCTAAAGATGTCATTGAATCGTGATGCTGGGAACCAAGAGACACAAGGAAAATGTCTGAGGTTGACTATAATAGTTTGTGAGAAACAAGAGCAAGTTGGTAACAACACTGTACTCTGCATATACAAACTGTTACTCCAGTGAAATATAAAAATTCATACCAAAAAAATTAGAAGAGGATAGAAGGAAGTCTCTTGAATCTATGGATAGGTAGAAAATTTATAGCTAACAAGATAGAAGAAATCATGAAAAAATATAGCCTTGGTGATTTAATAATTTTTCAAAGGCATGGAGAAAATCGACAGCATTAGAATAAGAAAAGAAATTGAGCCAAGCCATTGGATCTCCACGAACCAAACTTTCTTTACTAACTTTGAATCTTGGAGGCTCCACTGGATCTTTTTGAATTAGGAACTCCTTGTACTATTGTCTTGACAGTCCTGTGCTAATTAAGGGAGGTATTCTAAAAACCCTAAAAAGGGCCATTGAAATTTCATTTTTATTAATAAAATCAAAATCTGACTGGTCATCAGAATGAGTGAGAAGGATGGTATTGCTTTTGAGAAAGAAATCAAAAGGCCATAAGTCAATAATGCAGGTCTGGAGTGAGTGAGGACACTTCTCATAAAGATGAGGATTGAATAATTGATAAGTAGCTATACTTCCCTGTATATTATTAATTTCAAAAATTCCTAATGGAAATCTAAAAAATTCTCAGAACAGAAGGGACCTCAGATTCAATCAATTGTAGTTTGTAACTGAGCAGGAGTTAATTCCACAATAAATGAATGATTCTCCAGTGGCTTAAAGACTGCCAATGATGGCAACCTCACTACTCCACAAGATAGCTCCTTTTATTTTGGATAAGGACTCATTATTAGGAAGTTTTTCTTTCCATCAAGACTTAATCTGCTCCTGATGCTTCTACCCCTTTGCACCCAGTTCTGGTCTCCATGGCTGAGCAGAACAAAGTTAACCCTTGTTTCTCACAGCAGCCCTTCAGAAGTTTCTCATTCATGTTCTTTGGGAAAGTTCTTCCTAAACTAAACATCTCTAGTTCTTATGGTCTCGTTTCTAGTCCCCTCATCACCCTAGCCACCTTCCTTTGGTGTGGACCGGCTCGTCAAGTGTATCCCTTCTCTCCCTCCAGATGGCTTCTAACCTAGTGTTATTTTTGGTTTTACAGCAAGAGCCCAAGCCTGGAGACCTGCTGGAGATTTTCCGAACCAACTATTCTTACTGGGTTGTTTACGTGGGTTATGGTTGTGTTGTCCACCTGGTACATCCACGTAAGAAGTTTCTCCTTTACTTCTCAGACATGGCTTGGTTATGTACAAGAAAGGCACTGGGTGTCAAGGTGGAGTGGTGCATGATACCTATTAGCAATGACCAACACCGACAAGGTTTTCTGATTATAGATCTTTAAATGAGTCAAGTAACTCACTGGGTAATGAATTTAGACAGCACTGAATGTATTCTCAGTGGTATGGTTTTGTCATCCCTGACACTAAATCAACACCTACTGTCTACTGGTCTCTGCCACAGAGAGACAAGGGATTTCGACCCATATCACAGCATTGCAGGAAGGCTGGGGCTGGGGAAGGCAATAAGATTATTATAGAACATCAACTAGGACCTGATATCATTAGTTCTGGGTGGGCAAGAATAGTACCATTATTGAAGGAAGGTAAAATTCCCCTAACAACCCAGCACCCATCAGAACTTTTGAGTCCTTCTCTATTCTTTGCATTGATAGGGAATGAGGGCCCAGTCCAGGAAGAGAATAGAAATGGGGAAGGATCCTCTACCAAGGTAGAAAGGCTATGGTGTTGGTGTTTATAGCATCATCCCTGATTCTGGTTGACTTGATACCTACAACAGATGGGAGAAGGAACTGGAACCATTGTGTGTCAGTCTCTGGGGGTGGGGTAGAGTGGGAGCTGTCTTCCAGGCTGATGAGCTCCCTCTTTAAAAGTTGGTCTGAGAGCCTTTGTGGCATTTGTTTATGATGTCACTGTTTGTATTCCCCTAGCAAAAAATAATGTTCTCTCAAGATTTCCCAAGTTTGTTCATAGCAAGAGTTTGAATAATTTCATAATTGATTTGGTTACTGAAGCTGTTTGGGGAATATTTCTATGTATTTGATTTTGATGTTAGGATAGCCTGGCTGTCCCTCACGGATCTCTTTCTGACTCTGTCAGAAACGTGGGACTGACTGAAGGGACCTGACCCATACATGGACTGCTTTTGGATTCACTGCAATTATCCTTTTTTTCCTCCCTTATTAAATCTAAAAGACCAACATGCTATAGGTGCCAAGAAGCCAGCCTGGAAGGATATAGCCCTGGTGAAGATGGAGCGGCTCTCTGTGGTGGCTGGGAATGACAAATACCAGGTCAATAACAAACATGATGACAAATATGAGCCCCTACCACCCAATAAGATTGTCCAAAGAGCTTTCAAAGAGGTGGGCAATGAAGTCTTTTACAAACTGATCCAGGAGTACTTCCTGACCTACCTGAGATATGGAATACCTGGTAGCAATCAGGTAAGTGGTCTTCAAAAATAGGCACTTAACAAATGGTGCTTAAATGAATGAATGGATGATGATGATGACTAGAACTTATGTGATGCTATAAGATTTACAAAACACTTCATTATCTCATTCGATTCTTACAAGAATCTTTGTAAGTGGGTACTATTATTGTTCCCATTGAACAGATGAAGAGGTTGAGTGACTTGCCAAGGTGTTCACAGTGAGGAAGTGGATTCAGACTCAGGTGGTCTTCCTGACTTCTAGTCTGGTGCTCTATCACTTCACCACCTAGCTTTCTGGAAGAATAAATGAATTTCAGGAAATGAAATTCAGGAAATTATGTGTCTAGCATGACCTAGGGGCTATTTTTAACTGGTTTGAATTGACTGGAGCCAGTTCATAGTAGATGAGGTTTGGTCTATTTTCTCAGCCTAGCCCCGGGTATTACTTTAGATTTCTGGAACCCTCTTCTTCCCTTCTTGGATTGAACAAATGAAACTCGTAAAGCTCCAATAAGTTTTCCGAATGAAACAAATGTAGTTTAATTTTGAGTGACTTCCTAAGTTGAAGCTTTCACTAAACCCCTAAAGAGAGACCACCCCATCACCACTCCTGGGTGCCTGGTTAAAAGAGCCCACCTGTACTGACTGATTCAGCCTATGAATTTTGCACTTCCTACAGTTCATCCTCAAATACTAATTTCCAATGAATCTCTAATTACCATGGATATAATGCAGGTTGGTTTGAGCATCTTCATGTGTCCTAAAATATAATGTGATTTTAATGATTCTGAAAGATCACTGCTTTCATTAGCATATCTATCCTGTTCCCAAAATTAGAAAGATATGTATAGATTTCAAAAACTTCCTTTCAAGAGTTGCAAGAAATCTTCTGGCTCCAAGTTGGATACCTCTCATCTGGATTTTCCTCATCATGTTTCTCCTATTCTTTCTCTCGTTAGTCATTCACCTGTCATACACAGAGTCTATCAGGGGTCTTCAAACTTTTTAAATAGGGGTCCAGTTCACTGTCCCTCAGACTGTTGGAGGGCCAGACTGTAGTAAAAACAAAACCTTTGTTTTGTGGGCCTTTAACTAAAGAAACTTCATAGCCCTGGGTGAGGGGGGGGGAATAATCGTCCTCAGCTGCCGCATGTGGCCCGCCGGCTGTAGTTTGAGGACCTCTGAGACACTAAATCATCTTCCCTATCTCCAGTTCCCATCTGGACTTAAGTATTTTTCCCTCATGTCAATGAATTGGTAAAGAGACTAAGTTTTAAATGTGTAAAGATGATGGTTTACAATACTCATAGTAATCTGTGGGTTTCTTTGACTGGGTTTAGAAAGAAAGCAGTATGATAGGCTGAGAGGATCAGCCATACCTATTGAGCAATCAGTCTATGGGTGAATTTAGGCCAGAGGAATCCAGCATAGAAGTAGAAAATTTCAGTTCTGGCCCTGAGGATTCCAATTGGAACCAAGCCTCAGCTCTTGAAGGGAAGAGAATTTTTCTTTCTCCCCTTATTTCCATTGACCATGCCATTAGGGAGAAGGGAAAGACTCTGGAGCAAAGATATACAAAAAAGAAATATAGACTAAATATAGACAGTGAGGGGGAAAAAAAGATAGCCATCTGAGGGTTAGGTGGCTTCAAGGTGCGTGGTTCTCTGAACCAGAAAAGAAATCTGGTGATGGACTCAAGAAAAGACTCCAGTAAGCCAGAGCTGTAAGTTGATCCTCTGGGCACCCATAAAACTGATTACATCCAACCATTTTTGAGTTTGCTTGTCAGAGAAGGACGATCATACTCTCCCACAAAAAGATACATTTTTACCATTGTCAGAAACTTGGGACTGAAGGGACCATTTGGCCTGACCCAGGATGGGATCCATATCATCAATTTCCCATTGGATGTCCTGCTTAAGATGGAGTAGACATCTCCTTTTTGGAGTGAAATGTAGATATGTTGCTAGAGTCTCCTATAACTTCTAAGGTCGCTTATCAGCTCTAAATCTCTAATTCTATAGTTCTTGGCTTGTCATTGCCATACTGCGTGCATTCCACATCGCCATCATATTCCAAGTTTAAGCCCAAACTCTTTGGAAATATGTCTCATATTTGTGGGACAGTTATCCCAGACTCTGGGGGGAAATGCAGTATATACCAATTGCTCTTCCTATACCACCTTAGTAAATATTCTTTCTAAAAGGTAATTCACTCTAACTCAGGGGATCAAATCCTCCCAAAGACTTTGCTACTTTCCACTTCAGTCTCTTCCACTTTGGAAGAGTTTTCATTGTTAGGAGTCTTTCTTTACATCCAGTCTCCATCTACCTCTGTCTTTTACCCAGTTCTGTGGCCAAGTAGAACAAGACTAACTTCTCTTTCTCATGGCAGTCCTTCAGATATTAGATGTGATTGTGTCTCAACCACATATCTCTTTCCTGATGCTATTTACCAAGCTCTATGGTTTCAAATCCAGTCCCCCTCATCTCCTGGGCCACCTTCCTTTAGATGTGGCCTAGCTTGTCAAGTCTCTCCCTCCTTCTTCCCAAAAGCTGCTTCTCTAACCTGGCTCTATTTTTGGTTTTGCAGCAAGAACCCACGCCTGGAGACCTGATTGAAATATTCCGAAGAGGCTACTCTCATTGGGCTGTTTATGTGGGTTATGGTTGTGTTGTCCACCTGGCACCTCCACGTAAGAAGTTTCTCCCCTTTACTTTTTAGACATGGTTTGGCTGTGTGTACGCAAGGAGCTAGGTGTCAAGGTGGGGTGGTACATGATATCTTGCAGCAAGCTTTTCTTATGAGAGATCCTTAATTGGATGAGTTTGGGTGATTAGGGATTTACACAAAGCACAGGTAAGAGAGGGCACTGGATACACCTGCAGGCCTTAACAGGGCAGGAACTGCATAGCCTAGAGCTCTCCTTTCCATCTCTTCCCCTACCCGTCTTCCACATCAGCATGGACTATTCCATGGTTTTTGCTATGAGGGAGAACAGGTTGGACTGAGTGGTTATTGCTGACTTGAGCTAATTATTCTTCTGAAGATCTGATTGGTCTTCTGTTAACAGTTATATTTCATTAAACCACACATTCTCATTCCTCATAGCCACCTTCTCCCTGATGTACCTCTCTACTAGTAAATTAAGACCCACACTACTGTTTTTAAGGAAGTGCTCTGCTAAAATTTTTGGAGAAGAGGTTGCATATTGCTTGTTCCCTGGACTGGTTTGTGCTACTCCAAGCACAGATATTAATTCTCACATTTCTGCATAAGAATTTTAATAGATTATGGATGGCAAAATCATATTGGGTTATTGAAACATTCATTACATCCAATCATTTTTAAGTTTGCTCAAAACTCAGGGAGTGGTCAGGGAGCATAGTCATACAAAAGTTAATTTTGTGCCATTGTCAGAAACTTGAGGCTGGGGGGACCACTGGGTTTAAGCCAGGGTGGGACCCATATCAGCAGCTTCCTAAGATGGAATCCAATGTAGGCATCTTCTTTGTGGATACTGGTAGTCTTCTCATTTGCAAATGAGGGGGTTGGCGCTCTATAACCTGTAAGGTCACTTATCAGCTCTACATCTTTGATCCTATGGTCCTCTGTCAGTTGTTGCCGACATTGCACCACTTAAGAGAGAACTGCTCTATGTGATGGTTGGAAGCAACAGGTATCAAGTCAATAACAAGTATGACGACAGTGACCCGCCACTGCCACCCACCCAGATCGTGCATCGAGCTTTGAAATTGGTGGGGAAACTGGTTCCCTACAACCTCCTCAACAATAACTGTGAACACTTTGCAACACAACTGAGATCTGGAGTCCCTCGGAGTGATCAGGTGTGTTCTAAAGTAGCAGGCTCCCTCATAAAGGATGGTGGTTGAATGAGTGAATGAATGACTGCTAAGATCAAATTCAATTCAATCTGTATTAAGTGCACACTTCATGCAAGGCATTGTGCTAGGCGATGGTGGAGATAAAAAAAAAAAAAAACAAACCCGAAACCCTCAAGCTCTACATGCCACTGAGGTAAGTATGTACAACTTACTAAAAATGTAAATACTTGAAGGAAACTGACCCAACCATCCAACTGGCTGCCTACCTAGATCGTTCTTCCCTCTTGTAGCAATGCTCCTAGAAAAAACTGTTGTTTGTGCTCATTACAATTTCCTCTTCTCTAATTTAATTCTCAATCTCTTGCAACTGGATTTCAGAGTCATTCAACTGAAAGTCTCCAGTGATCACCAAATTGCTAATAGTTTTAATTCTCCTCCTTCCCTATCTCTCTGCTATTAGCTAGCTGATCAGTCTCTCCCTGGGTATTTTCTCTGATTTTGTGATAATTGTTTTTTCTTGGTCCTCCTCCTACCTATCTGTCTATCTGTTCTTCCTTACTTCCATATCATTATCCATATTCCACCTACTAACTGTGGGAGTACCTTAAAATGCTTTGTTCACCAGTCTCTCCTCTTCCCCCCCCCTTAATCAGTTCCCAAGAGTTGTTATTATCTTTATACAGATGACTCCTCAAAATGAATATCCAGCCCTGGTGCCACATTGCCAACTTTCCAATGGGCATTTTAAGTTGGATTTCTTGTAGGCATCTTAAAATCAACATGTCCAAAAACAGAACTCATAATCCTTTACATACTTTGGCATATTTTGTCAAGGGCTCCACTATTCTTTTTTTTTATGTTTTCCAATTAGAGGTAAAAAAAACTTTTTTATTATAATAACTTTTTACTGCCAGAATCCATGCCAGGATAATTTTTTATAACATTATCCTCTTGCACTCACTTCTGTTCCAATTTTTCCCCTCTCTCCCTCCACCCCCTCCCTTAGATGGCAAGCAGTCCTATATATATTGAATATGTCGCAGTATGTCCTAGATACAATATATATGTGCAGAACCAAACAGTTCTCTTGTTGCACAGGGAGAATTGGATTCAGAAGGTAAAAATAACCTGGGAAGAAAAACAAAAATGCAAACAGTTTACATTCATTTCCCAGTGTTCTTTCTTTGGGTGTAGCTGCTTCTGCCCATCATCGATCAATTGAAACTGAATTAGGTCTCTTTGTCAAAGAAATCCACTTCCATCAGAATACAGCTTCATACAGTATCGTTGTTGAAGTATATAATGATGTCCTGGTTCTGCTCATTTCACTTAGCATCAGTTCATGTAAGTCTCTCCAAGCCTCTCTGTATTCATCCTGCTGGTCATTTCTTACAGAACAATAATATTCCATAACATTCATATACCACAATTTACCCAACCATTCTCCAATTGAAGGGCATCCATTTTCCAGTTTCTAGCCACTACAAACAGGGCTGCCATAAACATTTTGGCACATACTGGTCCCTTTCCCTTCTTTAGTATCTCCTTGGGGTATAAGCCCAGTAGCAGCACTGCTGAGTCAAAAGGTATGCACAGTTTGATGGGCTCCACTATTCTTATAATTATCCAGGTTTGCTACCTTAGACAATTCTCATCTCCCTTGCTCCCCTGCTTACCGCCACCCACTCCCCCAATCCAATCAATTGCCAGATCTTGTTAATTCATCCTCCATAACCTCTCTTGCACAATCTCACACAATGACACTTTAGTTCAGGGCTTCATCACCTCTAATTTAGATCATATAGTAGCCTTTTGTTGGTCTCCCTGCCTTGTTTTTCCCTTCTTAAGTGCAACCTCCATCTAACTACCAAAGAGATATTCCTAAAGCAGAAGCCTAACCATGTTACTTCTCTGCTCAAGAAGCTCCCGTGGCTTCCTACTATACACAGGATCAAATTCAAACTCCATAACCAGGCTGGCTACAGCATACCTGATGATCACTTGGCAGAAGTGTTGTGGTAGGGATAGAGGGGAGAGGGAGTATGAACTGAATTAGAAGATAACACTTGAGGTACCATACCTTTCCCAATTTTGGGGTTCCTTTTCCCTGCTATTTCTCTATAAGATGAGATAAATTTGTATACCAAACTAAAGTATTGATATTCCCTCTTTGAGGCAACTCTAATGAGATTAAAGTTCAAAGAATGCTCATCCCCATTCATTTTTTCTCTCAACTGTAATAGGTCTTTTGTGCCTCTTCATGTGACATTATTTACCCCATTTTACCTCCCCTTTCCTCTTCTCCCAGTACAATACCTTTTCCACCCCAATTTCTTTTTTATATCATGACATTCAAGTCAACTTATACCTATACCCTCTTAGTAAACCCCTTCCAATGCTTTGACAAAAGTAGAGTTCTCAAGAGTTACACATATCATTTTCCCATGTAGAAAGGTAAACATTTTAACCTTTAAAAACATTTTTTCTTCCTCTTTTATCTTCTTCTATTTCTCTTGAGTCTTGTATTTGAAGATCAAATTTTCTGTTCAGCTCTGGTCTTTTCATCAAAAGTGACTGAAAATCCCATCCCCTATTTCATTGAATGTCCATCTTTTCCCCTGAAAGATTAAATGTTTAGTTTTGCTGGGAAAGTTGATTCTTTCCAACGTCCTTTCTCGAAGGAATATATCATATTTCTGGCCCTTTGATTTTTTAAAGTAGAAGCTGCTAGGTACTGGACAATCCTGATTGTGACTTCTCGATACCTGAATTGTTTCTTTTTGCCTGCTTGCAGTATTTTCTCCTTAATCTGATAATTCTAGAATTTAGCTACAATATTCCTTGGAGTTTTCATTTGAAGGTCTCTTTCAGGAGTTAGTCAGTGGAGTCTTTCAATAAATATTTAATTTCTGACTATTAAAATATCAGGGCAGTTTTCCTTATTGACTTCTTGAAAGATGTTATCCAGATTCTTTGTTTTTCAATGTGGCTTTCGGGTAGTCCACTAATTCTTAGATTGTCTTTCCTGGATCAATTTTCCAGGTCAGCTATTCTTCCAATAATATGTTTTATAATTTTTCTATTTTTAAATTTTGTTTGATTTTTGATGTTTCATTGAGATAGTCACTTTCATTTGTCCAACTCTAATTTTTATTATAGAGTCCAACTTCTAATTATTAAATAATTATTTATAGATAATAACATCTAATTTTATTTTCTTCATTTAGCTTTTTAACCTCATTTTGCATTTGGATAATTGTACTTTTAAAGGAGTTACTTTGTCCTTTGGATTTTATTTTTCATTTCACCAATTTTAATTTTTAAGGACTTGTTTTCTTTTTCCTTTTCAACAATTCTATTTTTCAAGGAGTTTTTTCCCTCCATTTCACCAAATCTATTTAAAAAGTTTTCTTCAGTATATATTTCCATTTCAGAATTTTTTTAAAGAATTTTTTCCAGTCAATTTCTGTGCTTTCTTTTCCAAACTTTCTTGTAAAGCTCTCATTTCCTTTCCCAATTTTTCTTTCAACTCTCTTTTAAGATCCTTTTTGAACTCTTCCAAGAGAGCTTTTTGAGCTAGTGACAAGTTCATATCCCATTTTGAGGCTTCCTCTGAGGGGAGTTTGTCTTTGTTGTCCTCTTCTGCATTTATGTGGTTTATGTTCTGGTTTTTTCCTGTCTCCATAGTAGCTCTCTTATGGTTAGAGCTTTGTGTGTGTGTGTGTGCGTGCTTTTTTTTGCTCATTTTTAAAGGTTGAGGTCTGCCTCTAAGGCAAAGGGGAGAGATAGATTTTCCTGAGGTTTCTCTATGGAGCGCAACTCACTGTGTGCTGGAGTTGGTGTAGGCTTTCCCACTGTGCTGGGGAGGTCTGGTAAAATCCCACTTGTTATGCTGGGGTTCATGGGCTCACTATTTGCCTTCTGTAGTTGCATTGGAAGTCTCACAGCTAGTCTGCTAATTCACTGGCCTTCTGAACCAGGACAGAGTAGCCACACTGTTTTATGTTGGCTAAGAGCCTCCTACTAGATTCCCCATATCAGGCCTCTCTGGTCTGGGCCTCCCTGTACAGTGCTAAGCTGTGGTTTCCCCTGCCCAGTTGAAACAGACCTTTCTTGAAGTCATTCCAAGATATCTTATGCTGGAAAATTATTATACTTCAAATGTTTGTGGGTTCTATCACTCCAAAATCCATTCAGAGATTTTATCTGGTGTTGATTCTGAGAGAAGCCATTTTGGCTCCACCCTTTGTCAACCCGTTTTGTTTATCCCAGGTTTTCTCAAAAATTCTATTTTTTTTTTTACTCCTTGGAAAACTAAGAGGCAAATACTGACCTAAGTGCTCAGGAGAATGGGGGGGGGGGGGAGGCTTCCACAATGACAATCTTTCTCTCTATGTTCACAGATCAGAAACGCTCTCTTGAAATTACCTGGTTTGGCTGTCAACCTCATGGAACTCATGAATTGAGAAACTAACTTCAAGAAAGAGGAAAACCAAATGATGAAAATAAAATTCATGAACAAAGTGAACACACACACCAGAGAGAAAAGAAAAAGAATTAGCAGAACCTACTATCCCCAGTTATGTTCTAGCAAAGCCAAGAATTTTAAGGAAATGTGGATGATAACCTACAAAAATCTAAAATACCCACATTAACCAAACAAGAACTAGAGATATTAAACAGCCCAATATCACACAATGAAACTGAAGAAATCATAAAGGAATTACCAAAGGGAAAAAGCCCCCAAACAAACCCTGGTCCAGACAGCTTTATGAGTGAAATTTATCAAATGGTTTGTATTTTTTTTTGGTAAGACAATTGGGGTTAAATGACTTGCCCAGGGTATAGCAAGTGTAAAGTACCTAAGGCCAAATTTGAACTCAGGTTTTTCTGACTTCAGTGCCAGTGCTCTATCCACTATTCCAGCGAGCTTCCCCTATCAAATGTTTAAAGAGAAATTAATATAAATTAATACAAAAATTATTTTCAATAATTGTCAAAAAATGGAAAAAGTAACCTAACTTCTCAGAGATAAATATGATCCTAGTATTGAAACCAGGGAAAGCTTAAGCAAGAGAAAGAGGGTGCAATATAAAAAAAAGTAATAGTATAATGGGGGGAAAGTGATTGGGGGTAGGGGGTAAACCATCCCAAATAGTTAGGTGCCATAGTGGATAGAGTTCTGGACCTGGAATCAGGAACACAAGAGTTCAAATCCAGACTCAGACATATGTGCTGTGTGTCTGTCGGTCTCAGTCTCTTCTGTATAATGGGAATAATAGCACTTACCTTCCAGAGGTGTGAGGATCAAATGAGATAATATTTGTAAAGCCCTTAAAAACATTAAAACCAGATAATACTAATTATTTTAAGTTTTATTATTAGATAAGCCCCTCTCAACCAACTTGATGAGAAGAAAGGGTATGGATATTGGTCAGGTGCCTTTTTATGAAAATTCAGCTCTATTTCCTTGTTGAGAGGACACAGGGAGCTTCACTCTTCTCCTGAACTTTCTCTCTCTGATTTCCAAATGCAAGTACCCAGTTACTGGTGTGGGTAAGGGCTACTTCCCTCTTTCTTCCTGACCATCTTTCCCCTCCCTGGATCCCTCAACAGAAACCTGTGTTTGTCTTGGGGAGCCCAAGAGGAGGGACCTTTGCAGGTCGCCAGGTCTTAATGGTTACCTTCTTTGTTTTCCCCCTGAGAAGAGGTGGATGATTGGCCATCCTAGGAATGAATATTTCCAGGCTTTTCATGGGTAATCTGAAGTTTGAGAGTTCTCAAGTTAGAGAAACTGACTTCAACAATCAGGCACTAGCTTCCCTGAGGCAGAAGGAGGGGATCTGGAAAAGAAGCCATGGCTGAGGGCCAGATCATCTGGACCTTGACAAAACCTTCTCGTTACTGAGTCACACTAATAGTGCAGATAGAAAGTGAATGGGGCATGTTTGCTATGTAGCCTCAGACCTTCTGGATGGATCCCCAAAGCCGAGGGGACAACAATGAAGCAGACTCAACTCACTTGGATCTGGATGTTTCCTTCTGGGAGGGATGGGTGTGTGTGTGTGGGGAGAGCTAGACCGAGTCCAAAGATGACCAGAGTCTCTCTCTGGGGGTCTTCCACTTGTACCCTTAACAGGTAAGTTTCTAAAACAATGATTAAATATGACTCATAATTAAGATTTTCCTTTAAAAGTGGGTATTGGGGACCATTCACATAAAAGGTACTCAATGTTTAATATAGGTACTAGGTATGGGATAGTCTTTATTTCACCTTACAAAGTGAATCCTTACAAAGTGATAAGATGTAAAAGACCTAAAGGTCTTTTGTGTACAGAAAACAAATCATCTCTAGTAAGCCACTTCTCAAGGAACTACTGAATTTGGGGCTCTTTTATCCTCAATTTAGATCCCCAAGTAACACATGAGGCCCATGCTTTAGGAATATCACTATGGCAACTGAGAGGATGGCTTAGAGAATGGAGAGACTTGAGACCAATTTAAAGGATACTGTATTAGTCAGGCATGAGGTGATGAGGACTCGGATGGAGCTGGGTCAATACTGAGACAGCAGAAACAAGATCTGGCTGGTCATGTGGGCCGAATGGGAGTGAGGAGTTGAGGACGACAATTTTTTGAGCCTGGTCTGATGCTTGAATCCTGCACTGAATCATGAGCCACAAATGTCTGTTCTTTAGAATCACCAGTAGCTGACCTTGGAAAAGAAACTAAAAGGCAAAAGGAGGAAACTATGGATTCAAGGTCCAGGTTACGGCTGTGTACTAGCTTTCTATTGCAAGTTTCTGTTGCCTTAGGGAAATTAGAGAATTGGAAGGGTGGGGAAAGTCCCAGAAAGTCTCTAAGTCTGAGGGAAATAGCAAGTCAAGAAGTCACTTAGCATTTTTTAAAGTGCCACCAACGTGTGTCCCCAGTACACTGCTAGGCATTGTGGTACAAAGAAACATCAACAAACCAACTTCAATCCTTGCTCTTAAGGAGTTCACAATATGAGGTAGACCAAAGGGAAACTAAGTTCAAACAAGATTTATAGAGGATAAATTAAGGTTAGTCCCTCTGGGAAGGCACTAAGATTATTGAGGACTGGGACAGACTTCTTCCAGAAGTTGGGATTTAAAGCTGGGAAGGAAGCCAGGATGAGGATGGAGAGAGTTCCAGGCTTGAGGGTAAAAATGTTCAGTTGGAAGATGGACTGTTCTATATGAGGGACAGTAAACAGGCTTGCATTTTTTAGAACAAACACATGAAAGATAGTAAAATGTAAGAGGATGCTAAAAAAATAGGTAGGTTATGAATTTTATATTTGATTTTGGAGATAATAGGGAGCCACTGGAATTCACTGAATGGGGGTGTCTGACATCACATCTGGGTTTTTGGAAAATCATTTTAATAGCTGAATGGAAGATGCATTGGAGAGAGATGAGGTAGGCTGACTCAACCAGCAGCTGTTATAGCAGTCCAGATAAGAGGTGATGAACGCCTGCAACAGGGGATGACAGTCAAAGGAGAAAAGGAAGAGTATTCAAAATGGGTTACAATGATAAAAGCACAGACCTTTTTTTATAGAATAACATAGTGGGGGTTTTTCCCCCCTAACTCCCTATCAAGAATCACCTTCAGCATGCCCTAGTCTGTGAGGGACTCGCTGCAGCTGGTACCACCCTCCATGACAGGCTCAGCATTCAGATCTAACTCCCAGGGACAGATTCCAATCTACAAAGGTCCATGTCCTCTAATCAAGAAAACTGGGGGAATCACCAAGTCAGTTGCAGTTCACTGTTGAACTTTATTGCCTTCTTCCCTAATCAGATATTCCAACAGATCAGTTAAGGTGCTTTGGACACAGTTGTCCATCCATCCAGTTACGGATAGTCTTCTGGGGACCTGGAGAGACTCCCACATTGTCTTTTGAAAAGCATTTCCCCAGAATCTTGACTAATGAATATTGACACAATCCATGCAGCATGGTGATTTTTAGTAGGTTTTTCATGTTTTTTCATTTTTTACATTAACATCATTTTGAATAAATGGTCTCATAGCTGTCATTCAAAGAGTACAGATAAAGTCTACTTAGTCCTTAGATTAAATATATATATATATATATATATGCAAATTCAAAACATTTTAAGGTTGTCCTGGGCTACTTCCTGCCAGTTGCTTATAAGGGTTTGACCAAACCCAAAACAACTAGAACAAAATTAAAACTAGCAATGCAAAAAATCAGGTTTCTCCACTCAGGTGTAAGCATAATCCCAGATAAGATCCCAAGGTGGGGTTTTATCAACACAAATGTGAGACCAGGTATGTCACCTCTCACAGTCAGGTGAGAAGCTAGCCATCCTGCATTTTCTAATTGGTCCCTTCGACCACATATCAACCTATATGGATCCCTGCAAATGCACAGGGCAATCCAGATAAAGGTGGGCCCCCAAATTTCCATATGGGTTCCCTGAAATACTTAGAGAAATGAAAGCATTTCTCTAATACATCTTTGCAGGGTATTCAAATGAACTCATTTCATCCTAAGACAAGAAAGTGAACTCAAAAAGAAACTGAAAAATCTTACATAAGGCCCAAGATGTACTTGGCTTTCAAAAAGAGATTACCTGGAAATCAATCCCTCATGTCCCAAAGTCCTCCTAAAATGTATTTTCATCAATCCTGATTAAAGATTTAAGTTATTAAGGAGTTATTCCATAGAATAAAACACAGTATTAGAGGAACAAAAGGTTTAGAATTTTCGGAGAATAATGAAAATATGAAGGGTGCATTATATAATCGCATTATAATTAGCAGTAATCCTTAAAATTGTTTGGTATTGATTAAATGTATTTTTTAAGAGCTCAATTCTGTGCAATTATAATGATCAAGCTTGACTCTAGAGAATAATTGAGAAAATGCATCTCCCTGCTTTCTCTGCAAAGGTTGGGAGGCAGCTATGGAGATGGAATACTGTTAGGTCTCTGGATGTGATGGAGATATTTTGAATTTTTTTCTTTTAAAAATTTATGAGGTGGCTCCCTTAGTGGGAATAGAAGATGTCCTGAAACAAATTTGATATATAATCTAATGACATCAATAAAAGAAGCATTTAAGAATAATTGGTTAGAATAGGAAAGTACTTGATAAGTAAGGCCCGAAGCAATTGAACTTTATAGTTTGGTGTTTGTTTGATAAACTTAAGAACACAAACTGGTATTTGTTTGATAAACTTAAGACTGTAAATCAGTTCAGCAGAAATTAGGTTTCAATCAATAAATACTTTAGACCATATGCCACCAGCTTCATATGAGTGTTTAAATATAAGTCACATCACACACACACGCACAAAATAAGGGATAGATCATAAAAATAATAAATTTAAAAGTATATGCCCTATGATTTCTAATGTATAATCTATATTAAATAGCTTGCTATATTGGTAGAAGGAGACAGGGGAGTCGTGGGAGGGGAAAAGAACTTGGAACTCAAAATTTTAAAAATGTTAAAAATTGTTTCTATAATTAGGGAAAATAAAATGTTATTTTTCTTTTTTTTCTTTTTTTTTTATTTAATAGCCTTTTATTTACAGGATATATACATGGGTAACTTTACAGCATTAACAATTGCCAAACCTCTTGTTCCAATTTTTCACCTCTTACCCCCCCCCACCCCCTCCCCTAGATGGCAGGATGACCAGTAGATGTTAAATATATTAAAATATAAATTAGATACACAATAAGTATACCTGACCCAAAACGTTATTTTGCTGTACAAAAAGAATCAGACTCTGAAATATTGTACAATTAGCTTGTGAAGGCAATCAAAAATGCAGGTGTGCATAAATATAGGGATTGGGAATTCAATGTAATGGTTTTTAGTCATCTCCCAGAGTTCTTTTTCTGGGCACAGCTAGTTCAGTTCATTACTGCTCCATTAGAAATGATTTGGTTGATCTCGTTGCTGAGGATGGCTTGGTCCATCAGAACTGGTCATCATATAGTATTGTTGTTGAAGTATATAATGATCTCCTGGTCCTGCTCATTTCACTCAGCATCAGTTCGTGTAAGTCTCTCCAGGCCTTACTGAAATTATCCTGTTGGTCATTTCTTACAGAACAGTAATATTCCATAATTTTCATATACCACAATTTATTCAGCCATTCTCCAACTGATGGACATCCATTCAGTTTCCAGTTTTTAGCCACTACGAAAAGGGCTGCCACAAAAAATGTTATTTTTAAAAGTATACACATGAAAAAATAAATGCTACTAGAATAAGAAACGAAACTAGTGATGGTAAAAATCAAAACCAAAAACTCTTGCCTTATCCCTTATAGAAGTTTGGTATCTAATATATAAGGTATCTCAAAAGTCTTTGTACAGTTTTAAGCTTTAATAACTTCAGAAGTATAAATGCTACAAACTTACAAAAAATTTTGAAAGTTTATTTTATATTGTTTTGAATTTTGAACACATTTTAAAAATTTTAATAAGATGGAATATCCAATTAAGCATTGTATATCCTAGACAATGGAAAGTTCTCTTGCCCTGCAGGATCATCTGTCACCTAAGAAAAAGTCAACTTTTTCTTATTGGGTAATATCAAAACTGTTGTGGATGTGACAATTGTGTGAGTGTAAGACTAGTATTACAGATGCAGTACTTAAAATCACAGAGCAGAAGCTGATAAAGGTTTTGCAAAATCCAAAAATCTATATCACTAGAGTGATATAGAGCACAAGAGGAGGTTATTCTGAATTTTAATAAGAAATATCAATATTTTATTATGTCACTAGTCTTTCAAGTATTTTTTGTAAGTTCATAGTTTTTGAAGTTATTAAAGCACTAAGCCTTTTGGGCTTTTGGGATACCATATACAGGTGTATGAAACTGATCAAAGTATTTAAAATCAAGAGCTATTCTTGATTAAGTGGTGAAAAAATAGGAACAATAAATTTTCTGGAAATAAATTGCAAACTATCAATATCTGTTAAAAAATGTATTTTCACTGATAGAAAAAAAAAGCAAATGAAAGCAACCCAGAGGGTTTACCTCCTACAAAGCCTAAAAGCCATACTGCACCTGGTAGAGAACCTTAGCCCTGCCCAGAGTCTAAAAGGTAACCTTGACCTTCTGCTCACCAGCCTTCATCCTTCATTGAATGAAAGGAGCAAAATGGTGTTCCTCCTATCCACTGATACTCAACAGGGTATCATCCTCTCCCCCCTCCCCCACCTCCTTGCTGCTGCTCTCCCAGAGTTAAGATTCTGAATTTCCCAATCCCTATTGCCTGTTCTTTCCTGGTTCTTGCCTGGATTCTCCTGAATCACCTCAACCTCCACAAAATGACCTATTTCACACCTGCCTGGCCCATCTAATATGGCCTTTGAGACTCCCTCTCTATAAGGAACAATTGCTTTAGCACTCTATTTCTCCTGCTCTTCCCATACTGTATGTCACTGAAACCTGCCTTCCTTCTCAGTAGTGGCTGAACCTTCTCTTATACTTCTAAACCATAGATCCTAAAGGAGGAAATAATCTTGGTTCCCCCATTGCCCACTCCACCCTTTTCCTCTATCATTATCATTAACACTTTCTCCTCTTTGGGGTTCACATCATTTAAATGCTTTCACCCAATCCAGATGCAGGTGGCTATTCGATGTTATATGGCCCTAGGACATTCTTCCTCCTTTCTCAAGTTCAATGCCTGGCTCACAAATCTTTTCACTCACACAAGGAGACTTCAACATACATGCTGATGTTCTTTTAAATATCCTGACTTTCCGTTCTTCGATTACTGAGCTTTTAGGCCATACTAAGGTGCTACATCTGGGGAATGGGGATAGTCGCTTTTGATCTGTGTTCTCTTCCATGATCAAGAACTTTGACATTTACCTATAATCTCCTATTACCCAATCTCCTATTATTCCACCCTTCCCTTTATTCTTCTACCCTCAGTCCTTTTCTATGCTCCCACTTCTGCTTTGGAGGCACTCTTCTCCCTTTCTAAGCTCAACTGCTTAGGCAATCAGTCCACCCATATGTTATGTACTCCAAACCTTATCTTGTGCTTGGACCTTTGAATCCCCAATCATGGACCACTTCCACCAGTCACCTCCTCCACCCCTATTTAGGTGCTGCCAAACAGAGGAAGTCATGAAACCCTCTGAACTGGGCCCACTACAAATTTATGTTATTTAATCTCAAATGGGATTTTGCTATAGCAAGAAAATCCTTTTACTCTTTTAATTGATTCTCTATCTTGCCAAATACTTTCTCTCCCTCCCTCCATCTGCCCATCTGTCACTTACAAAACAGACACACTCTCATTCTCTGCTGAGGACTTCAGTCTTATACCTTACATTTCAAGTTCCCTCTGTATCTTCCTTTCACAACCCTCCTCCTCATCTATTCTTGATATCTTCTCTTTCTATCTTCTCTTTTACTGTAGACTCTGATTAGGAGGAGGAGTCCTTTTCCTCAAGGTCAGATGGCCTTTGATTTCATCTCCAACAGACTGCTCCCACCATCATCCCCACTTATCTTCAGCTTCTCATCTACTGGTTCCTTCCCTGCTTCTTACAAACATGCCCAAGTGTCTACCATCCTTAAAAAGCATCCCATTAGACCCCACTATCCCCACTAGTCATCAAACTTCCTCTTTCCTTTCTCAAACCCCTTGAAAAAAGTAATTACTTGTACTGAGTCTATGGTCCTTTCTCCCCAGTCCCTTCTAAAGTCTTTTCAACCTATCTTCATCTTTTCCTAAAACTACTGATGGCCTTTTAACTGCTAAACCTGATCTTCTCTTTTCAAATCATCTCCATGCCTGAAATGCCCTTATTCCTCCCTCTTGTCTTTTTGAATTCTTGACTGCCTATAAAACTAAGCCTTACACTTTTTACATGAAGCATTTCTAGCTACCAGTGCCCTCCTTTCCCAAACTACCCTATATTCATCTTGTATATAATCTGCCCATATTTACACAAGTACATGCTATTAGAATGCAAGTTCGTTGTGGAAAGGAGCTATTTGATTTTTTGCCTTTTGTTTTTGTATCCTTAGTATTTAGCAAAATGGCCAGTACTAAGTGCTTTGGGACTGATTCTTATTTGAATTCTATCGACATCTCTTGCATTGACTGAAAGTAACATTTTGATGAGTTTTGTTTCTTGATTCATTTTCCCCCTTTTTAAGGAGTTTTTAATATCTTTTGTTTACATCCCCATAATTTTCCCCAGTACCATTGCTTTCTCAGTCATTTTATATAAGAAAGGATATTTTCTAAAGAAAAAACAAATAGGAAATCATCATGACATCAATATATTGAAAAAGCCTGAAAATACATTCAATGTACAATATTTTGTGGACTTTCTACTTCTACAAAGGGGTGTCTCTTCATTTATCTTCTTTCAAGCTCTGCCTATTTACACTTTTGCAACATTTGCTTCTTTATTTCCTTTATATTCCTTGTTGCTTTCCTTTATTTCCTTAGAACTTGTGGCTGTTCTTTCCAACGACACTGTTGCAGTTATTGTTACACTGTTTTCTCGGCTCTTGGTTTACTTCACCTTTCCTCATATCATGGATGGGCACTTTTTTGTTTCAGTATATTTCAGGTCACTGACATAATTTTGGCCCTGTTGATTTCCTCAGTGTGGGAAAGTACTGAAGCAATGAAGTTTGACAACTTATCTTTAGCTTAAACTTTCCAACAGTTTGGTTAATCATTTTACACCCAAAGGAAAAGTTACTAAGAAGGCAAATGATACTAGCAAGACTTGGGACTTGAAGCCAGATGCTCCTTAGTCAAGGGCTGGCCCTTTACCCACCCCCCTCTACTGCTTCTCATATTTCCTGTTGCCTTGTTTGTTTTGATGCTCTCAATACTGTCCAGAGGAAGGGAAGTATATCAATCTTCTATAACTTTCTCAGCATTAAAACATTCAAATTTCTATTTCAAATGATTAATTCATGTTTCCTAGAGCTTTAAATACCTAAAAAGACATAAAGGGTCTCTTCCTTTGGAACCGTTGGCCCCTTTTCTTTCCCTCCCTTTGGGGGGTTACTAGTGTTTCTCACAAAATCTTACCCCGAGGCCTCCTGCATCTGATAAGAGCATTTTAGAGCTACCTAAGCGACTCATTCCTAAACCCGGGACAAAAGGGACTCCTCTGTGGGCCCTCCCCTGCCCCTCCGCTCTGGGCCCTGACAAAGTGGCTTTCTCTTGGGCCCAGTGTCCGGCCATCCTGACCTCTCGGGCCCCTCTCCCCCACGCTGCTGCACCTCTTAGTGGGGAGGGGGGCTTCGCCCCGTCTCTCCCCCAACGCCAGCTCCTCGAGTGCCCCCAGCCTCCTCCTACCCTTCGGGGAGTCCCTCCTTAAGGCCAGACTCTTCCTCGGGGGCGGGGCTCTTGGGGCAGCGTCCTTCTCTCCTCCCCCAAGAGGGGAGCCTTTACGCCCCTCCCCCTTGGATTCAGTCCGTGCTGTTCCACCGTGAGGGTGGGGGCGGGATCCTGAGGCCTGGGCCTGGAAAGAGCGGGAAGGCTCCACCAGCACGTGCTACAACGGCTATTGCGCAGGCGCCCTTTTCAGCTGTAAAGCTTTGGGTTTTGCTCTGCTGTAAGAGGATTGGTCCTTCTTTAGCGCCAGCCCCGCCCCCGCCCCCTGCGCAGGCGCAAATGCCGGGATGTGGGGAGGGGTGGAGCTCCCGTTTAGTACCTCCTCCTGTGGTCCCCAGTGAGGAGCTTCGGATCTAGGAGCGGCTTCTTAAAGGGCCAGGCAGGTAGATTTCCCAGCAAGATATTGCAGTAGTCCTGCTGGGAGGTGATGAGCATCTACACCAGGTGGGGGAAGTCAGAAGAAAGAAAGGTGCAAGTTCAAGAGATATTGCAAAGGTGAGGACTCTGCAGGCCTTGGCCAGAGCCCAAGGGACAGTGAGGAATCCGCGATGCCTCCGGGTTGTGAACCTCAGGGGCTGGGAGAATGGAGCTGCCCTTGAGAGTAATAGGGAAGCTGGTACATTTAGGGAAAGATCCTGAGTTCCCTTCTGGGCGGGTCTGAAAGGGAGCCCGAAGTGTGAGACTGGAGGACGACGGAGGCACTGGGGCAAGATTTAAGAATCGACCCATCATGGAGCATAGAGAGGGTAATTAAAGCCATGGGATCTGTTGAGATCACCTAGTGAACTTGCATTTAAGGAGAAATGAAAAGGGGCCAGGACAGAGCCCTGGGGACACCTCCAGTTAGAAGGTGTGATCTAGAGAAGGATGCGACTAAGGAAATGGAGGCGTGGTCAGAGAGGTAGGGGGGAAAGCAGGAGGGGGAGGAGGTGGCCCGAAAAGCTGGAGAGAAAAGAGTATGGAGGAGGAGAGAGTGATCCACGGTGTCAGAAGCTGCTGAGAAGTCTAGAGGGAGGAGGACTAGGAAAACTGCACAGATCTACCTCATCCTCAGGCTCTGGGTCAGGGATGTTGGATGAGGAGGGGTGAAGGGTTAACATGTTTTTAGCTTTTTATACCTAATTTTTAAACTTCAGCCCTCTTTTTTTAATAATAGCTTTCTATTTTCAAAATATATGCAAAGAGAGTTTTCAACATTCACCCTTCAGCACTTTTTCTGTTTTCTTTGAATCCTTTATCAGTCAAATGACGCATCTCATCTAAAGTGAGAACCAGAATGTGAACCTAAGAACTTTAACTGATTGAGAACAAGTCACTATGTATGTGTGTGTGTTTATATCCCACATAGATCCTGAAGTATACATGTAGATATTACAATGTAATCATGCACATATGTTGATATTTACGTGTATACATATGTATTTGTACATGCATACTTTAGATAAGTGCAAAAAATCTTTGCTGAGCTGGAGCCACTGGGCAAGACTAGCTGGGGAATATCTGCCAGTTTTAGAAGAGATTTTTATGGCTTAACAGCTAAGAAGGGGAGATCACAAGTTAAACCAAAAATAAACCAGTATCACTGGGGAAAAGTTGGACTGAAGTGAGGACAGGAACCGCTGGCTTACCATTGGCTTATGCTTTTAAGCTTTCTAGAGCCACCACTTGTACTCACTTCCTCAAGGACCAAGGAAAGGTCCAAGAAAAGGTCTGATCTTTCTGCATTTCCTCTCTTAGTGTCAGTCTGTTACCACACTGTTTAGCAAATTCCAGCAATGGTAGTCTAAAACCTGTTAATGATTTTTTATCCTCTATATAACTTGTATATATTTATTACATGTTGTCTCCCCCTTAAGAACATCGCATAAACTCTTTTTTGCTTCTTTTTGTATCATTAGCCTTTAGCACAGAGGAAATTGAGGTCAAGGGGTTCTTGTTTTCCAAATGTTTAGGCAGGAAATTCTTGTAGAAGGTAGGATTGTCTTGAAAGAAGCCAAAGTAGCCAATGGGTAGAAATGAGATGGTAAAGTTTGCTAGGCATGAAGGGCGGCCAAAGACACCTGAAATAGAGAGGCCCAAATGTCACTGGATTCTAACATATGCTTGTTAAGGAAGCCTTGAAGGGCAGACTGTGCTCTTCATCAACTAAAACTGTAAGAACTTTGTGGCTGATCTGAGATAGAGGAAATTTCAGACCAAGAGGTTTTTCAGGAGGAGCACTTTGGGTGTGATGAGCACTTTCAAAGCTCAAAGAGCAGGGAATCCTATCAGAGTGATTGGTACTATCAGAGCGATGAGATTTTCAGAATGATGGGAACTCTAAGAGCAATGTGGTATATTCTGGAGGATAGCTCACTAGTAAATGGTGGTTAAGTGAATGAATGTAAATGACAAAGCAGGGGCATGATATGTTTCCTCAGCTTAGCCCTGGGTTTTCTCATTTTAAATTCAGTGTTTTCATTTAGGGATGTCAACATTCCCTCCTCGGTAAAGGAATTATTTGCTTTTAAAGCTATGGGAAGGTTTTTTTTTTTTTTTGTAAAATTCATTTTATTAAAATAAATATTATTGTGTATCATTATTATAAATATTATCATAAAAATACATGAATAAAAAAATAGCTGTTTCCAAGTGTGGAGCTGTAACAGTGCAGCTTCTGTCAATGCAGCATTTCCTTTTTTTAAAATTATAACTTTTTATTGACAGTACATATGCATGGGCAATTTTTTACAACATTATCCCTTGCACTCACATGGCAAGCAGTCTTATACATGTTAAATACGTCACAGTATATCCTAAATACAATATATATGTGCAGAACCAAACAGTTCTCTTGTTGCTCGGGGAGAATTGGATTCAGAAGGTAGAAATAACCTGGGAAGAAAAACAAAAATGCAAACAATTTACACTCATTTCCCAATGTTTATGGGAAAGTTTTTAACTGAAAGAGGTGAAATCTCATGTTCATTGATTCCCCCAGGGCCAAGTTTTCTTTTTCACTTCCCCCCCCCCCCCATGACTATGATGATATTTGAGAATAATTTGGCTTGGTTTCATTCCACTCTATGATACCAGATTTATTCTTTTGAATATAATGCTGGTGGGTTAGAGCTCCCTCTTGTGTCCCTAGAGAACATGAAAACCCTGTGACTTTTCATCAGACACCATGTATCATTGCGGGATTTTAAACATTTCCCATTTGATTCAATAATGGGTATAAAAACCAGGAGAAATTCGTGGGCTCTCAAGGACTCTCTTCTGACTTAGATTGTCCTGGAAAAGTTCCTTTTGACTCTCCTCTTCCCACCTCCTCCTGCTCCTGCTCTCCTATCAGCTTTAAGTCCCCATAGGTTATAGATATATTTGGTCTCCATTTTGCTTTATCCCAATTTGATTCCCTCAGTCTCCTCCCATCTCTATAGTGTGACTGTTCCTTTCTTTTTCTAAGGCAGCAACCAGAGTAGAATACCCTACTGGAGTGCAGGGAAGCAGGGTTGAACACTGACCAGCCTTCCCTTCTATTCACAGGTCCCTTATGAGATTTTCATTATGATTTTTGGTGTTATGCTTCTTTTTTGCCTTTGCAGTTATGTAATGACTCACGTCAAAAATCATCATGACTGCCTGTATTACAATAGCATAACTGGGCTGCAGTTTGGAGTTAGTCATTTAGCTTGTAGTTAAAATAAAAAAAAAAGACCTTCTCAGGTTTTCTTTTTTTTTTTCCCTCAAGGTGTGGCTGAAACGTATACTTCACCCCAAGCACTAAAAGCCAGGCTCTTTAGAACCCAAAGCAGGGTCACTTCAAGCTGAATGTTATAGTTCTGGCAAAGCTTGGGCAGGATATCTTACTAAAGACTCTGGGACATGTTCTTCTCAGATTGGGAACAGAGGAATCTAACACAGCAAGACTGGAGACCATAGAGTTTGATTTAGGATGGGAATTGTGAGGATGTCTCTGATAGGGCTCTCAGAAAGAAAGGTGGGACCATGCAGGTAGAAAACATGATGAAACCCAAGACTTTTGACTCTAGAACCAGTACTCCTTTCTCTGAACCAGGCTGTTAACAGCCACATCCTGCTATGTACCAAGCATTGTATTGAACCATGGGGGAAACATCAACATGAAAGACCTTGCCCTCAAGGAGCTCACATTTTCCTGGGGGAGACAACACGTGCACATTTAACTGTGTTCAAATCTTTACTGGAGAAATACCAGGTCATCGTATAGGGCAGAAGTTAGCAACTGAGAGGTCCTGGAATATTCCTGGAGTAGGAGAGCCAAGCAGGCACTGGGGTAGGTTAGGATTGCTAGAGCTAAAAAGCAATAGCAAGGACATTCGCTTGGCTTCTAATCCTCAGGACCACCTAAAGAGATCATTTTTATTTTCATTTTTTGGCTCTCTACTCCAATTTACCTGTCTCAAAGTCCCCCACACAGTTTCATGGGTAGGTTTCCACAAATATTGGTAACAAGGTACCCTGTTCTATGCAGGTACCCAGAGCAATACATCCCTGAGAGCAGCCCACAGAAAATATAAAGAGACCATAAAACTGAGTTGAAACATTCAAAATCCTCAAATAATCCATAAACTTCCTTGAATTTAGGGTGGTCAGTGGGTTAACTGCTTGGCATTCTGTTGAGTCCCTTCTTCTCAAGGGGAAAATCCCTCTGGAGAATTATAGTAACATTTGGGCACCCTCCAGGAGGAAAACACCCTTGGGGCTGCTGAACAGGCTCCCCTTTCGGCTAGACATGTGCTGACCAAATCAGTGACAGAGTAGGGAGTAAAGCACCAGTCTTCTGCTACCTTATCCCATGTGGTTATCCTCCTCTGGCTTCAGGGCTCCATGGGTAATCCTATTCTTTCTCCAAGTACATGCATTGACAGGAATTTCCCCTCTCTTCTAGAAGCGAAGTCCTACTTACATAATCTCTCCCTCTTTGGTCCATCCCCCCTTTCTTTTGTTCCCCCGTGTGTGGTATCTTCATTCCTTCTTTATTCAGGGACATAAATCAAATACACTTTAATTAATTTGTACTAATAGATGCAAAGTAAAAGCAGAAGCTTAGAAATAAAATTTAGAAATGCTCAGAGAAGTAAGGATTGAACAGGGGAAGGGGATGGTTAACAATGTTTAAAACTCTGAATTCCTTCCTTGTGCTTCCTTTGGGTTTCTGGGAACTGTAGCCTCTTTTCCTGATGTTGGTGGACCTGGAGGTCAAAGGTGGGCTTGGATATCTCCAAAGCCTTACTGGGGAAGAAGGGGACATCATAGATCATAATCTTAAGTGTGGGCTTATTCACAACACAATCGCCACGTTATGGTGCTGCCCTTTTCAGACAAGAAGGCTAGATTCTCAGATCACAATGCCTAGGAAATCAAACTCCCCTTTCATGACACAGGAATTTGGGGTTTAAGGACATCATTTATGAATGCCCTCCTTGAGTTGAGTGGGAAACCCATGAATGCTTTTGCCAAGTGCTGCAGGAACTCAATACATCAACGGCTGCCAGCTCTTTGGTTGGAAGAATCCATTATTCTCAGGTCTCCAATCTGACCAAGATCAGAAAGCTGTGGGCAAGCACATCTGCCCCAAAGCCACCATTAATGGTTTCTAGAAAGAAGCGGAAGAGTGTGTATAAAAGTCTCAGGCTTTGTTTCCCTCAGAGCTCCGTTCTACTCTGCTGCACTTGGAACTCTCCCCTGAAGAGGGAAAGACAAAATAAGGCTGAGAGGGGCTGTTTTTTTCTACATGGAGGACAGCTTCTTAAACAAGTGGGGTGGAGGGAGGGTAGCTTTAGTCATGTCTGAAATCTACTCAGGAGTTGTTAATTTTCCCTTTAACAAGATGCTAATTGACATCATACTGTTTGAAAGGAGTATGCTCATGTGCCCATCTAAGAGAAGGAGTATGCTTGTCAAAATGATTAAATCTTCCTGGTAGATCTACTTTTATAAAAATAAAAATATAAATGATCAAAACTTTTAAAAAGCTTTTTAATTTTCAAAACATATGTATGGATAATTTTTCAACATTGACTCTTATATAGCCTTGTGTTTCAGATTTTCCCCTCCTTTCCTCTACCTCCTCCCCTAGATGGCAAATAATCCATTATGTTATGCATGTTAAAATATATATTAAATCCGATCTGTGTAAACATATTTATACAATTCTCTTGCTGCACAAGAAAAATTAGGTCAAAAAGGAAAGTAAATGAGTAAGAAAACAAAATGCAAGCAAACAACAACAAAAAGAGTGAGAATGCTATGTTGTGTCCCACATTCAGTTCCCAGAGTCCTCTCTCTGGGTTATATGGCTCTTTTCATTATAAGATCATTGCAACTGGCATCAATCACCTGATTGTTGGGAAGAGTCAAATTCATCAGAATTGATCATCTTATAATATTGATGTTGTTGTGTACAATGATCTCCTGGTTCTACTCATTTTACTCAGCATCAGTTCATGTAAGTCTTTCCAGGCCTCTCTAAAAATCCCCCTGCTGGTCATTTTTTACAGAACAATAATATTCCATAACATTCATACGCCATAACTTATTCAGCCATTCTCCCATTGATGGGCATCCAACTCAGTTTCCAGTTTCTTGCCACAAGAAACACAAGAAAATGGCTGCCACAAACATTTTTGCACATGTGGGTCCCTTTCCCTCCTTTAAGATCTCTTTGGGACACAAACCAAGTAGAGACACTGCTGGATCAAAGGGTATGTACAGGTTGATAATTTTTTGAACATAGTTCCAAAATGCTCTCCAGAATGGTTGGATCCATTCACAGTTCCACCAACAATGTCTTAGTGTCCCTAGTTTTACCATATCCCCTCCAACATTCGTCATTATGATCAAAACTCTTATAAAAACTTTCTCCTAATCACTAAAATTAGATAAATGCAAAGGAAAACAATTCTGAAATCAAATTGACAAAAACTATAAAAGAGAAATGGCCCATGGTTTAAAGTTCGAAGAGAAACACACTAACACACTCCTGACAGAGCTGTGAATTTGGTCCAGCTATTCTGAAAAACAGTTTAGGCTTAAGTGAGAAAGTCAATGAACAGTTTATATTCAACATCATCACTAATGAGCATATAGGTCAAAGATAGAAAAGTCCTATCTATATCAAAATATTCATAGAGGCAATTTCTGGTAGTAAAGCACAGGAACTAAAGTTTATGTCTATTGATTGGGAACTGGCTGAACTGTGATTTATAAATTTAATAGAACATTATTGTGTTGTTAAGTAATAAAAGCTGGGAAGAACCCCTGGAATCTGTCACAACCTGGAATCATGATGATGTTTTAAGTGCACTTTTAGGAGAATTTTCTCTGTAACTCTCCTTCCCCTCCTATAAAATGTGCTTTAGTAAAAAAAAAAAAAAAAAAAAAAAAATTGATGACCATTCCTTCCTCCTGTTCTCTTCCTATATGTCTGTTCAGTTCTAAGTTACTTTTCATTAATGGTTTTACTTTTACTGTATATCTACCAATGCATTTTAATTAATGTTTGCATGATGACCTTGAATGCAGAGGAATGAATAAATCACGTATTGGGAAGAAAAAGAAAGGGTTGAGCCACAATAGGTAGTGAGCAGATCAGAATCTTGACAGACACGAATTCCTAGACAAGAGTCTCAGGCAGATAAGAGGCAGACCTGCCCTCATCCAGAGTCACACAGGAAGTAGGTAGGGGAACCAAAGAATCTCAGAGTGGGAAGAGACTTTAGGGGCTTCCCTCCTTCTCCAGTCCTCCTGACAGCTGGGGCTGTTGCTGCTTAGAGGACATTGGGATCAGCTCAGTATCACTCCAGACCCATCTGCAGAGATGGAGGAAGCAGAGGTTGGAGAGTCTCGGGTGCTCTTGACCCCAAGTCCTGGTTACTGCACCCCCAGAATACTTTTCTGGAGGGGGAAGTCACTCAATCTCTGCAGTTACATACTCTCTACACCTTTGAGGGGATCCCTAGGCCTCCCTGGAGGGTTTGTGGGGATCCAGAGATACCCCAGACTTCCCAAGGGAGTCCTTTTCTAAAAACCCTTTGGAGGGGCTCCTAGGCTGCTTCGGAGTCCCCAGTCTCTGTGAGGACCCCTAGGCCTTGAGCGGTCTCTGGGTATCCAGAGGGGTCCCCAGCCTTCAGAGGCGGTTCATGGGGAACTGGAGGGCCCCAGACTCCTAGAATGCCACCTCCGCTATTCTCGCCTCCTGATCTGCAAAGGGCCCCAGGGTTTCTGGAGGGGGGTTCCAGGGCCTTTGGGGGGCCTCAAAAAGGGGTCCCCACGTCTCTCAAATGCCCCCCCTGCTCCCACCCCTCATTTGGCACAGGAGAGAACCAGCCCTGTGAGTCCCGGGCCTTCCTTTGGCTCAGGAGAGAGCAGCCGGGCCTGGGGGGGGGCTGAGCCAGAGCCCCCCTGACATTCAGGACTGCAGGCGCCACGGCTCTGGCTCCGCGGCTCTGGCTCCGCCCCCAACTACTGTGTAGGCTCCGAAAATGTCCTGGCTCCTGCTCCCTCTTCTCTGCAGGCGCCGGAGAGGATGCTCCGGAGCTGGCCGTGCCGTTGCACCGCAGCGCCACCGTGTGGCCCAGGTGGGCCGCGCCGCGCTGCCGGCTTCGGCTTTCCCACCAGGGGCACTCCCGGGCGGGCTCTGTCTCCGGCCAGGTAGGGAGAGCTGGGAGAGGGAGCCTGTGCAGGTTAGGGGGGCGGCCGTTCTCTGCCTCCCAGACCAGGCGCGGGCACTGTGGGCCTGATGGGAAGGAGCCGGAGTGCTCCGGAGCATCCCGGCAGAGGCCTCCCAGCAGCCAGCGCCTCGGCTCGCGCTGACAAGCGGTCATCTCCCTCCTGGTGACCCTCCCGGCCCCGCCTCCGAGCCTGCCCGGCCTCTGGGGTCGGCCTTCACTGATAGAATCCCCGCAATGAAAGTAAGCGGGTCGGTAGCGCTCCCTAGTCCTCCCCTCCCTCCTCTGCTCCCACTCCTCCCTCCGGGTTCAAACAAGACCAGTCCTGTCCCATGAGGCCGTTCTTCGGGGGTGTGAAGGGCGCTTCTCATCTCCAGGCTGAGCGTCCCCGGGGTCTCCGCGGAACCCGGACCAAGGCCCTCACCAGGCTCTCCAGCCTCTCCGGCTTCCCAGTGGGGACTCTTAGCTCTGCTCCCCACGGTGAGCACAATACCCAGACAGGGCCCGACCAGGCCAGGGAGAATCCCCCACACACACCCAGGCTCTTCTCCCTTCTTCCCATTGACAGAATTATAATCGACATTTAGAGCTTTAAAAACCGAAATCCCTTTTGTCGTCTCCCCTCAGCTCCTTCCTCAGCTCCAGCTCATGAGGTTCAGCTTTCCCAACCTGGGTTTTATCTTCCTCTGCCCCCACCTCACTGGCTGGTACCTCTAGACCCTTTCCTTCCCCAATGGCAGCCGTTGGCTTCCATTGCCCTTCCTCTTCCCCTGCGGTCAGGGAGCTGGAATTCTCGGACCACGTTCCGTGGTTGCCAAGACACCGGCCAGGTTGGTCCTACGGGTGCCCGGAGTAGGAAGCAGGGAGACTGTTCAGGGAGTGGCTGTCGGTTGGAGTGGGAGGTCTAGGTTTCTAAGGGACTGGTAGAAAGTGTGAGGTTTCTTAGACCCAAACTTGTGGATGGAAAAGGAGACAGAAGACTCAAAGGTCAAAGAGGCTGAATTGTTCCCAGGGAACAAGGAGACAATTTATGGTAAGGAAGACCAGAGAGGGAGACTTTCCCTCTTTCCGGAAAGCACTGGGAAGGAAGGAAGGAAGGAAGGGAAGGAGGGAGGGAGGAAAGGAAGGAAAGGAGAGAGGGAGGGAGGGAAAGAAGGAGGAATAGAAAGCTCAGAACCAAAGTGACCGGAGTTTGCTGCCGCTGCTTATTAACTAACTCTGCAATGGGGGAGTCCCTCCTCATCTCTGAGTAGTAGTGCCCCCCTCTGCAAAATTCAGGGTTTGGGCCAAATGCTTTGGTTGGGCCTGACGATCTTGCTCTAAATCCGTAATTCCGTGTTCAGCAAACATAAAGGGGGGAGGAGAGCCCTTCCTCAGGTGGCCGTGGCCCTGGAGGGAGGAGAGGTGGCTGCTTGAGGCTGGGGACAAGGAGACAGGCTCATGGATGCTCCTCTATCTCAGTGACAACAGCCCTAGGTGAGGAGAACACTATTCAGAATGCTGGGGAAGCCCTTGAGCGCCTCCCAGTTATCCCCCTGCTGAAAGAGCGCTGGACCGCCCGCTCCCCTCCTGGCTTGGGCAACTAACAGTTATTGGGCCTCTAGTGATTTCTGAGGAAGGAAAGCTTCAGTTTGCTCATCTGCTAAGGCGGGGAGGAGAACTAATGAATAACTCATCCTGCCCGTGGCTGTTCAGAGGGAAAAGACTGAAAACTTTCTAAGAACAAGCACGTACCCCCCAAAAAACCTTTGGGTGCTGTTCAGTCATTTTCAGTCTTGTCTAACTCTTCACGGCCCCATTTGGGATTTTCTTGGTAAAGATACTAACGGTAGGTTGCCAGTTCCTTTTCTAGCTCACTTTACAGCTGGGGAAACTGAGGCAAACAGAGTTAAGGGACTTTCCCAAGATCACACAGCGACTGAGTGTCTGAGACCAGATCTGAACCTAGGGATCTGAGTATTTTTTATGGAATACTGGGATTGTGATGGAAGCTACCTGTGACGCTCCGTCTTTATGGTTTACAGTCAAAGAATCATGAACTAGAAGGGACCTCAGAGGCTATCGGTGCTTTCCCTTGACAGATAAGGAAAATGAGGCACACCCTGAAGGGTTTGTCCAGTGTTCATTGCTGTTGCCCCGAGTTTTGTGACTGTCCAGTGTGAGGCTTTCCCCCTTTTCTAATCTCTTCCCCTACAGTCCCACCTTCCATGTCCAGGGAGCAAATCGATTCAGTGGCGAAATCCGTGGAGACGCTGCTGACGGAGGCCAAGCAGATCCGGAATCGGTGCAAGCAGCAGAACGCGGATGCCCGTGTCCTGATGGAGGAGCTGCGCCAGGAAAACTGTGAGCTAGTGCAGCGCTACCAGCAGGCAGAGCAGGAGATGGAGCAGGTGAAGAAGGCTCTGGGAGAGCTCATGGCAACGAAGGCAGCCTTTGATGCCCGTGAGAGGCAGCTGCGAGAGGCAGCCTGAGGAGGCCTGGGAGGGGCCCTGGCGGCGGCGAGTCCGCTCTTCCGGGGGGCAGAGAGGGGCCTGCCTGTGGCCCCTGCCCCAGCTAGGCCCGCTCACAGGCCTCCCTTAAGAGTTGCAGAACAAACCTTCAAATAGAACCATTAAAGCAGATTCCTAATGAAAACCGCCTTTGTTCAGTGAGCCCCAGTCCCCAGCCATGGCCCGGAGGAGGGATGCTCAGGATTGCAGAGTTAGAGCTGAAAGGGACCTTAGGGGGTACCCTGTCCTGCTTCCTCAATTTTACAGATGAGGCCACTGAGGCTGAGAGGCACATCAGCATCTCAGGCTGGATTTGAACTCACTCCTCGAATCGTGCTCTACTAGGATGGGTCTCATGGGTGGGGGTGGAGGGTCTTCTACAGATGCCTTCAGTGTAGGGGAGAGGGGGAAGAATGGAGTGTCAGAGGTTCAAGGTCACCCAGTCTGTGGGAAGGTTTCAGTTGATCCCAAGCTGGACCAGCAAAGCATCAGGGATCATGGCAGCTGAGAAAACCAACACCAAAAGCAGTGAGATTTTGGGAAGCACAAAGTGGGCAGAGCACTGAAACTGAGTCAAGAAGCTTTTATTAAGCACCTACTGTGTGCCAGGCATTGCACTGAAGGCTGCTGGGATACTAAGACAAACACAGAGTTAGCTCTCCTGTCACCAAGTGCTGTCAGGTCCCCAGATGATAGGCAGAGAATTCCTTCTGTCGGTGCCCTGGCCTGGCAGGGCCTTACCCAGAATTCCTTCTGTCGGTACCCTGGCCTGGCAGGGCCTTACCCAGAATTCCTTCTGTCGGTGCCCTGGACTGGCAGAGCCTTACCCCAGACTGCCAGGAACTTGCCAACCCTTCTCCGTTCTGCTCTGAAAAATCATGCCAGTTTTCTCCCTACCCATTTAACGGGCATGCATCCCTGGGGAAATGTGGGTAGTTTGATCGGGGTGCCCCTAGGGGGAAGGGCAGCATCCCTGTGCCTCTGAAGCCAGGCCGGGGAACAAAGGCAGCGTGAGATTGGGGAATCCGTTGGGGTTAGCTGACGGAGGCCCAGGCACCCCATGATGGGCCCCCGGGGTGGCCTAGGGCTAGGATGCTCCAGTGGGCCTCTAGCAGTGGACGCAGTACAGCTCCACACTGCCGCTGATCCGAAGCTCCCGGAGGCGCCCCAAAGTCTGCTGTCCCAGGCTGGCTGCCCCCACTGCATTCCCATTCAGGGCTAGCATGAAGCCGTTGCCCCTGCACAGGAGCAGGACCTAGGGAACAAGGAGACACTCATGGGCTTGCTCAGGGAGCCAAGGGGAGCATCCTGGCCCGGGGAGCTGGCACGTGGCCTGTTGGGATAGCGGAACCCTGGGCTCGAGGGCTGGAAGGGGCTCCCAAAGCCGTCCAGTCCTCATCTCACACATGAACCGGATCCAGGCAGGATCCCTCCCATCCCATCACAGTTGGCAAATGTCAGGACCTGACTTTAAACCCAACTCTCCCAACTCCCCTCCACTTGGCCATATTCCTAATAATTAACTGGCAGAAGTTTCAGATTTCCCCCTGTGCTGCTGTGGCCCCATGCCGACTGCAGCCCTCCCTGGCTTGGGAGGATTGTGGCTGAAAAGTTCCTCCTGTGACACTCTTGGGGACGCGCTCCGTGCCACATGGAGCCAGTCAGCTCTTCAGGCAACAGATACACGGCCTGAGCGGCTCCACCTTTTCAGTTCATTCCATCGGCCGGCCTTCGAGAATCCCACCTCAGCTTCACCAGGAAGTTTCAGTGGGAGTCATGGGGATATTTTTTCTCTTTGGGAATAGTGATTTCTTTGGTATGGGAAACTCCCAGAGAGGGGAGCCTTTTCCCAAGCTGGGCCCGCACCTAGTTGGCAACTTGCAGCCTTGGGGAGCTGCCCAGGGCACAGAAATATTAAGTCCCTCGCCCAGGATGGCCCAGACCAATTATGTGCCAGTCTTCCCCACTTGGAGGGAACTTCCCCACTCTCCAGAGCTAACTGTTCGCTTCCTCATGGGAATATGGGAGTCCTGGCTAGTTCTGTCTCACCAAAAACTTGCTGTCCCCATGTGTAAAATGAGGGTGTTGGAGTTGACGCTGGCTGTGCTTCCCCCCGCCTCCCATCCGTCCTTAGAGACTAAGGTTTGGGGGAAATGGAACCCCTGCCTCCTGTAACTCCTCACCTCAAAGAAGCGCCGAGGGTGAAAGAGGAAAGGGGCCGAGATGGGCTCCTTGCGGCCCCACCGGGAGATCCAAGCCAACGTTCTCTTCCTGAAGCAAGCCTCGAGCTTCACGGCGGGGTGGCTGGAATCATCCAGGAGGCTCAGAGTGAATCTGGATACAGAAGACGGGAGGAAAGGCGGGGAGATTGGGATGGAGCACTTTAACTGGGATGGACTGGGAGGGTCTGGTGGGTACTTTCCCACCCATCTGAGAGCGGACTAGTGCCCTCCAGGGGTCCCCACTCAAGGCATTTCAGCCAGAAGCAGACTCATAGGGCATGATGTCTCCACCACGTGTAGGTCCTAAGAGACTGGCTGTCTCATTAAAAAAAGAAAATGACATGCCCAAGATCACACAGAAATAGTGCCAAACCTGGTGCCCTATCTGTGGCAACACACTGATTTAGGTAGCAATAGTTAGCTAAGGGAGGCTATAGCTCCCAAGTACCCTTCCTCCCACACAAAGAAGGGAAGAATGGATTTCCCATAAGATCTCATCCACCGTAGGCACCAAAAGGTTAAGCTCTCCCAGCTCTTGGCAGCTGCGTGTCTGCTTGCAGCCTTGCCACAGTCCGGGGCACTCTCTCCTGTGCCAACTAGGGCTAAAGTAAAGTAGGGGAGAGGGGAAGGGACTGCAACTTGGTTTCTTAAGGCAGAGGGGTTTGCAACCAAATTCTGACTCTGAAGCTTCCTGACTGTGATCTTAAGCAAGTGACATCTACCTCTGAATCTCAGTTTACCTCCTAGAGGAGGAAAAGTAAGGTCCCATCAGATCCCATGAATGGGATCCTGGGAAGTTCCTTCCCTGTTTCTCACTGTTTCTCCTTGCGAAATGAGGGGTGAGGAGGAGAGGATCTCGAAGGCTCCCCTTGACTCTAGAACTTCATGGGATTTGGGGGCTGCTCCCCAGGCAGACCACAGATGCCGAGCTGAGGTATGATAAATATAAACACAGCTCCCTCCTTTCTCCCTGAAGGGCCTCTGAGGGTGGACAGGAGCAGATCGGATGCTAGACTTGGACTCAGGAAGTCCCGAATTCCAATTCTACTTCAGAATCCTTTTACCAGCTGTGTGATGCTGGGCAGGTCACCTGGCCTCCCCGTCCCATCCCCCTGACCTCAGTGTCCTCATCTATAAAATGGGAATAGCAGCAACTACCAGTACGAGTTGTGAGGATCACATGAGTTAGAGGAATGACAGCTGTCATACTCATGGTTAGTGGAGAACGTGACACAACTATTCATTTCATTTCATTATTCGTTCTCTCTCCCTGCCTAGTTGGTTGCTTTTGTACAGGACAAAGGCAGACTGCAGAGGCACAAGCTGGGAGCTCCTGGGATTATAGATCTGATGCTGGGAGGGACCTCATGGGCTTCCCTCTCCTTCTCCAGCTGACGGTGCAAGAACCGAAGCCTTTGGGAGATGCTGTAACTTGGTCAAAGTCACATGGGCAGTACAGTTTGGAGGTGGGATTTGAACTCGGGGCCTTTGACTCCAGAGATAGCAAGCCCTCCACCATACTGCCCTGCAGGGAGAGCACGGGGCACATGTCGGCAGCTGGGCTGGTTCCTCAAGATCATCCCAGTGGGGCATCTCAGGAGTTGTGGTGGCCCACGATCCCATCCCCTTGTAGCCAGGGATGAGCAGAGATGGGCCTGGTTCATACCAAAAGCTCGATCCTCCTGGTCTGGCCCGGGGAGCCCAGGGTCACCCCTGAGCAGAGAGGATGCAGCACATATGATCCCCATCCGAGTTTCTTGGTCGAGGGCCGAGAGGTGGCGATTGTGGATCAAATCAGAGTATGGGGGTTTGGGAGAAAGTAGGGTTTGTGTTTGGCCTGTGG
Organism: Sarcophilus harrisii; assembly: GCF_902635505.1. Taxonomy (NCBI): domain Eukaryota; kingdom Metazoa; phylum Chordata; class Mammalia; order Dasyuromorphia; family Dasyuridae; genus Sarcophilus; species Sarcophilus harrisii. The sequence continues at coordinate 243,384,569 of NC_045431.1, forward strand.
ATGGCCTTCCTTTCCAAAAGGCAGCAGGGGGCTCAGCCCTCCTGGGCCGGGCTGCTTGGTGGGGATCCGGGAAGCTGCCTGCCTGCCTGCTTTGGTACCTGCTGAGTCTGGAGGCTTGGAGACCCTGGCTTTCGGACCTTTGCTCTGAGAGCAGAACCAGGCCAGGAAGAAGCGCTGGCCTGGGAAGTCCCATCCGGCCTTATGCATTTACTTAGCTGTGTGACTTTGGCCCCTTTTCTCAGCTCTAAAATGGGGAGTGTCCCAGCATCTGCTACACCTGAGTTCCTTAGCATCCTTATCCTTGACTCGGGTGCCCGAGGAGAGGCCCTTGGGTGGCTGGTGTCTTGCCCCAGCCCTGCAGCGAGAGCTTCCCCCGACTTCTGCCCTCCACCCTGGATCCGTACAATGAACTCGGACCCCCTTGGACCACTCACTTCCTGCATCCTGCAGGTACCTACTCCTGAGGGTTGGGACAGATGAGACCTCGAACCACAATGACCTGTCCTGGCCACAGACCTCTGGGAAGAGGCCAAGTGCAGGGAACTGCCTGAAAGGACAAGGGAGGGTTACTGAGATCCTAGGAGGCCCCGGCCCAGAGGGGGTCCCCCAAGAGACGAGCCTGAGCCAAAGGGGGATGGGAGGCTCCCCCTCACTCCACACAGACAGCTTCTGTCTGCACACTCTCCGCTCACAGAGCCCTTGGCAAGAGCAGCAAAGGCCTCTTCGGGCCCCAGAACCGGCTGCCTGTCCCTGGGCCCACCTCACAGAACTCCTCCTGGCTCCTCCAAATTCAGCCACATCGACACCTGCCAGGCACTGGGCTGGGGCTATGGACACCCCCTTAGTCCAAGCCTCAGGGAGCTTCAGTCCCACCGGGCCCTCCACCCAGCCGCAGGCAGCATCTTGCAAAGAAACTTAGCTCTTCCCCTTAAAACCCCAATCTGGGAGGAAGTCTTTCGGCCCCCACCCATCTGCCCCCCAGGAATATTGGGTCCCCAAAGCCGGGAGGAAAGGCTCACTCACCAGTCTGGAGCTTTTCAGTAAAAAAGGCTGCCAAGGGAAAAGGAGTTGGTGAGAGCACGCCCCTCCCCCCATCTGACCAGCACCCCCCCCCCATACCCCCGGCCTCAAGATGGGCAACTCTTGCTGACTTGACAGGGTCTGGCCCTGTGCAGGCTCAGAAGCAATTCTCTACTGGGTCAAAGAGAAGAGACTTTGGTGTGGAAAAGGCAAAGTTCAAGAGCAAGCCTCGGGGAGCTGGAGAGCCCCTGGAGCCACGGCAGTAAGGGAAGGGGCAGCCGGGCACTTGGGCAAGCTGAGGATGGCGGGGGAAGGAAGGGGCTGGCATCTGGCCACCCTTGGCATGCAGCAAGCCCTTCTTCAGGGCTCTGTGCCCGGTCCCTCCCCATCCTGCACAGGGGGCAGAGGGAGCCCAGCCCAGCTTCTCAAGGGCCCTTGCCAAAGAACAGCGGGAGCCTGGGCCAAGCCGGGAAGCCCCTTGGTACTCACATGTCCCTCTGGGTACTCTGTTCCACCTTCTACAAAGGGCTGTGCAAGAAAGACAAGGTGGGGGCTGTGGCAAGCAGGGCCAGCAAACAGCCTTAATTGGCCACGTCAGAGAGTCTGGGGGTTTTCCCCATGAATGGGGTTTATACTTTGTTATATAGTCTAAGTACTATATGTATATATACACATACATACATATATATAAACATATATATACATAGGACTTATACTACATATATTATATATACAGGACTTATACAATATATATAAAATATATATATGACTTATACTATATATGTAATAGATATGGTATATATTATATAGATAGATAGACTTATACTATATATGCTATATATATATATATAGAACTTATACTATATATGTAACATATAGTATATAGATAGGACTTATACTATATATATAATATATAGAGAGGATTTATACTGTATATATTTAATATATATAGTATATATTATATAGATAGGACTTATGCTATATATAATATATATATAGGATTTATACTAAATATATAATATATAGTATGTATTATATAGATAGTTCTTATACTAAACATGAAAAATATATGGGACTTATACTATATATGTAATATATATATAGTTTATGTTATATAGATAGGACTTATACTAGATATATAAAATATATATATGACTTATACTAAATATATAGTATATATTATATAGATAGTCCTTATACTAAATATGAAAAATATATAGGACTTATACTATATATGTTATATATATATATATAGTTTATGTTATATAGATAGGACTTATACTAGATATGTAATATATATAGTTTATGTTATATAGATAGATAGGACATACTATATATATGAGACTTTGTTATCTGAGACAAAGTGGGGGGGTCTAGTCTTTTTAAATTTGTGCCCACAGAGCTCATCAATGCCCAAGAAGCCACGTGCTCCATCAGGGAAGAGCTCACCCCTTTCCTTTAGCCTTTCCCTTCTTCCCCTGTAAATCACCCTTGCCTTGGCCTCTTCTCTCCCTGTATCCCTCCCAACTAGAAGCAGAAAGCCCCTGTGCCCACCCAGGTCCGTATGACAGACAGTCCCACCACAGACAAATTACATTGCTATTCAGGAATCCGACAGCTTTCACAAAAACGTGGCCATAAATGCCCAGGGTGTCCACGCGTGACAGCGGGAGCCGGTAGGGATAGTGGAGGAAGTGTTGGCCATTCACGCTCACCTGGAGAAAAAGATGGCTGGTCCCCCTGGTGTCCAGGCCCTGCCGGCTCCCACCCACCTCTTCACTTTCAGGACAAGGAATGAGCTGATCAGGAACCCCTGGTCTTCTGGGAAGGTCAACTGCCAGTGGTGGGTATCAAATGATTCCTGCCTCCCTAGTCTATGCGAGCCTTCCCTCTGCCTCCTTCTCTTCCCTCTTTCCTCCTCCCTCTTCTTCTCCTTCGTGCCTTCCTCTTCTTCTTCTCTCACTTTTTCTCTTCCCTCCTTCTCTCTCTCCTTTTTCTAGGCATTCTAACCTCCTTCTATTTTTTCTCCTCCTCCCTCCTTTTTTTATTCCTTCTCCTTTGCTTCTTCCTCCTTTTCTTCTCTTCCTTTTTCTCTTCCCTCCTTCTTCTCCTTTCTCTTTTCCTCTTCCTCTTTTTTCTAGACATACTGGCCTCCTTTCCTTTCCTTTCTCCTCCTCTTCTTCCCTCCTCCCTCCTTTTTTCTTCCTTCTCCTTTGCTCCTTCTTCTTCTTCTTTCTCTTTTTCTCTTCCCTCCTTCTCCTTTTTCTCCTCTCTTTCCTTTTTCTAAACATCCTGACCTTCTTTCCCTTTCTTTTCACTCCTCTTCCTCAATTTCTTCCCTCCTCCCTCCTCTTCTCTTCTTTCTCTTTCACTCCTTCCTTCTCTTCTTCTCTCCCTTTTGCTCTTCCCTCCTTCTCCCCCTCTCCCTTCTCCTTCTCCCTCTTCTTCTCTCCCTTCTTCTTTCCCTCCTCTTTTTCTCTTCTCACCTCCTCCCAGATGAGCCCATGACTCTCCATCCCCTCCTTCACCTATTACCTTTACATCCTCGTTTCCAAAGAGGAAGAGGATCAGGAAAGCGTCCCCCTTGCCCAGGGGAAGCTCCGGCCAGCGAGCCTCCCGCTGCCATTGTCCCCAGTGCAGGGTGTTGCAGATGACATGGGGCTTATTGGTGTAGAATCGAGGGTTAAAGTGAAAGGCGATGTCCGGCCGGGGCTGCAGGCTACAGCCACACTGGAAGTCGATCTGGAACCTGGCAGGGCCAGGGCAGGGAGGGATGGGACACGATGAGCCCAGAGCCCTGGAGCCCCACCTGGGAAGTCTGGTGCTCGCTGCAGAGCATCTTGGCTGGAGGGTAATAGGGCTGACTATGGGCACCTGGGCTGGCCCCAGTATCCTGTTCAGCCTCAGGTGGTTATTGTTCTGGGGTCTATGGAGCGAAGCAAGTAACCTCGCCCCCTTCCCCATCATTACCTTTTGGGAGGCGGTGCTGAGGAGGTTGGGGCCCTCTCGATACCAGGATTGAGCCACTTACCTCTGAGCATCAGGTGGGACCACTCCCTGGACCATGACCATCTTCCTGGCGTGAAGGCCACCAAAAATTGTTGTGACATAGGGGATTATCTGGAAAACAAAGGCGTGGGCAAGGTGATGTGACAAGGCAGGAGGGGGCAGCTAGGTGGTGCAATGGAGAGAGCACTAGCCCTGAAGTCAGGAGGACCTGAGTTCAAATCTAATCTCAGACACTTAACACTTCCTAGCAGTGGGACCCTGGGCAAGTCACTTAACCCCAATTACCTCAGCAAAAAGAAAAAAAAAAAGGCAGGAGGCAGGGGACCCACATAGAGATGGAAAGACTAGAGAGGGCACACCTTGCAGATAAGGGTCAGGAGGGTGAGGTTCAACTAAGAGCTTCACTGTAAAGAGCTTTGCAAACTCTGGTGCACAATTAAGTGCTGGATGTGGCCATTGCCGTGGATAGAGGGCATTTGTGATTTTGGAAAAATCAGAGTCCATATGTGGAAAAAAAGGGGGATTCTTCTGAATTTTGTCTCTCTCCTCAGCGCCCCTATCTTTCACATCTGGAGTGACGTCGATGTGCATCATCTGCATGGGAGTACCATGGTTGGGGAAGCCCAGTTCCCTGAGCCTGATCTCTTCAGTCTCCTCCCCTTTATATCCCAGTAGAATGTAAGCTCAGTGGAGGGCAGGGACGGTTTCATTTTGGTCTGTTCCCTAAGGCCTAGTAAATCAACACTTTAGGTTGGATTGATCCCTGAGGGAGACAATATGATAACAGCTCTGAACCAGGAGGTAGAGTTTCAATTCTGTCTCAGACATTTATTGATTGTGTGATGCTGGGCAAGCTGCTCAGTATCTCACAGCCTGGGTTTCCACATCTGTAAAATGGGGATAATAACACCTACCTGATCAAGTTGTTGTGAGAGGTAAAAATAACAACAGCTAACATATATATATATATATAATATATATATACATAGCTTTAGTTTATTATTTAATAATTAATTCACTTATTCACAATTCACTCATTAATAAATATTATTATTTATTATTATTAAATAATAATATATAAAATTCTTTACACACAGGTCTTCTCTCTCCTATTTCTCTGTAGTCACCATTTCTTACAGGAGCAAAACATTCTATTTTATTTATGTGCCATATTTATATGCATACATTTGTTTATTTATGGATAGCACTTTGTAAAACCTCAAAACACTGTAGAAATGCTACTTATTTTATAGCTCTTTAAAGTATGTAAAGCATTTTACATCGGATTTCATTTGATCGTTACAACCACGCTAGAAGGTTGGTACCATTATCCCCATTATATAGAAACCGGAGCTCACAAATTACTGCCCTTAGTAAGTATCTGAGGCTGCAATCCAACTCAAGTAGTCTTCTGATTACAAATGTAGCATTCTACTCCTTGTGCTACCTTATTGCTATAATAAAACCTTAATGTTTCCTGATTAATTGAGCTGAAACTTTCTCTGTGGATTTTTCTACTTTCTGGCTTTAAAAGGCAGCCTGCCCCACTGTTTCAAACAGGTTAACATCCTTGGTGGGGAGGGGGGGGGAGATAAATGGAGGTGAAAAGGTCAGTTGGTCTAGCAGACCCTTATGAGTCAGCCTAAGGAAGGTCTTAGCATGAGAGTCAGAGCCTTAATGCAAACAGCTATCTGATTCAGTCATTACCCAGCATGCCCTTGTGGCCTCTGATGAACCAAAGTTCTAGGGAGGAGGTAGTGACCATATGAGGAATAAGAACTAATTAGGGAACCCTGGGATTTCATTGCTCTCATTAATTCTTCCTTATACCCTATGGGAAAGGAGCTCAGTCCTTTCAAAGGCTTAATTTAGTCTTGGATGATAAAGGATAAATTCAGCCTTTGACTTTCCTTGGCCAATAGAACAGCCAGACTTTCCTTGAAAGATTAGGAGCAAGATAGAGAACGGATTTAGGTTTATGAAAATAAGAGCCATTTCCCAATTGATAAATGATCAAGGGAGATGAACAGGCAGTTGTCAGAGGAAGAAATCTAAGTCATCAATAGCCATATGGAAAAAACAGCCCAAATCATTAATGAAAGCAATTCCTTAGTTCACATTTACACACCTCATATTAATAAAGATGATGAAAAAAGGAAAATGACAAATGCTGGCAAATTTGGTGGAAAAACTTTGATGCTCTGTTGGTGAAGCTGTGAGTCAGTCCGGGAACTGGAACTATACCCACAATGTCACTAAATTGGGCATGTTCTTTGACCCAGCTATACTTTAAAGAGATCAAAGAAAGAAGAAAAAGACTTATGTATGCCTTAAACCAATCCAAACGTCTTGAAATAATGCCATAAAAACAATTCCTGGAACAGCGGAACGCACGAAAGGACGGGGGTAAAATAATTTTCTAACCAAAGACAATTTAGAAGATCGGTAGGAAAGGTCTGTCCCACCGGGTGAGAGTGGAGTACTGTCCAGTACAGGCTGCACCAGCAAACCAGGAAGAGACCTGGGGGGCTATTGAATCATCATCATCATCAGTGATGGTTTCCAGAGCTTTCAATCCACAGATAATAAGGGGATTGAACAATTGGTCAGAAGATTACAGGGATGTCTTTGCCGGTACTGAGGCAGGACCCTGTTTTTTGGTCTATACTCAGATTTATATCACAGTCCTGGGTGGCAGTCTCAGGGTGAGGAGAAGCATTAACACACCAGAGCTTGTGGCTACAATGGAGTGGGGACCCTCCTCACAGTTCCAGGGCAGAAAAGAATGCTTGTGGTCACTCACAGACCACGAGCACAGGCCACAAGAGTGGTAAACACAACAGTCTTTAGGTCATACCAATCTTGGAAGAACTGAAAACTTCCAGGTTCTTAGAAATAACTCTGAAAATAGCTGCACAAAACCTCTGAAGTTTAGGGATCCTCCCTCTATTGGTCCCAGGATGTGAAAGACTTCAAAAAGGATTTTGAAAATCAAGGAAGAGAAGTACAGGGGGAATTGGGAAGAGAAATGTGTCTAATGCAAGAAAATCATGAAAAAAATGAGTCAATGCTTGGTAAAGAAGGCACACACACACACACACACACACACACACAAATAGTAAAGAAAATAACACTGTAAAAAAAAAACAGAACAGGTAAAAGAGGTACAAAAAGTTACTGAAGTAAAAAAACTGCCTTAAAAAATGGGATTGGCCAAATAGAAAAAAAAGGCATAAAAATTCACTGAAGGAAAAAAAAAACTCCTTAAGAAGTAAAATTGGCCAAGTGAAAAGGAGATACAAAAAAATTTCTTAAAAATTAGAAGCAAATGGAAACTAATGACCTTTTGGAAAATCAAGAAACAATAAATAAAAATCAAAAGAATAAAAAATAGAAGTATCTCATTGGAAAAAGAAGTGACCTGAAAAATAGATCCAATAGAGATAATTTAAAAATTATTGAACTGCTTGCCAAAAGAAGAAAACCTGGACATCATTTTTCAAGAAATGATCTTTTTTTTTCTTTTTTATTATATCTTTTTATTTACAAAATATATGTATGGGTAATTTTTCAATACTGATCCTTGGAAAATCTTCTGTTCCAACTTTTTCCCCCTTTCCTCCCACTCCTCCCCTAGATGGCAGGTAGTCCAATACATGTTAAATATGTTAAAGTATATGTTAAATCCAAGATATGAGTATATACATTTTCTATATCTATTATCTATTTAACTGAAAAAAGTATGAGGTAAACAAAGTATCTAGAAACCAGGGGTGAGAAAATAGTCCTCATTGTTAAGAATTCACAGGAGCCATTTATACAGGCACAGAGGATGCCACTTATTGATCTGAAATGGTCAAGAAATGATCAAGGAAAACTTCTCTGATATTCTAGAACCAGAGAGTAAAATAGTCATTGAAAGAATCCACTGATCACCTCCTGAAAGAGATCCTAAAATGAAAATTCTGAGGAACATTATAACAAAATTCCACAGTTCCCAGTTGTTGGAATCTTTACAAAGTGTTAAGCCATTAGAGTTGATAGAGACAATAATTATCTAATTTAGCATGGTTCAATATGATTGATTTGATCTTAGAAGGAGATATTTTGGGCCAGAACTTGAAACAAGGGACTAAGTACAACTGATAGAAAGGATGCTTGTGTTCACACCTTTAGAGAGCTCATAGAAGCAAGAAATATTTAAGTACTCATTGGAGTTCACATGTTTGGGAGATTTCAGAGAGCATGCTGGGAGATATCCCTCAATCCCACTCTTAGAGAAATAGCATAAATACAGCTTCAGTGAGCCACTCGAGAGAGTTTCTTGGGAACATTCCCAGGGGTCGGAAAGGAGCACTCTGGGAGGAAGCCCACAAGCCATCTATCTTCGAGACAAGAGAAATGCATTGCATCTTCCAACTTGGTGCTGGCTGGAGGCTGAAGAAAGCAGAGGCAGAAGCCAAGGACAAAGCTGCAAGACCTCTTGGAACCAAACGGAGAGATAGGCCTGAGCTAACCGGGCTATATTGAAGGACACAATAAAAGGTCTGAACTTTTATCAGCTGGGTGCGATTTTGGATCTTATTATTATATTATTATTTAAAGGAGAAAAAACACCAACACCAGGTCAAGCAGAAAATATTGCAAGCAGCCAGAAAGAAACAATTCGAATATTGTGAAGCCACAGTCAGGATAACACGAGATTTAGCAGCTTCTACATTAAAGGATTAGATTGCTTGGAATATGATATTCTGGAGGGCAAAGGAGTTAGGATTACAACCAAGAATCACCTACTCAGCAAAACTGAGTAGAATTTTTCAGTGGAAAAAAATGGACATTCAATGAAATACAAAACTTTCTAGCATTCTTGATGAAAGACCAGAGACAAATAGAAAATTTGACTTTCAAGTATAAGAGAAACATAAAAAGGTTAAATAGGAAAGGGAAATCCTAAGGGATTTAATGGGGTTAAACTGTTGACATTCCTACATGGAAGATGACACTTCTAAGTCATAAGAATTTTCTCATTATTAGAGCAGTTAGAAGGAGTATACACAGAGGACAAAGGTAAGAATTGAGGATGAAGGGATGATATCTTAAAAAATAAAATTAAGAGGTAAGAGCAGAATGTACTGGGAGAAAGGGGAAGGAAGAGGTAGAATGGGGGAAACTATCACACATGAAAGACACAAGAAAAAGTATTTATAGTGGAGGGGGAGAAAGGGGAGATGAGACACAGTGATTGAACCTTACCTCTTATCAGAATTGGCTCAAAAAGGGAATAACACACACTCCAATGGGTATAGAAATCTTACCCTACAGGAAAGTAGGAGAGGAAGGGGAAAAAGTATGTGTGTGGGGGGCAGTGATAAAAAATTTGGGCAGATTTGGGGGAGAATGTAATCAGAAAGAGGGACAGGATAAAAGGAGAGAGAGAATAGAATAAATGAGGGGCAAATAGGATGGGAAAATATAGTTAGCAATAATAACTGTAAAACAATTTTGAAGCAATTTTCTCTGATAAAGACCTAATTTTTCAAGCATATAGAGAGCAGAGTCAAACTTATAAAACTAAGAGCCATTCTCCGGTTGACAAATGATCAAAAGATATGAACAGTTTTCCAATAAATTAAATCCAAACTATCTATATCCATATGAAAAATGCTCTATATCATCATTGATTGGAAAAATGCAAATTAAAACAATTCTGAGGTACTACCTCATATCTAATGACAAATTGATAAATGTTGGAGGGAATGTGGGAAAAATGAGACATTAATGCTCTGTTGGTAGAGCTGTGAACTGATTTAATCATTCTGTAGAATAATTTGGAAGTAGGCCCAAAGGGGCATAAAACCTTTGACCTAGCAATATTAGGACTATATCCCAAAAGAGATTAAAAAACAAAAAGGAAGAGAACCTATAAGTACAAAAATATTTATAGCAACTCTTTTCTGGGGGCAAAGAATTGGAAACTGAGGGGACGCCCGTCAATCGGGGAATAGCTGAACAAATTGTTTTATGTGATTGTGATGGAATACTCTTGTACTAGAAGAAATGATGAGCAAGATGCTCTTAGAAAAACCTGGAAAGACTTACAGAAGCTGAAGCAAAGTGGCATATACTGTGTACAAAGTAACTAACAGTAATGATGTAGAACAATTGGCTGTAAACGACTTAATGATTTTCAAGAATGCAATGATCCAAGACAACTCTGAAGGACTTATGATGAAAAATGCTATCCATCCCCAAAGAAAGAACTGCTGATGTCTGATTCCAGATTGAAGTGGACTTTTTTTAAACTTAATTATTCTTGAGGGGTTTTTTTGGTCTATATTTTCTTTCACATATGACTAATATGGAAATGTTTTGCATGACTACACATAACTAACCTATAACGAATTGCTTGTCCTTTCAATGGAGGGGTGGGGGAAGAAGGGAGAGAATTTGGAATCCAAAGTTTTAAAAATGAATGTTGGAAATAATTTTATACATAACTGGAGGAAAATAAAATACTAAATAAATTCAGAAAAAAATAAAAGAGACTTATATGTATACAAATATTTGTAGAAACTCTTTGTAGTAGCAAAGTACTGGATATTAAGAATTAATATCAATTAGGAAATGGTAGAAGAAATAATAGCATATGTATATGATGAAATATTATAGTGTTATAAAAACGCTATTATATCTTAAGTAATAAGAAACAAATTTCTACAAAAACAACAACACTGAGGACAACCAAGTTTGAAAGAGTTAACAAACAAACAAACAAACAAACAAAAAGAGTTAAGGACTCTGAGCAATGTAGTTACCAACTATAATCTCAGAGACCTGATAAGGAAGAACATGTTCCCATCTGGATGGGGAGATGATGGACTTATTAGGCAGAATGAGGCACATTTTGGGGGGAATGGCTAATATGGGAATTTGTTTTGCTCAACTATATGCATATATCTTATATATGTATGTATGTATGTATGTATGTACACACACAGATTACAAGAGGTTTGCTTTCCTTTTTCAAGGTGGGAGAATGGCTAGAAGAGAAATAAATGCTTGATAATTGAAAAATAATTTTTAAAAAGATTGGGAGCAAATCCTGGCAGAGGAGGAAAACTGCCTTTTTCTCACAAAAATATGGAATCACAGAATGTTAAACTGAAAGGAAGCTTAGAGATCATTTCATTTAATCTCTTCTGCTTTCATATGGATAATTAAGACCTCTCTAGGAGAGGAAGAATAATAGAATAGTTGGGATCGTTGGCTTTGAAGTCAGAAAGTTTTGAGTTCAAACTTTATTTTTGACACTTACTAACTCTCAGTGACTGATCCATAAGCTGCTGCATCTCCCCCTTAACCCAGTGGGAAAATGTAAATGGTCACTTTACCTCTTTAAGGCTCACTCTCTTTGTCAGCAAAATAAGGTAGATGGGCCAGATGATATTAGGGGTGTCCCTTTTTACTCCAAACCTATAATTCCATAGATTATAGGAGTCTGAAATGCTTCTAGGAAGGAGGAACACATAAGTCACTAATACTTGAGTAAGAATTAGAATGACAGACATCATCTGTTTAGAGCCAAAGGGGGCCTCAGAGATTATTTAGTCCACTGCTATTTAGCACATAGTCATCAATAACCTTTCAGCTTGAAAGATCCCAAATGATGGGGAGATTTATCTCTTGGACTTGCTCAAGGTCACACAGATAGCAATAGCAATAATAATAACTTAATTAGCTGCAAGGATTGCAAAACATTTTGCCAAGGTCTCTTAGGAGCCTCAGAACAACCTACTGGGGACAGGAACTGAACTCATTATTATCTCCATTTTATAGAGAATACTGAGGCTCAGTGGCTAAGTCTCTTCTCTACAATCTACATAAAGAATTTAAGGGTCAGGATTCAAATTTCTGTTTTGTTATAATATGAGGAACTCTTGAGAACTGGATCTTTGTTAGGGCAGTTAGAAGGGTGTACATAGAGCACGGGTTCAAGGTAGTTTTTGATGTAATGACATAAAAAAGAAATTAAGAGGTGAAATAAGGATCATACTGGGAGAAGAGGAAAGGGGAGGCAAAATGGGGTAAATTAGATCACATTGTGGAGAATAGATAAGGTGAAGAACTTACAGGAATGTATGAATTCTTTTTCTGTATTTTATTATTTCTGTGTTTCCCCTCTGACCTGTATAATATGTGCAGGCTCATATCTACTTGAGCCTTGGCCATCTAGAAACATATTTACTTAACCTGAGCTGATGACATTTATCGGTATTTGACATGTATCAATATTTAGTCTATTAGTTGGATCACTGTCTGCTTGATTAAGCCTGAAGGCCTGACTTTCTGTTTCCCTAAGATTTCAGGGAAACAGAAACCTTCCATTTCAATCTCCCCAAATAGCAACAACCAATTAGATGCCTCCCCCTCCCCTTCTCAGTGCTCTCTTACCTGTGATGTAATTTCTTGTATAAAAGCTGTGTATCTTTACTACTTCTTTAGCCCTCCTACCGCGAGCTTTCTCTTTCTTATCTCGCGATGGGCCGGCTCATCCTCCAGAGGTTTTCAATAAACAACTTTTCTGCCTTCTACTGAGTGATCTCTGAGGAGTCATTTTGGATAAGGGTCTTCTACATCCCTCACAACATGAAGAGGCACAAAAAATTACTATTACTCATTACTATTACACAAAAATAATTATTATTATTGTAGAGGGAAAGAAGGGAGGGGAATGAGCTTTTTTGAATCCTAATCTCATCAGATTTGGCTCAAAAAGGGAATAACATACACCCCTTGTTGGGTATAGAAATTTCTCTTATCCTGTGGGGAAGTAGAAGGAGAAAAGGGAAAGAAAAGGTAAGAGGGAAGGCTGATAGAAGAAAGGGCAGAAGTAGACGGAGCATGGGGTGAAAAAAGGGAAGGGAGGACAGATTGAAGGAATCAGAAGCAAATTTCTCTCTTCCTGCTTTCAAAACAAGCACTCTCCTTACCCTGCCTTGTGATTTGAGTCAAGAGTTGAGATGGTAACCCAAGATCCTGCCCCTCAACTCCAGATTCAAGGTGCTTTCCACTCCACTGAATACAAGGTCTGCTTAGAGCAGGACAATCCTCCACAGCCAGACACCACTGATGGTGGGAAGAGGATGAAGTTGTCCTGCTTCCCAGCATTCATTACTAGAATTTGGGAGGTTAGAGAGCCTGCCACCAAGAGTTCCCTGGCCAGGGAAACTACTCACCGGGAAAAAGATTGGTGGCTGCAAGATGAAGCTGTCAGGAAGGGGGTCCAGACCTCCTTCTCCTCGCCACATGGAGGGTGAGTGAGTGAGGAGCCAGGTAGCTCTCTCTCTCTGACGCTGCTCTGAGTCTGGGAGCTGTTGGGGCCAAGGTCAGCCCCGCCAACCTGATTGACTCTCGTCTCCAGGGACTGGCTCTGAATGTATCCAAAGCCCTTTCTCCCAGCTCTTGGGTTAGCCCATTCCCTTCAGGGTCCTAATGCCCTTTATAGCCTCTGGCAAGAGCTGTGATAGCTGTTTGACTTGGAAGGCCTTTCACAAATCAGCCAAGCTCCTCTATCCCCTCCTGGATCCTTCCTCCACCCCCCATCTGGCAAGCCAACTTGGAGAACAGAGAATCCCAGATTTAGTCCTTAATGCCCTACTCTCTCATTTTACAGATGGGTAAATGGAGGCCCAGAGATTTCGATTCAAATCTAGATTTCTTAAGTGACTACCATGTGTTTCTCTTAAATAGAGAGCTGAGTAAAATTTATAATACAAGTAATTCCCTAATTGATAAATGGTCAAAGTATACAAACAAGCAGCTTTCAGGTGAAGAAATCAAAGCTATTTTTAAAAATTCACACTATTGATTAGAAAAAGGCATATTAAACTAATTCTGAGGTACTACCTCATCTCTATCAAATGATGAATGTTTGAGGGGAGGTGGAAAAATCGGAACACTGCCACGTTGTTGGTGGAACTGTGAGCTGATCAACCATTCTGGAAAAATAATTTGGAACTATGTGCAGAGGGCTATAAAACTGTGTATACTCTTTGATCCAGCAATACCACTACTAGTTCTGTATTCTAAAAAAAAAAAAACACAAAAAACCAAAAGGGAAAATGACCTATGTGAACAAAAACATTTATAGCAGCTCTCTTTGTGGTGTTGACGAATCGGAAATTGCGAGGGTACCCATCAGTTGGGGAATGGCTGATCAAGCTGGGGTAGTACAAGAAAAGTAGGATATTTTCAGAAAACCTGGAATGACTTTCACGAACTGATGCGAGTATCGTCAAAGTGAAGTAAGCAGAAGCAGAGAACATGGTACATAATAACAGTAAAATACAATGACCAACTGGGAATGATTTAGGTTTTTTCAGTGACACGATGATCCAAGACAATTTCAAAGGACTTATGATGAAAATCGTTATCTACTTCCAGAGAAAAGATTAATGGACTCTGAATGAAGGTCAAAGCATACCTTTTTTTAACCTTTTATTTTCAAAACATGCATAGATAATTTTCAACATTTACCTTTGCAAAACCTTGTTTTCCAATTTTTTCCCTCTCTTTACCCTATATCCTTCCCTAGACAGTAAGTAATGTAATATATGTTAAACATATGTTAAATAAATGCAATTCTTCTATACGTATTTCCACAATTATCATGCTGTATATGCTGAAAAATCAAACCAAAAAGGAAAAAAAGAGAAAGAAAACACATTGCTGTGTAGAACGTTCTCTTGGTTCTACTCACTTCACTTAGTATCAGTTCCTGCAAGTCCTTCCAGGCTTCTCTGAAATCAGCCTGCTGATCTTTTGTTATAGAACAATAATATTCCATAACATTCATATGCCATAACTTATTCAGCCATTCTCCAACTCATGGGAAACCATTCACTTTCCATTTTTTGCCACTACAAAAGGGCTGCCACAAACATTTTTGCACATGTGCTTTCCCCTCTTTTATGATCTCTTTGGGATAGAGACCCAGTAGAGACACTGCTGGATCAGAGGGTATACACAATCAAAGCATATTTTAAAACTTTATTTTTCTTTATATTTTCACATATTTTATTTATTCTTTTCCAATATGACTAATATGAAAATATATTTTGCATGATTGTAAATAATATAACATACACCAAATTACTTATCTTTTCAATTGGGGAGGGCAGAGTTGAGGAAGATAGAGATTTGGAATACAAAATTTTAAAAAAGTTAAAGATTTTTATATATAATTGGGAAAAATATGAAAAAAGAAAAAATAGTCAAGCAGTAGAAACTCACATAAAGTCCATCTATGCAATTTTTTGTGTGAATACATCCTTCATCTTTTTATTTAAAAAAAAAAAAAGAATGGAGACTTTGAACTAGAAAAGGAAGAAGGTGTTCTGTTTTGGGAGCCAGACTCATCTCTCCTGGTTGCTGTTTATGGATTATAGCTCCCCTCAGAGAAAATGACCAAACTCCCTGCACCAAGGGAGTGCCTTAAGGACTGTGGGGTGAGTAGTTCATAAAGATCATTAATCTGTCTTTGGTCTCAGAGCCTTGATCTTGTGGCCACCTGACTTATTGCCAGCTGCTCAATGAAGGGTGAACTTTGCCCCTGGGAGCCGATAGCACCTGTACCCTTTTAACAGGGCAGAAACAACTGAACTAGGCACAGAGTTGGCACTAATTGTTAACATGATTGATTGTTAACTACCCAACTCAGGAGCTCCCCAGCTGGAGCTGTTCCCCAGCCCACCCCTGCTTGGATCTCTCCTTTGGGACCACCTTCCCTTGCAGCTTTTCTTGAAGGTTTTCTCAGGTTCCCCAAGGTTTGAGATCCCTTCTTTGGCCTTTTAGCCCTAAAAGGTTTCATCTACTTCTTCAATCTTCTGGCCTGGAAGCCAGAGTATATGTATGTAAGGCCATGCTCCATCCTTCTGCTGTCCCAGCTGGCTGAAGAGCTGGTGGACTGCTTCTTCCTCCTCTGGCCCCTGCCACTTCTCCCTTTCCCCCTTCTCCAAAAGTACATTGATGTATTGTTTTCAGAGAACCTTACACTTGTCATTTTTATTTCTTGGTCATCTTTGTCAATCAGCTGGGCTTGATCTGGAATCTCAGAGTCATTATTTCACATTTTTCTAATTATTAGGATTGGGATCATTTTTCTATCTGAGGGCATCTGGGAACTGCAGTAGATAAAACACAACATCCAGAATCAGGAAAACCTGAGTTGCAATTCTATTCAGATACTGGGTATGTGACCCTGGGCACAGAGTTGGCGTGAGAATAAAATAACATTTGTAAAGTCACACTTTACAAATCTTAAGGCTCTTTAGAAATTCTACTTATTATTATCACCATTTTATTATTAATAGCATCTTGATACCTTGGATGTTTTTCCTTTGAAAATTGCTTCTTCAGGTATTTTTTCTATATTTCTCTAATTAATGTGATTTTTAAAGATCTAGGACATGTTCCCCATTGGAATTTATCTTTCAATAAGGTGTAAGGTGATGATCTATACGTAATTTCTTCCATATTTCTGTCCAATTTCTAGTTTTTTTTTTCAGGAAGTTAATTTGTATCCCAGTAGCTGAGGTCTTCGTTTTTATTCGGTCCTGGGGTATTAAATACATTTGCTTCTGTATATTGTTTGCCTGACCTTCACTTTGCATCAGTTTAAATAATGTTTCCACACTTTTCTGCAGCAAAAAGAAAAAAAAAAGAAAAGAAAAATAAAATTGCTTCTTCATATCTTTAAACGTTTATCAATTGGAGAATTAGCCACCTGGATTTCTTCTTTCTCCTTCCCAGATCATTTTGTTACAAACAGAAATCTCATTTACTCTATACATGGAAATATGAAACTCTGAGGTTTTCCACGGAGAATTCTGCCTATTTCATGCCAACTGCCGAGGTTGGTTTTTAATAATTTATTTTAATAATTCATTTCTTTATTGAATTAACTTTAACTCCACCAATATTTATGAAGTCCCTGATGCGGGTTGTGGTCCCTTTAAGAAACTAGTTCTTTCAGAATGATTTATTCCTTTCTGATTCCCAACCCCTCCTAGCCGATGTGTCATCAACTCAGGAAGCTAGGACCTTTGCTTCACAAATCCTGGTCAAAAGCATCCCTTTGAATTCCAATAGGAGATCTGGGCTTGTCCCAGCCCCCATCAGATCTGAGCCAACTTGGCTCTCCCCGCCCCCATTCTTTTTTTTTTAATAGCTTTTTATTTACAAGATATATGTATGGGTAATTTTCCAGCATTGACAGTTGCAAATCCTTTTGTTCCAACTTTTTCCCTCCTTCCTCCCTCCCCTTCCCCCAGATGGTAGGCTGACCAATACATGTTAAATATGTTAAAGTATAAATTAAATACAATATTAGTAAACATGTCCAAATAGTTATTTTGCTGTACAAAAAGAGTCAGACTTGGAAATATTGTACAATTAGCCTGTGAAGGAAATCAAAAATGCAGGCAGACAAAAATAGAGGGATCGGGAATTCTATGTAGTGGTTCAGAGTCATCTCCCAGAGTTCTTTTGCTGGGTGTAGCTGGTTCAGTTCATTACTGCTCTATTGGAACTGATTTGGTTCATCTCATTGTTGAAAGGGCCACGTCCATCAGAATTGATCAGCATATAGTATTGTTGTTAAAGTATATAATGATCTTCTGGTCCTGCTCATTTCACTCACCATCAGTTCCTGTCAGTCTCTCCAGGCCTTTCTGAAATCCTCCTGCTGGTCATTTCTTACAGGACAATAATATTCCATAACATTCATAGACCACAATTTAGTCAGCCATTCTCCAATTGAGGGGCATCCACTCAGTTTCCAGTTTCTGCAATTACAAAGGGGCTGCCACAAACATTCTTGCACATACGGGTCCCTTTCCCTTCTTTAAAATCTCTTTGGAATATAAGCCCAGTAGTAACCCTGCTCTCTCAGTCCCCATTCTAATGATCTGCTCAGGTTTCCCAACCCCCACCAAGCAAATTCAAGCTCCCACTGAAACCCAGAAAGGAGCCAACTTGGGACTCCACCCATGGGCCCCTTTAGCTAAATCTCTCATTATAAAAGAGTCAAGCTGGAGTCCTCTCTTTGCAGAGGGTCAAAACATGCCAGCACCATGCCTGGCACCCCAAGGACTCTCTGCCCACTGGAATCTTGTTTCCGGTGTCCTCTTCTCTCTACCTTCACCTATTTCCTTAACTAAACTTTAACCTTACTTCCAAACCCCATAATAAATCTCTTTTATCAATCTAAGTTTTCGGGTCTGTAAATTCCTTTACAAGGCACTCTTGCACCGCTACTAGACCTCATTTAACTCTCCACCCTTGCGTTGAATCCAATGGGGTTGCAGGGGAGCTCTACTTGACTCCCTGTACCCTGAACCTGCCACTAGACCTCAATTAAACCCTAATTTCATTTAGGTGCCCCAAATCTAGACCTCATCATCCCCACTAGACCAGGCACCATTCTGGGTGATGAAGACATGAAACGAAAACAAAGAAACAAAGAAACAAACAATAATCCCTACCTTTCAGGGATTTGCATTCTATAGGGTGAATGGCAAACATAATATATATAGAAGAATAAATATAAAAGGCAATTGGAGGAAGGAAAAGGTTATTGATAACTAGGAGAATGAGGAACTTTTCCCCTGACAACTAGGAGAATGAGGAAATTTTTTCTTTT
The DNA here is from genome assembly GCF_902635505.1 of Sarcophilus harrisii. Classification (NCBI taxonomy): domain Eukaryota; kingdom Metazoa; phylum Chordata; class Mammalia; order Dasyuromorphia; family Dasyuridae; genus Sarcophilus; species Sarcophilus harrisii. The sequence continues at coordinate 243,403,299 of NC_045431.1, forward strand.
TGGAGTTGGCACAATAGGATTTTCAGAGGAAAGGTAAGTTTGGAAAATTATAGGGACACAGCTTGGGCAAAGGTGTGTAAGTGAGAGATTGGATGACAAGTTCAAGTAGAAGAGAGGTTTAACAAGGAGAATCGAGAGAATTAAGTTTAGTGAGAACCAATTTGTGGAGGACTTGAAAGGACTGATAGAAGAGTTTGTCTTTGATTCTAAAGCATCAAACACTAGAGAGTTTTAAGGAGGCTAAGCTGGGAAAATCGAACTAACTTTTGAGTCCCCTTTCCAGGCTGGAGGTCTTGAAACAGGGGCAGTTAGGAAATCCAGATTCTGCTCAAGGGGGTGTCTCTTAAAGCAGGGATTGTTAAAGGGCAGGTCTTCAAACCACTGATTTCTGCTTGTGGATACTCCTTGGAGTGAGGGCTGTGTCAAGTTTTCTGAGGAGGTTTCTCTGGGATGCTTTATTTTACATATATTTTGTATTTATTTATCTGGGTTTGTACTATCTCCCCAAATAGGATGTAATCTTATGAGCAAAGCTTGCTGGATTTTTGCCTTTATATCTCTAGGGATTAGCATTTAGTAAGTGTTTAATGTTTTAAATAGTACTTTATTTTTTCCAATTACATGTAAAGACAAATTTAAACATTCATTTAAAATTTTGGAGTTCTCTCTGTCTCATCTCCCCCTTCCCTAAATCAGTGAGTGAGCAATTTGATATAGGCTATTTTTGTGCAATTGTGAAAAGCAGATTTCCATATTAGTCATGTTGTGAAAGAAGAGATGGGCCACAAGGGAAAAAAAACATGAAAAAATAAAGTGAAAATTGTATACTTTGTTCTGCATATGGACTCCATCAGTTCTTTCTCTGAAGGTGGATAGCATTTTTTCACACGACACCTTTGGATTGTCTTGGATCATTTTATTGCTGGGAATAGCTAGGTCATTCATGATTGATCATACATGATCATACAATGATGCTGTTGTCGTGTATAAGGTTCTGATTTTGCTCACTTCACTTTCCATCAGTTCATGTGTGTTTCCAAGCTTTTAGAAAGCACTTTGCTTATCATTTCTTATAGCACAATAATATTCCATCATAATCATATACCACAACTTTTCAGCTACTCTTCAATTGATTGACATCTCCTCAGTTTCCTATTTTTTTTTGCCACCATTAAAAGAGCTGCTATAAATATTTTTGTACAAATAGTCTTTTTCCCATTTTAAAAAAGCACACAACAAAACCTCTTTGAGATGTAGATTTAGTACGGGTGTTACTGAATCAGAAAGTATAAACAGTTTGATTGACCTTCAGGCACAGTTCCAAATTGCTCTCCAGAATGGATGGATCCACTCCACCAATAGTGTATTAGTGTCCCACTTTTCCCACATCCCCCCTTTTTTTGTCATATTAGCCATTGTGAGGTGGTACAGAGATGATTAGCAAGTGTTTAATTAAGGCTTAGTGATTGATTTGCACTACTAAAACCTCTTGGAAACCTGAAATCCAAACAGGATCACTGGTGCTGTAAAGGCTGGATGCGTCTCCTCCCCACCAGGAGAAGAGGAAACTCTGGGTTAGACTAGCATCATTTTCTTCTTAATTAGATTCCTGGGAGTAATCCTAAAATTGGCTTACTTTCGCCATGGGGTCACCCTCAGCTCTTGCTTCTTCTCTTGAATGTCTGTTCATGAATGAATGTAAAATAAAGAAACATGAGTGTATTCGATAAAGGAAAAGGATTAAGTATTTTTGAAATACCCATTACATACCAAGTACTGCCATAATTGCTTTTACAAATATTCCTTCATTTGATTGGGGGAAGAAACTTATCTGAGATGGGGACCAGGAATATCCTAATAGGAATGGGTGCTGTATTTTGCCAAAAGCTTTTTCTCATCTATTGCAATTATCAGATAATTTCTGTGAGTTTTGTTGTTGATATGGTCAGTTATCGTAATAGTTTTCCTGATATTGAACTAACCCTGCATTCTTAGTATACATCTCACTTGGTCGAAGTGTATTATCCTGCTAAGTTGTCGTAATATCTTTGATAATATTTTATTTAAAATTTTTGCATCAATATTCATTAGGGAGATGGGTCCATAATTTTCTTTCTCTGTTTTGGCTCTTCCTGGTTTAGGTATCAGCACCATATTTATATCATAGAAGGAATTTAGGCAGGACTCCTTCTTTACCTATTTTTCCAAATAGTTTACATAGTATTGGAATTAGTTGTTCTTTAAATGTTTGGTAGAATTTACCTGTAAATCCAATTGCCAGGAGAATCTCGATGGTGATTTGATGACTTGAATGTCTTTTTGTACAAAGAATCTATGTCTTTGAGCGCCATCTGGTGGCAGTTCTGACATTTGTCCCTCCATATTCCACCCCTCTTTCAGTCCCTTTCCAAATCTTGAAAAGTTCTGAAAACAATATTGCCAGTGCTCCTGAAAAGGCCTTGTCAATAGACTCCCCTGGGGCTCCATTGACCCTCCCTGTGACTCTCCAGACCAAAATATTGTTCCAGGCCCGTGATGCTCTCATATAAATGTTCTTCCCCTAGTGGAATATAAACTCCTTCAGGATAGAGACTGTTTGTTTATATGTTTCCCAAGTGCTTAGCATAAAGCTTTTCAAAGCATACAGTAAGTGTCAAGTAAAGTAAATCTATCTGGTCCAATTGTTGGACGAGAAATGAAGAAATGAAGCTTGGGCAAGTTAAGGGACTTTTCCAAGACCCCCCAGGCAGTACTCACCCACATTCTAGGTCTTGGATGGTGTCAGGCATTGGTTTATTTTGGGTTTCAGGGAGGAAGAAGACCGCAAAGCTGGCAGTGATGCTTAGGAGTGCAAAGATGATCAATGGCAGGGCTGGAATATAGTGCTTGAGTATACTAACCACTGGGGCCAGCATTGCCCCCATCCGATCTATGGTGAGAACGATTCCCTTGTACCTGTTCCTGTCAGGACAAAGGAGAGCTTATTGTCACAGTCTCAAGAAGTGGCAAGGTCCTCCTCCTTGGAGGCCTTCAAACAGTCGCTGGACAATCACCTGCTGAGTGTGTTATAAGGAAGATCCCATCATGCATGAGTTGGATTAGGTAGCTGTTGAGGTCCTGTCCAACTCTCAGATTCTGGGATTCTATAGAAGTCCTAGGCTCAGCCCCTGTTAAAGATACCCTTCCCTTCGGTTAGCAGTGTGGGTGGTGTATATTCATGGAGGGGTGAAATTCTTAAAAACTATGGGAAACTCAGGGGCTCTTGGAATTTATTCATTTAAAGAGAAAGAAAATCCTGTTCCTTAAATGAGCTCAATTGGTAAGCAAATATGTTAAATCCAAATTGCCCCAGAAGCTTTAATTCTCTTGGTTGTCTTTGATACCTAAAGCTGAAGGGGTAAAGAACCAACTTCCTTCATCTCTTGTGAAGATGGCACTCCTCCCTTGGTGGCAACCTGGGCCATATCTCTTTCTGGAAGAACATAAACTCCTTTAAGAGAGGAACTGTTGATTAGAAAAGCTAGGATAGTTTTGAGGACTACAATATTTTTTTTCCTGAGGCAATTGGGTTAACATGTGATAATGATGGTGAAGATGAGGAAGCCCCCCTTATTTTTCTTAGGGACAGCCAGTGGCATTGTTTAGCAAGAATCTAAATTTTATGGAGTCTTTTGTTTATACACCAACTGTTGGATTGATGGCGATCCTATGGAGAGCTGTTTGGACAGTCCCAGAATGCCCATCCATGCTCTCACATTCAACATGTGTGGGTTTCACCAGGCTGAGAATCCTTTTTTTTTTTTTTGCTTAAGTGACTTGGCCTGTCCCCTGGGACATCGCTGAGACAAGGAAGGGACCCTGGGTCTCCAAAGGCCACATGGGGCAGAGGCCATGGCAGCCCCAGTGAAGCTGGAAACATTTCCTCTCTGGGTCCAGGGAGGTTCACTATCTCTTTGATGGAAAAGGAAAGTCTGAGAGAATGATCTAAGTTTGAGAGAAGATGTTATTTGGTGTGGGTGGGTGGTGGCTGGGGAGCGGGATCAGGCTCTCTGGATCTTGAAGGTGGGAGCCTGGGAGCCTGGTTATGTCAGGGAGAGCTCTAGATGCAGACAATCGCCCTGACACGTCTCCTGGGAAATCTAGTCTAGATTTTCATTCCCATTCCCCCGGAAATGGCAATGGCCGCTACTTTGTCCCCAAATTCTCTGTCCTACCTGACTATAGTGGGGAGGAGCTCAGTGTGATAGACAGAATTACACGAAATGCAGATCACGAGACAGTTGATTCCTAGCATTGTCAAAGTCGCCCGCAAAATTCCTATAAGGCAGAACACCAAAAAATCTCATTAAACCAGAATTCCACACATCTTGGACCCACTTATTTGTTCACTCACTCATTCATTCATTCATTTATTCACACTTATCAATTGACATATTTTCCCATGGAATCATCCCTCAACTTATTCTTCTATTTAACCATTCCTGTCATCTACCTACCCATCTATCCATCCCTTTATTTTTAATTAGAGGCATATAGAGGGTGGTATATATTATATATTAGGTATATGTATTAAAGATATATAAGTGATATGGGGATAAAAATGGTAGATTTAAAATCAGGAAAATCTATGATCAAATCCTGCCTTAAAATTCACAAGCTGGATGACTCCAGGCAAGTCATTTAATTTTCCTCAGCCCAGTTTCCTCATCTGTAAAATGGGGATCTTGGCATTTACCTCCCAGGATTGTGAGGAACATATGAGATAATACATGAAATACATGAGAAAATACATGAAAAGCAATTTGCAAACCTTAAGACGTTCTGGAAATGGCCACTATTACTGATTTGTCTCATCTGGTAGACAATCATTACTCAATGTGTTGAAGGCCAGTACTCAATGGCCTTCCTGTGTATCAGGCGCTCTACTAAGTGCTGAGGGAGTAGCATAAAGATAAATTCCCCAATCCCTTCCTTTAAGGAGTTCAGCAAAGCTGAATTCCAAGCACATGACAGCCATTTATTCCTCATTCATTCCTTCACTTGTTCATCCTATCCATCCATCTCTTTGTCTCTTACTCTACCTCTATGCCTCTCAATCCTTCCTTTCATCTATCTATCCAACCATCCTTCCATGCATCCATCTACTCATATACCTAGCCACTCATTCATCTTTGAATAATATCTATCTATCCATCTACATCTACCTATCAATGTATCAATCTATCCATCCATCTATCTATTTCTCCATTCATCCAACTATCTATACATCTATCTATCTACTCACGCATCCATCCATCAATCTATCCTGTCTCTCTAGTTATCTGTCCTGGCCTGAGTGCAAGTCCTAGTTATGCCATTTATTAGCTCTGCATCTCTGGGCAAGTTCATTCTCCTTTCTGAGTCTATTTCCTCATCTTTAAAATGAGAAAGTTGAGGAGGCATCATAGCATAGTGGAAAGACTGATGCCATTGGAACCAAAGGACCCGAGTTCAAATTCCATCTCTGAGACTCATTACTTTATGATCTTGAGAAAATCAGTTCAATTCCCTGGGCCTCAGTTTCTTCCTCTGTTAAAAATGGGATTTGGATTAGATGGCCTCTGAGGTCCCTTCCAGCTTAGATCTAGGATACTATGAGTCAGGGGTCTCAAACTTCTAGTCGTAATAATCATTGGGGATAGGGATTAGATCTGTGATTTTATCCTTTTATAGGTGTACAGGGGACATACAGGTAAAGAAATGTTACTCTACTAACTCAGATTGGTCTTTTCTCTACAATCTACAATTTATGAGTTGCTTAGTCCATTGAAGAGTTCAGGTAAAAAATCCTAACAGGATTTTGCCTGCTAAGAAAGTTGTTTTCTTAGTGTAATAAACCTACTTTTTTGCCTCAAAAAAAAAGAGTTCAAAAAGGTTTAGCAATTGTCAATGCTGAAAAATTACCCATGCATGTATCTTGTAAATAAAAAATAAATAAAAAAACAATAAATGAAAAAAAAAAAAGAGTTCAGTGACCTGCTCAGGATCACACAGCATGAGATGAGACTTAAACTCAGTCACTGATGAGCATCCATTAAGCACTTACTACATGTCAAGCACTGTGCTAAGTGCTGGGGATTCAAAGAAGGTTAAAAACAAGATCCTGGTCCATAAGGAGCTCACATTCTAACAAGGGAGGCAGCATACAAACAACCATATGGGTACAAGAGCTATCCAGTGTAAATGGGAAGTACTTCTCAGCTTTGAGATCAGATCTCCGTTTCCTTGGTAGGGTCCTAACATTCAAGGAGCCCATTGTGAGCATTCATTCCTGACCGAAGAAGACCTTTGTATTCTAAATTATAGGGAATTATGAAGACAACCAGAAGGATATCCTTGCCCTGATAGTCCCTTGGCAGAATCAAGATCCTAAGTTCCAGATTCATTTCAATGTCCCTATGCTCCAAAGTGGGAGGTAGAGGGGAGGTCTGACCAGCTCAGGAAGACACATTAAATCCAGCCTTAAGAATGGCCAAGATGCTCCTCATAGATGACAATAATAACGTAGCTGATATTGTTCTAATGCCCATCATGTGCCAGGCAATGGACTGAGAACATTACAAATATTATCTGACAAAACTCCTTGAGGTAGGTACTAGTATTATCCCCATTTTATAGATGAGAAAATGGAAGCAGGCAGAGGGTAAATAATTTGCTCAGGGTCATCTAGCTGAGGCTGGTTTTGAACTCAAGTCATACTGACTCCAGCACCAATACTCTTGTCTATTGGGCTTTCTAGCTGCCTTTGCTCTCTCCCCTGGGCCACCTAACTGCCTCTGATCCTATGCTACTCTTACTTCCCCTGTTCCCTTTTCCTCAAGACCCATTCTCTTACCTTGAGGCATAAATGTACAGAGAAGCGTGAACAGTCCAGCAAAGAAGAGGCAAGGTATTGTTATCGTTCGACGGCCAAAGTAATTCATTATGAAAATGGTTCCACACCTGGATAGGAAGCTGGAAAATCCTAAAGTAATCTGGAGGATTTTAACATTGTACCCCAACTCCTGAAGATTTAGTGTGAGTCCATAAAAAAGTATTCCTATTGAGAAACTGCAGCAGACAGTGGGGAAAGCAGAGAAAATACATCACACTTGTGGCCCAGAGTTCATTATTAGATGCAGTTCAGGTCAATAAGCTTTCATTAAATACCTTTTGGGTTCCAGGGTCTGTACTCAGTGCTAGGGACACAAACCCTCAAGGAGTTCATATTCTGCTGGGGAGGCAATGCTCCATGAATACAGTTAAATCCAGGAGGACAAGGGGATCACTAAGTAGAGTGATCAGAAAAGGCTCCAGTAGGAGCTGAGTCTTGAAGACAGCCAAAGGTTCCAGAAGGGAAAGGTGAGATGTCTTAGTTATGAACAACTGCACATACAAAGACACAGAAAGTGGGAGGTGGTCTCCCTAGTTCAGGAAACACAGATTTGTAATGTAGAGAGGGTGGAGAGCTGTATTTTTTCCTTTAATAATATTTAATATTTTCCAATTACATTTAAAAACATTATTAAAGTTCATTGTTATTTTTAATTTTGAGTTTTGAATTCTATCTCTCCCTTCCTCTCCTCCCTTTCCCTGAGATGGTAAACAATCTGATATAAGTTGTATATGTGCAGTCAAGTAAAACATTCCCATTGCCATTTTGTGGGGGGGGGGTGAATCTGAAAAAGAAAGAAACAGAAAAAAAGCAGGGAGAGACAGGCAGACATAGAGAGACAGAGATACAGAGAGAGACAGAAAGGGAGGGAGAGAGAGAGAGAGAGAGAGAGAGAGAGAGAGAGAGAGAGAGAGAGAGAGAGAAAGAGAGAGGAGGAAGAATTATGCTCTGCCTTCAGACTCCATCAATTCTTTCTCTGGAGGTAGATAGCATTTCCCATCAAGAAGTCTTAGGAATTATCTTGGATCATTGTATTACTGAGAATAGGGAAGTCACCTACAATTCCTCATTGTACAATATTGCAGTTACTTTGTACAATGTACTCTTGGTTTTCTTCATTTCACTTTATATTCATTTTTGTAACTTTTCCCAAGTTTTTTTCTGAAAGCATCCTGCTTATCATTTCTTATAACATAATAATATTTCAGTACAATCATAGAAGATAACTTGCTCGGTCATTCCCCCATTGAACACCCCCTCAATTTTCAGTTCTTAGCCACCAAAAAAAGGTACGTTGTACAGATAGACTCTTTTCCCTTAAAAAAATGTTTTTGGGATACAGACCTAGAAATGATATTGCTGGATCAAAATGTATGCATATTTTTATAGCCCTTGAGTTTGGTTCCAAATTATTTTCCAGAATGGCTAGAGCAGTTAACAGCTATACCAAGATTACTTTAATATCCTACTTCCCCCACTAAATCCCATGCAAAATTTATTTTGTTCTTTTTTTTTTATCATATTTGCCAATCTGATAGATGTGACTTGGTATCTCAGAATTGTTTTAATTTGTATTTCTCTCTTCGTGTGATTTAGAGCATTTTCCATATGCCTGTAGGCAGATGATTTCTTTGAAAAAACTTCATATTCTGTGATTTTTTTATCAATTGGGGAATGCCTGTAATCATAAATTTGATTCAGGTCTCCAGATACTTGAGAAATGAAACCTTTTTCAGAGAAATTTGCTGTAAATCACCTCTCTCATGTTCTGCTTTTCTTCTAATTTTGGCTGCATTGGTTTTGTTTGTGTAAAAGCTTTTTCATTTTATGTAATCAAAATTATCCATTTTATATTTTGTGATGCTTTCTATGTCTTATTTGGTCCTAAAGTCTTTCTTTATTCATAGATCTGACAATAACACTTCCATGTTCTCCTAATTTGTTTATGGCATCACCTTCTTTGTGAAAATCATGTAGCTATTTTGACCTTATCTTGGTATACAGTATGAGATTTTGGTCTATACTTAGTTTCTGCAATACCAACTTCCAGTTTTTCTAATAATTTTTAATGAAATAATGACTTTTTTGTCCCAAAGCTTTGATCTTTGGATTTATCAAATGCTAAATAACTGATCATTGACTACGATGTATTGGATACCTAATCTATCCTACTGATCCATCACTTATTTCTTAGTCAATACCAGATTGGTTTAATGATCATCCTTCTAAAATACAGTTTGAGGTTTGGTATGGCAAGGCCACCTTTCTTCATATATTTTTTCATTGATTTCTTTGACATACTTGAATTTTGGTGTTATTTTTTCTAGTTTAATAAAATAATTTTTGGTGATACATTAGTAGGAATTGAATAATTGAGTTAATTTATGTTAAATGGTAATTTTCATTATATTGGTTTAGCATAATCTTGCTCAATTAGTTTTATTTTTTTATTTTTTGCTGAGGCAATTGGGATTTAAGTCACTTGCCCAGGGTCACACAGCTAGCAAGTGTTAAATGCCTGAGGCCAGATTTGAACTCAGGTCCTCCTGACTTCAGGGCTGGTGCTCTATCTACTGTGCCAATTACCTGCCCCTCAATTAATATTTTTTACAATTGTATAAATCTGTCTTTATTTGTGTGAGACATGCTTATAAGAGTGTTCATATTGTTCTTGGGTTTGTCCTGGCAAATGGTCTCAATAGAACTTTAGATTGTATACACTTATTTTGAACAGAATTATCTCTCTATCGGGAAACGAGTACAGGCGGCAGCAAAAGCGGAGCCGGAGCACCGAGGCAGCCGCCGCGTGAGGAAGGCCGGAGTGCAAAGGACCGAGGGGCCACCGCCACCATGAGTCTCCTAAACAAGCCCAAGAGTGAGATGACCCCCGAGGAGCTGCAGAAGCGGGAAGAGGAGGAGTTCAACACTGGCCCCCTGTCGGTGCTCACACAGTCGGTGAAGAACAACACCCAGGTTCTCATCAACTGCCGCAACAACAAGAAGCTGCTAGGCCGCGTGAAGGCCTTTGACAGGCACTGCAACATGGTTTTGGAGAACGTGAAGGAGATGTGGACAGAGGTACCCAAAAGCGGCAAAGGCAAGAAAAAGTCGAAACCAGTGAACAAAGATCATTACATTTCCAAGATGTTCCTGAGGGGGGATTCGGTCATCGTGGTCCTCAGGAACCCCCTCATCGCTGGCAAGTAGTGGAGCCAGAGCCTCTCCTTTTCACCCTAACGATCAGCACCCCACTCTAACCCTCAGCTCAGCCCAGTAAGACTGAGGGGGTCTCTTATGTTTTACCTCTTGTGAATAAAAACTTGTTGATTTAAAAAAAAAAAAAAAAAAAGAATTATCTCTCTATCTCTTGCTGGTGAACTTTGTTGGTAATATACAGAAATACAGATGATTCACATGCATTTGTCTTATATCCTGAAACTTTGCTAAAACTATTAAATTTTTTTTACTAGTTTTTTAGTTGATTCTCTAGGATTTTCTAAGTATATCATCATATCTGCAAATCATCATCATAGCTAATATATAGTATTTTAAGAACACATAGAGGGAGGGAGGGGAACAGGGGCATAGAGGAGAGTCTGTGAGGCTTTAGGGTTTAATCTAGCTATGAGGAAATACTTCCTTTCTGGTCTCACTCAAAAAAAGAGCTTACTGTGGAGTAGGTGAAGCATATGAGAAAAAGACTGAAGTGGGAAGGAGGAAAAAAAAAAGAAGGCTTTACTCTGGAGATAGGAGAGGATTCCTTTCATGAGTGCTAATATGAAGATATAGTTGAACTGAGATATAAGGACCTTACACTGGATGAAACCTGGGTGTTTGGTCCTTGAAAAGATAACATGCTGAGAGGAGCCTGAAGGCATGGAAAAGCAGGAATACAGGGAGAAAATTTCCAGGTCAATGTAGAAAAAAAGATAAACAAGAGAGAGTATAGCTCAATAGTATAGGAGGGTCCCTATCATGGGGCAATGTACTCTCTGACACCTGAAATAAGGGCATGATTCTGGAAGGAAGGCTTAATGGAAAGTGCAACTATATGGGGTAAGCCCTACCAGGTAGTGGTAGAAAACACCTAGAGAGAAAAGTCATTAAAATGGATCCCTTAGAAGCTTCAGTTGCAAAACAAATACAAACAAAAATGAGAAACCATATATTTAGGAGGGGTTATGGATCAGAGGAGGAGAATTTTTTTAAAGTAATGAAAAGAACTAGTTGGAGGGGAAGAGAGGAAGGGGAAAACTACTGGGCTTAGATGGAAAAAGAGGAGGAAGAAATATAGAATGAGATAAAAATGAAGAGGAAAAAAGAACACAAAAGTCTGAAGAGAAAGGAGTAACAAACAATGAGAAGAAAGTCAGTGAAAACAGGGCTACCTTTAGAAAGATTAAAGGAAAGTAACTGAAGGAACATAATGTGTTTACAATAGAATGGGGAGCAGGGAGGGAGGAATTCTTAACTTGACAAAAATATTCTCAATTTTAGAGACAGAGAGTAAAAAATAAACCTAACTCATAACCATAAATGGGTTAAACAATCCAATAAAATGAAAGAGTGACAGATTAGGTAAGAAAACAAAGTCCTACAACTATTTGCTTGCAAGAAACACATTTTTAAAATCCCTAAGACATGCACAAATTAACTAAGGGGATGGAAAAGATTTACTAGATATCAAGTGAATACCCTAAAGCAGAAATTACAATCATTTTTTCAGACAAAGCAAAATTTTAAAAAGGATAAACAAGGAAATTATGTTATACTGAAAGGAAACAAAGAAATATCAGTAATAAACTTACAGGTTACAAATTCCTTAGCTCCCAAATTCCACCTCAGCTTTAAGAATATGTAGACAGGCATGGACCCACACTTAACACCGTATACCAAGATAAGATCAAAATGGGTCCATGATTTAGACATAAAGAATGAGATTATAAACAAATTGGAGGAACATAGGATAGTTTATCTCTCAGACTTGTGGAAGAGGAAGAAATTTGTGACTAAAGACGAACTAGAGACCATTATTGATCACAAAATAGAAAATTTTGATTACATCAAATTAAAAAGCTTCTGTACAAACAAAACTAATGTAAACAAGATTAGAAGGGAAGCAACAAACTGGGAAAACATCTTCACAGTTAAAGGTTCTGATAAAGGCCTCATTTCCAAAATATATAGAGAATTGACTCTAATTTATAAGAAACCAAGCCATTCTCCAATTGATAAATGGTCAAAGGATATGAACAGACAATTTTCAGATGATGAAATTGAAATCATTACCACTCATATGAAAGAGTGTTCCAAATCATTATTAATCAGAGAAATGCAAATTAAGACAACTCTGAGATACCACTACACACCTGTCAGATTGGCTAAGATGACAGGAAAAAATAATGATGAGTGTTGGAGGGGATGCGGGAAAACTGGGACACTGATACATTGTTGGTGGAGCTGTGAACAAATCCAACCATTCTGGAGAGCAATCTGGAATTATGCCCCAAAAGTTATCAAACTGTGCATCCCCTTTGATCCAGCAGTGTTTCTACTGGGCTTATACCCCAAAGAGATACTAAAGAAGGGAAAGGGACCAGTATGTGCCAAAATGTTTGTGGCAGCCCTATTTGTAGTGGCTAGAAGCTGGAAACTGAGCGGATGCCCATCAATTGGAGAATGGTTGGGTAAATTGTGGTATATGAATGTTATGGAATATTATTGTTCTGTAAGAAACGACCAGCAAGATGAATACAGAGAAGCTTGGAGAGAATTACATGAACTGATGCTAAGTGAAATGAGCAGAACCAAGAGATCATTATATACGTCAACAACGATACTGTATGAAGATGTAATCTGATGGAAGTGGATTTCTTTGACAAAGAGACCTAATTCAATTTCAATTGATCAATGATGGACAGAAGCAGCTACACCCAAAGAAAAAAACACTGGGAAATGAATGTAAACTGTTTGCATTTTTGTTTTTCTTCCCGGGTTATTTCTACCTTCTGAATCCAATTCTCCCTGTGCAACAAGAAAACTGTTTGGATCTGCACACGTACATTGTATCTAGGATATACTAGGACATATTCAACATATATAGGACTGCTTGCCATCTAGGGGAGGGGGTGGAGGGTGGGAGGGAAAAATCGGAACAGAAGTGAGTGCAAGGGATAATGTTGTAAAAAAAATTACCCTGGCATGGATTCTGTCAATAAAAAGTTACTATAATAAAAAAAAAAAGAATATGTAGACAGTAATACAATAGTGATAGGAGACTTTAATATAACCTTATCAGTTTTGAGGGGTCTTTAAAAATTATAAACAATAGAAGAATGTGAAATTCAAGTTTCTGGAGAGAGAGTTGAAAGACATGACATCTTCTAAATAGTAGAGGAAAAGAATATTTCTCTGGACTACATGCAACTTTTTAAAAGTTGATCATGTATTAGGGCAGAGAGATATTGTAAACAAATATAAACAGGTAGAAATAATTAATATTTCCTATGCAGACCATAATGCAATAACAATATAGTTTGGTTCAGAAACCCATAAATAAAGGATGCAGACCCAAATGGAAACAATCTTAAATAATAAGTTGGACATGGAATAATTATTATCTATATAAAAGAAGATGATAATGACGAACCAATATGCCAAACTTTCTGAAATGTAGCTAAGACAGTCATCAAATGGAAAAATCATATACTTTTAACCATAAATTAACAAAATAGGCAGAGAAAAGATCAATGAACTGAATATATCTTTTTTAAAAGAAGAAAATTTAAAAAACCTTAAAAGAAGCACAAAATAAATATCAAAAATTAGTGGAGAAGTAAATTGGAAACAAAGAAGAATCTTGTTTTAATATAAGTGGACTCAGGAGGTGCTGACATTGAGTCTGCATGATTCTAGAATTTAGCCATTTATTCAATCTATCATTTGAGAAAGGATGGAGGAAGAAAGCCCTGACACAGAGAACAATGTAGAGGAGTGCTTGAGATGACCATCACATCAACTGTCTCGAGAAAAGATTAAGGATTTTTTTGTTTGTTCTGTTCTGGGGTTGTCCTTTTTTTAATGGGATCTGTGGTTTCACTGATGAATCAAACTAGTAGGTAAGGAAACAAACTCTCATGACCTTGTCTGGAAGCCTGACAAGTTAAGAGACTTGTTGAGAGCCACAGGATGTGCCTCAGATGTGGGAGAGCTGTGCCTTAATCTGAAGCAAGCTCTAAATCCACCAGACACTATGTAGGAGTAAAATAAATTTAACTACAAAATAAACAAGAAAGAAGCTAAGGTGATGAATATACTTTTTAAAAAGTTAGATACAAAATACTTCTGGAGAAAACTGAATGGGATTAGAAAGAAATATACCATTTTTCAGCTGAACATGGCACCTACACAAAAACTGACTATATATTAGGGCATAAAAGCCTCACAATCATATGCAAGAAGGCAGAAATATTAAATGCATCCTTTTTAGATCCTGAGCCAGCTTTGCAGTCTTTTGACGGCAACCCAGCCTTCAGCTCCTCCTATTAGTTTCTTGGTTCAACACATTGGTCACATGTACTCCCTCTTCAAGAAGGTTAGATCACACATGGAAAAGAGCAAAAAAAAAAGTTGCATCAAAAGGAAACATTTAAATATGAAAAATAAGAGGCATAGGAAGGATGCCGGGGGTCCATAGAGAAAAAGGGAGAGATTTTATGGATTAAAGAGGGGAAAGAAATTCTGCATCCTTCACACAAAACAAGCCCTACAGGTTGAATCTGAGTTTTTCTTTTTAAGTATCTTCAGAATGATGGATGATTGCACCTGGGAAGTAGGGAGAATGAGGGATAAACAGCTGGGCTGCCCAATTGCCAACCTGATATCAAGTAAATGGGAAGAGATCTACAGGAAGATTGATGATGGGGTGACACAGAGGGAAGGGTGCAAGACCTAGCATCAGGAAGACCTGAATTCAAATCTAGCCTCAAATACTTACCATTTATACAACTCTGGGCAAGTCATTGATCCTCAGTCTGCCAGAGTTTCCTCCTTTGTTAAATGATAGAAATAGCACATATATCAAAGGGTTGTTATGAGGAGCAAATGGAAAAATATTTGTCACATATTTTGCAAACCTTAAGGCAGCATTAGCGATCAATCATCATCACCTTTATCACTCTCTCACATTAGATAAACCCTTCATGGAAGATTTATGGAATGACATGGACCAAAAAATTATACAAGATGAGAAGGGTGACAACTGGTTTCGATGTCCACCAGTGCATATCCTTGAGGTCTTGGATCCATGGAAGCATGATGCTAATTTTAGAGTTCCTTGACATAGATTTCCATTATCACTTAAGGAAGCTCTGGAGGCTGTTCTTGATTTGAGTTTTCTTCTCTGAAACAACTCAGATGAGTGTCCAGAGGAGGGGAGCCAGGATGCTCCTGCCACTTGAAGAACCTAGGGATGCTTCGTTTGGAGAAGAGAAGACTTGGGGAAGGGGAACATGTGCCTTGCCTTAAAGGGCCCGAAGGGGTGACATACGGAAGAGCAAACACTTGGTCTGGATGGCCCCAGAGGTAGAAATCGGAGCCAGGATGGAAGTTGCAGAGAAGCAGGTTGAGGCTCCAAGTAAAGAACAACCTCATATTAATTAGAATGATCCGAGGGCAGAATGACTGGGCCAAGAGATAGTGGATTCCCTCTCACTAGAAGTTTTTAGGCAAAGGCTAGTTATGTATTAATGAGGCTCAGGTGAGGAATACTGGTAGGCAAATTATTTAAATTCAGATTGAATTGGATAACCTAGGAAGCTTTTCCAACTCCTTGTTGTTGAGTCATTTCCGCCATCTTTGAATATTTATGAGCCCATTGAGGGTTTTCTTGACAAAGGTTCTCCAGGGGTTTGCCATTTCCTTTTCCAGATCATTTTACAAATGAGGAAACTGAAGGAAACATGGTAAAATGACTTGCTCGAGATCACACAGCTATTAAGTATTTCAGGTCAGATTTGAACTTAGAAATAGAAGTCTTTCTGATTCCAGGGCTGGCACTCTATCTACTGGGCCACCTAACTCTAAGATTCTACAGTTCTATGGATCATTGAGAGAAAATGCTGCTCAGCCTGTCCTGTTCTAGTACCTATTTACTGTGTCTACCTGAAGGGTTCTTTGGGTGGTGCCGTAAACATTAATATTCCTCTTATATTATGGAGAACCCACCTTGTAAAAGACATACAGAGCATTCGTCTAAGCAGGATGGGTGAGCGAACCAAATCCAACATGGTGTTATGGGTCTGGCTTGCAGACAACTCCTTCTTCATGGCGGATTTCAAATCCTTTAGGGAGAAAAAGCAAGGATAGAATCAATCTGGAGATTAGAGCAGGTCAGAACAGAAGGAAGGAGCAGGAAGAATTGGGTTGGTAAGAGATTCTAGGCACAGACTAGGACCAACTGAGAGCTTATTGGCTATTACCTCAAAGCCTCATCAAACCTTGTCTTACTCGATTGACCAGCTGTATGATATCATGCCCATTGGAGCCATATCTGTAGCCATGGGACCAGAGGAGTACCATTGATCAACAGAGATACAGGCTATTTCCATGACTGTCATTACAGTAGGAGGGGTGAACACTTTGGCCCCATAAATTCTCTTAGTCTGCTCCTCCATGGAAATACCAGCTTAGAAATAAACATACTTATGGATAAAGCACCAGCCCTGAAGTCAGGAGGACCTGAGTTCAAATCTGACCTCAGACACTTACACTTCCTAGTGTAAGTCACTTAACTGCAATTGCCTCAGCAAAAAGCAAACAAGCAAGCAAGCAAGCAAACAGGAAAGGAAGGAAGGAAGGAAGGAAGGAAGGAAGGAAGGAAGGAAGGAAGGAAGGAAGGAAGGAAGGAAGGACAAAAGAAAGAAAGAAAGAGAGAGAGAGAGATTGTACGATCTTGAGTTCTCTACCCATTTCCACTCGATATTGATGCTATATATTACACTGATGCTATATATTACAGTTGTTGAAAGTGTTCCTCGGGTTTGTGGGGAGAATATGAATACTTTCTTAGGTTATCTCATTAAATGTTTTTTCTTTGGCTGGTGTTCATTGGCTGAACAGTAAAGGCAACCCTACCTGAAAGTGTAGGAACCAAGGGTAGTCTTGTTTAGTATCCCGGATACGAATTAAGAAAATTCTCCAATGAGTTATATATAGATCAGGAATCTGAGTTCTGAGATTTAGTAACTTGCCCATGAGGACCCAGGCAAGATGTGACAGAGATCTCTTGACCAAAAAATCTAGTTTTCTAGCCACATTGCCTCTAGGATCTCCAGCTACCTTGGATTTCTGTAATTTACTAGAGTATATCAAACTCTTTCATATCAACTTCATGAAGACTTTTTTCCCCTAAAGGTGCCATATGTGAGAAGGTAGCCAAGACACATCCAGGGTTGCTGTGGGGCCAGAAGGAGGCAGGGAATGAGCCCGTACTAAGGACCTACTATGTGACAAGCACTGTGCTAGATGTTTTACAAATGTCATCTCATATAATCTTTATTATTTATTCATTATTTTGCATGGTCTCCTTGTAGAATGGCAGGGCTAGAGTTAAACCACTGAGCAAAGAAGAAAAGGGGAGAAAAAGACAGAAAGGGGAATAGAGAATGATGTTTAACATAGAAGGGCAGAAGGGCAGAGACTTGCAGGGATCCTTCTAAACCAGAGGAGAGAGAATCCCTGTAGAAGGCCACAGATAGTGGGGGAACTCTGGGTAAGGTATAAGACCCTTCAGCCCAGAGGGAACCTGCTGACAATGTCTGGTTTGGCTCCCTTTGGGGCCTCTCACCCTTCCTGAGAAGTCAAAGGGGGTGACCACCTGTGTTCTACTTGAAGCAAGGGGTACTTACAGTAAAGAGGGATTTATATATCAATAGCAAGGGGGTATAGTTAATACTTGCAGTGGGCTGTGGTGATGTAATGCTACTATATAGTTAGCACATGCTCAGTGTGCTGTAGTGATGTAATCGTACTAAGCTATTTAAGGGCTGAGAGGACTTGGAAAGGAGGGACTCCATCTTTGACCAGCCTCGAGGGTCTCCTGCCTTCTTCACTCCTCCACTGAGAACAAGGACTCGGGCTGGTCCAGAGGTCCTCCAGAGACCTAATATAAATCCCCCTTCCTACTTCCCTCTGGGGATCCTATAATTCAAGTACCTCTTCCCCCTCTCTGATTTCTTTCTCCCACACAGCTAGGCAGCCTCCGAGATTGAAGTCTTCAAACAGGCAAATTCATTGTGGTCTCCAGGGATCTTCAATCACTGGGGCCCCATTCTTGTCAAGTAGGGTTTAAAAAGCATCCACCCCAGTCCCTTACGGTTGCCTGGAGAAGTATCACCAGAGAGCAGATTTTCCTTTTGGCAACCAGACTTTGTCTGGCTATTGGGTTTGACTTGACAAGCCCCCATTTCCCACATCCCAGTCCTGGCTCCTCCTTCTCCACTCACCTCTATAGTCAGGGATTTATCCTTTTTTCCATTGATTTTTGCAGCTTTTCTGAGCATCTTTAAGGCATCATCGAATTTATTGTTGACAATCAGCCATCTGGGAGATTCTAACAACCACCTGATTATATGACACATAAGTTACATCTCCATTTTCTACTTCAAAGTCATATTTCTGTGTAGCAGAGCCAGTTTTTTTTTTTACCTTTTGTCTACAAGTAATTACTTTGCATTATTTAAACACATAAAAGAAGTTCACATGTAAACACATTTATTCCCAGTTATCCTATACCACAGATCTCGGACGACATTGCTGGAATTACAAGTCAACCCGAGCCCATCTTGATTATTCTCTTTTAATATAAATTCTTTAAATAAGTCAAGATGGGTTTGAAAACAGGGTCTCCCAGGGTCACTGGGAGAATAAAATGAGCTGTTGTAAAAATCTACATAAACGCCAGCTTGAGAACAGGGGCAGTTTCTTCTGTGCTTTTCTTTGTATCTCCAGTGCTTAGCACACAGTAGGTGCTTAATAAATGCTTACTGACTGACAGTCACAACTAATATGTGACAAAACCAGGATCTGAACCCAGGTTTTCTCAGCTCCAATCCACTGTATCACACTACAGTTGGCAGTACTCCTCTCACTGTGCCTCAGTTTCTCCACTCTCCAGGGAGAGGGTCTCTGAACTTGTAATGTTATGTCTGAAAGCCATTACATTTACATGTAATTTGGGGGGAAATAAAATACTATTAGCAAAAAAAGAAGAAGAAGAAGAAATGACAAGTAGGATGAGTTTAGAAAAACCTGAAAGGCCCTACATTAACTGATGCAAAATGTAGTAACCAGAACCAGGAGAACATTATATACAGTAACAGCAACGTTGTCTTAGGAACAAGTGTGAATGGCTTAGATATTCTCAACAATACAGTGCTCCAAGACAATCCCAAAGGACTCAAGATAAAAAGTGCTCTCTGCCTCCAGAGAAATAACTGATGTTGTAAATACAAAGTAGCATACTACTTTTCACTTTTATTTTTAACTTATTCCTTTTCTTCTCTTCCTTCCTCCCTTTTTTTTCCTTCCTTTTTTCTTCCTCTTTCTTTCTTTCTTTCTTTTTTCCTTCCTTCCCTGTTTCTTTCTTTCTCTTTCTTTCTTCCTTCCTTCTCTTTCTTTTTTCTTTCCTTTCTTTTTTCCCTTTTTTCTTCTTTCTTCCTTGTTTTCTTGCATAAAATCACTCATATGAAAATCACTCATGATTGCACACGTATAACTTATAGCAGATTTCTTAGCGTCTCATGGATGGGAAAGGTAAGAGATGGAGAATTAGAATTTGGAACTTAAAACATAGATGCATGTTAAAAATGGTTTTTGCATATATTTGGGAGAAAATAAAATATTTTTAAAATAAATAATACATTTAAATAGAAAATAATTTTTATAAATTTCCCCTTGAAGCCAAGTCCTTTTTATCAAAAAATGCCCGTGTTGCCCTAGACAAGGTCATCATTTAACATGTAAATAAATACATACTCACTCTCATATGTAAAACCATACTATACATACATCTATTTATCAGTTCTTTCTCTGGAGGTAGGTAGTATCTTCCTTCATTGCTGCTTTGTAGTTTATTAGATAATTTATAATACTCAGAATAAACTGGTTCATCATAGTTGTTCCTTGTACAACATTGCTCTTGCTGTATACATTGCTCTCTTGGTTCTGTTCATTTCACTTTTTATTAGTTCATGAACGACGTTCCATGTTTTTTTCCTAAAATCAACAAGCTCGTTTTTCACAACACAGTCATTTTCCATCACAATCGTATACATCTTGTTTAGCCATTGCATCATTAATCTGCATCCTCTCAATTTCCAGTTCTTTGCCACCACACAGTTATAAATATTGTAAAACATATAGGTTCTTTTCCTTTTTCCCAAAACACTTTGGAAAACAGAACAAACAGTGGAATTGCTGGGTCAGAGGCTATATACAATGTTATAACTCTTTGGCATAATTTCAAATTGCTCTTCAAAATGGTTGGATCAGTTCACAGTTCCACTTACAGTGTATTAGTGTCCCAATTTTTCCATAAGCCTTCCAACATTTGTCATTTTCCCATTCTATCATTTTAACCAATTTGAGGTATTAGATGAAACCTCAAAGTTATTTTACTTTACATTTCTCTAATAAATAATGATTTACAACATTTTATATGAGTATGTATAATTTTTATTTTTTCATCTAAAAACTGCCTTTTGTATCCTTTGACTATCAATTAAGGAATGACTTCTTATAAATTTAATAAAATTCTCTATATGTTTGAGATATGAGATCTTTGAGAAACTCTGACATATTTCCTTCAATTTTCTGCCTTTTATCTAATCTTGAATACATTGATTTTATTTGTACAAAACTTTTATTAAATGTAATCAAAATTATCCTCCATCTCACAATGCTTTCTATGTCTTGTTTATTCATAAATTCCTCTATCCATAAGTCTAATAGGTAATATATTCTATGTTCTGATTTTTTCATGAGATCTCTCTTTATGTCTAGGTGATGAATTCATTTTGATCTTATCTTGGTAAAGGGTGTTGGGTATTGGTCTACACCCAATTCTTGTCAGGCTCCTTTCCAGTTTTAACCAAATATTTATTTCTTAATGCCAAAGGTTAAAACTTTACATTTCTCAAACTCAAGGTTACTATAATTATTTACTACTGTATATTGTATATCTACTCCTTTTCACTGATCCACCTTGTTATTTTTTAGACAGTATCAGAGAGTTTTGATAATTACTGCCTTATAATAAAGTTTAAGATTTGGTACTGCTAAGCTTCCTTCCTTTACTTTTTAAAAATTAATTCTCTTGATACTTTTGTCGTTTTGTTCTTCCAAATGAGTTGTATTATTTTTTATGAGTCAAGAAAACATTTTTTGGTCATTTAATTAGGATGTCATTGAACAAGTAGATTAGTTTAGAAAGAATTGTAATTTTTATTGTATCGGCTGTGCCCACTCATAAACAATTAATGGATAGTTATTGTCCTTCTTTCTCGAAGACTAAAATGACACCATTAGTTTAAATCAAGGTACAATGTGCCTGTGTCTGATCAGACCAATATGAGCTCAGAACTCTACCACAGATCAAGAGATAGAAAAATGGAAAATGGATAATTTTGATTATATTAAACAAAAGAAGTTTTGTACAGATAAAACCAATGTATCCAAAATTAAAGGGAAAACCAAAAATTGGGGGAAATATTTTATAGTTTCTCAGTAAAGGTCTCATCTTAAGAGTCCATATGAAGATCTTGAGCGAAGATGTCTCTATATTTGAACATCTTTATTTTTTTGGATACTTCTGCTTTGCTCATGAGCACAGCACTTTTCCTTTTTTAATAACATTTTATTTTTAAATACATGTAAGAATAATTTTCAACAGCCATTTCTGCATGATTTTGTGTTTTAAATTTTTTCTTTCCCTTCTTTTCCTTTCTCCTCCCAAGATTGCAAGCAATTTTGCTATATGTTATTCGTGTACAATACCTTTAAACCTATTTCCATATTTGTTTTGTGCAAGAAAAATCAGATATAATGGGAAAAAAACCATGAGAAAGAAAAGGCAAATAAACAAAAGAGAAAGGTGAAAATACTATGCTTTGATCCAAATTCAGTCTCCATAGTTCTCTCTATGGATGTGGATGGCATTTTCCATCCCAAGCCTATTGGAATTATCTCTGAATCACCACATTGCTGAGAACAGCATCCGATTATCCCATAATCTTGCTGTTACCGTGTACAACGTTCTCCTGGTTCTGCCCACTTCCCTCAGGGTCGGTTCATGTAAGTCTTTCCAGGCTTTTCTGAAATTGGGCTGTTCATTATTTCTTAAAGAACAATAGTATTCCATTACATTCGTATCCATAACTTATTCAGCCATTCCCCAATTGATGGACATCCACTCAATTTCCAGTTCCTTACCACTACAAAAAGGGCTACTACAAATCTTTTGTACATGTGGGTCCTTTCCCCTCTTTTCTGATCTCTTTGGGACACAGACCCAGTGGTGGCTTTGCTGGATCAAAGGGAATGCACAGTCTTATAGCCCTTTGGGCATATTCCCAAATTGTTCTTCAAAATGGCTGAATCAGTTCACAACTCCACCAACAACTAATGTCCCAATTTTCCCACACCCTTCCAACATTCATCGTTATCTTTTTCTGTCATCTTAGCCAACTGGATAGGTACAGCACCTTCTTTCTACGCCATCATGGCTGGTCCTTTACTAACATCTCCCATATCATGCAATTGAGTTGAAAATTCTTCAGAGAGACCTTGAGAGTGTCCTTGTATTGCTTCTTCTGATCATCATATGAGCACTTGCCTCGTTTGAGTTTTCCATAAAATGGTCTTTTAGGAAAACATATTTGACATTTGGTAAACATGGCAGCCCATCAGAGTTGCATTCTCTGCAGTAGAGTTTTGATACTTAACAGCTCAATTCAAGAAAGGACCTCAGTGTCTTGCTCCTTTTTCTGCCAGGTGATCTTCAGAGTCTTCCTAAGACGGTTGAAATGGAATATGACAGAGTGAAGGTAGGGAGTTCTCTCCCAAACCCTTCATTAAATAATGATTGTGAACAAACTTTAGAGCATCAGAACCCGCAAAAAGACGGAGTGAACAATTTTCCAGCCAAAGGTGGTCTGCAAGGTCAACAGGTGAGGTCTGCTACATTGGAATAGATCTGGAGTGCAGATACCAACACAGCCCAGGCCTAGAAACCAGGAAGAGGCCATGGGGCCTCTAAATTGGTGGCAGCGGTGCCATGATTCTTATTACTTTTGCTATTGACATAATCAATTTTACATTAATAGTTTTGTTAAATCATCCTTGTATTCCTGGTATGGATCCTACTTGGTTACCATGTAGAATTTTTGTGACATATTGTTGTAGTAAATCAACTAGTATTTGATCTAGAATTTTACATCTATATTTATCAATGAAATTGGTCTATAATATTAGAACCATGTTGGTTTCATAAAAAGAGTTTGATAGGACTCCTTTTTTCTATTATCTCAAATATTTATTTAATATTGGAATTACTTGATCTTTAAGTTTGGTAGAATTCACTTGCAAATTCAATACTTTGGGAAAAGTCTGTCTATCTCTAATAACTTTAGATTCTCTTTATTTCTTATAACTTATAGATGATTTGATGAAGATATATGACTTCAAGTCTATTTCAAACAGTTACGGATTTGAACTCCTTAGAGGCACCCAGGTTCATTATGGGAAACATTCCCATCCTCTTTTGAGATGTTATGAAATGAGCTTTCCCATATTTTATATATATATATACATATATATGTAAAGAAACTTGGGAGGATTTATTTTTTATCTGCAGCTTCTGTGAGAGAGACAGAGAGACAGAGACAGAGATAGAGACACAGAGACACACACCCAGAGAGAGACAGAGACAGAAAGAGAAAGAGAGAGAGAGAGAGAGAGAGAGAGAGAGAGAGAGAGAGAGAGAGAGAGAGCGCCTGGGGAGCACTTACCAGTTGGTCAGGAGGAAGAAAAAGAAGGGAGCAGACACTATCAGCTGGAGTTTGCGCCATTCTTGGATGCCATAGGAAAGGAACCCAATAAACAGATGGCCCACGCTGACCAGTAAGGATATCATGACAGCTAGTGGGGACCGGTGCTGGGTGGTCGTCCATTCCATAACTGAAAGGAAAGGCCAGCAGAGGATGAATTTGAGACCCAGCCGGGAGCTCAGAGAACAGGTGAAAATGGTGCTGAAACCTCCCAGAGAAGACTTACCGAGTGAGGAGCTGCAAAGGAAAATTCCTGCCATGAAAAATCCAATCAGGAAGCGAAAGCAACAGTAAACCAGCACTGCCTGGGCAAAGGCAGCCCCGGTGCTGGAGACAGCAAACAAGAAGTAACTTAAAGACAGTATCCGTTTTCGCCCAAACCTATATCATAGGAAACCACATGGCTGTGAGTCTTTGAGTCAGGGGAGAGTCATAATGTCATCTCCGCCCCCCCAACACATTCCCAGTTGACCCTCCCACCTGCTCATTCAGTTCCCCCCCCCCCATGTCTTCCCACCCATGGATGCCTCCATTTTCTTTCCTTTCCCTTTTTTCTTCACCCTACAATCTGGCTTCTGACATCATCATTTCAATGAAACATTGCTCTCTCCTCTTCACCACCCACTCCCCGGGCCTCTTCTTCAATCCTCATTCTCCTTAGCCTCTCTGCGGGTTCAGGTACCATGGGTCGCTCCTCCCTGATAGTCTTTCCTCTCTAGATTTATAGATACTACTTTTTTTTTTCTGATTCTCCTTCTCCCTGTCTGACCGGTCCACCTTAGTCTTTGCTTTATTTTGATCCGGGTCACAGCCATTCACCATGGTACCCCCCAAGGTTGTGACCTCTTGCATCACCTTTTGGTGATCTCATCAGCTCCCATCAAGGATCATCTCTATGCAAATGATTCTCAATTCTATTATCTAAGCCTTACCTCTCTCCTGACTTCTAGCATCACATCTCAAACTAGGAGTATTATAGTAACCATAAACTCAACGTATCCGAAACTTAACATATTATTATTACCCCCAAAGCTTTTCCTCTTCCGGATTTCCTTATCGTTGTTTTTTAGAAAAAGAATTTTGTTTCATTCAACTACCTCTTCACCTTCCCATTTCCCACATCCTCCCTCATCCCTGAATTAAGATCGTGAGATAAAGAAAGCCTGACATGTATAGTCAATCCAAACAAATTTCCACATTGGCCATGTCGAAAAAACAATTGGTCTCATTCTGCAGTGTGAGTCCTTCACCTCTCCTTCAGGAGGTAAGTAGCAAGTATTATCACTAGTCTTCAGAATCTGGTTGCTCCTTACAATAAGAAAAGTTCAACACTTGTATTCCATCACATTTATAGACCAGATCTTGTTCAGTGCTTCCCAAATTTAAGGACCCACTTTCCAGAAATTTAAGGACCCACTTTCCAGATTCTCTGTCACCTCAAAAAGACATAATTTTCTTTTGTACACAGTACTAATCTCTTCCTGAATTTGCCCTCCCTCTACTTCCCCCTTCCCTTCTTTTCATCTCCCAAACTGTTAACTGGCTTTCCAATTTCTTCTTCTACTGCTCATTTCTTTTTTAGTTATTTTTTTCCCTTAAGCACTCTCATTTTCTTTATAAAAATATTTTTCCACTCTTTTAAAACTCTTGCTTTATTTCTTCCAGAAATTCTAGTTGAGTTTGTGCTCCAGCTGCATCGCACTCTGAGGCCTTGCCTATAGCTATTTAGAAGTCATTCTCACTTTGTTTTGAGTGATCCTATCACCATAAGCTCATCATAAAAGCTCATTAGTGTTTGGGTCTTTTTTTCTCTGCCCATGCTTCCAGCCTACTTCCTGGCTTCTACCCTGATGCTCATGCTAGTACCTAAAAACTTCTGAAGGGAAGGTCTGCCGTGATCCTGTCGTGGCTTCTGGGAGAGGGGCCTTGAGTGTAGTTTTTCCAGGATCTCAGGGACAGCTCAGACTGGAGACCTGCAAGCTTTCAATGGTTCCAGAGTTGAATCAGGGCTTAGCCTGAGTGCTTCCTATCCTCCTCCCTCAGTCTGTTTTACATATTCCTGAACTTGGATCTGAGCAAGAGTATACTGCTGCTGGGTTCTGCCCCCATGGGGGATGCAGAAAGTTCTGTTGGCTTAGAGCACCAGAATTGTAGGTTTCCCTTTGGTTCAGGATTCAGAGACAGGGACTGGACCCTGCTCTGAGCCGCACCTCTGTGGCTTCTGGTTCAGAACACTTTTTTGCTCTATACACAATACAGGGTCTTCCTATTTGGTAAGGACATTGCCCCTAGGTCACATTCCCTGGCCCCCTTTTCACTCTAGTCAGGATCTGTGACCCAGGATCATCCAGTAGGGAACAAAGCTATTGGTTGATACCTGTCCCTTTCTCAGTGCTTCAGTGTGGGTCTTGAGTAGTCCCACTATGGGTCCGGTACCTCCTTTTGTTACGATGCCCAGATTTCTTTTCTGGATCCCAGATTGTTCCTAATGTTATATACTTCTGCCTCGTCCCTGTCCTCAGTGTCTGCACATCTCTGTCTGTCTTCCTAGGCTAACCTGAGCCAGACAAAGAACTCGCTGTGAATTTTCCTGGATTTCTACATCAGGATTCCCTCTGGCGTGATTTCGGGAGCTATTTGGAGGAGTTGTAGATAGGAGCTTGACTACATCCTTTGACTCCACCATCTTGGCTCTGCCCAAGCCAATTTCCACCTTATTACCTTTAGAAGCATCACTCTCCTCCCCATCACCCAGGCTTGCTACTTAGGGATTATCATTGACTTCCCCCCATCATCCAAGTTTGCTACTTAGGGATCATCATAGACTTCCTCCTCACCCACTCTTGCACATCCAATCATTTACCAAATCCTAGCATTCCTGCTCTCTTGTATATGTTCTTTTTCACCCTTAAAACAGTTTCCACCTGGGTACAAGTGGCTCTACTTGAAATACAGGGACACTTTTCTGATTGTCTCACAGGCTCAAGTCCCCCCACTACAACCAACCCTCCAATCAACTACCAAAAGGCCCTGCAGAGGAAGCAGTTAGTGCCTGTCATAAAGCTCGGGACTGATCCTATCAGGCCCCAAGCAATAAACCCCAATAATTCCCTCTTACTTTAAGCATCCAATGGATGACTTTGGCTTTTAAAGCCTTTTACCACCTGGCACCTCCCCATTTTTCCTATGCTTCTCACCTTTTCTTTCCCTCTACTGTGCAAAGATACTGACTCCATGATGTTTTATAGGCAGCCTCAGCTTTGCATTATTTTCCTTGCCTTCCCCTCTCTGCCTTCCTTGCCCCTCATCTCCACTCCCCAATCCCCCGGCTTCTTTAAACACCCCCCTTTTGGTGGTTCAGTCCATCAGCAACTTGCTGGGTTCCTTTCCCCCTCCACCCACAGCTCCAAATCTAGGCCTGGATCTTCTCATTAGTGTGAATCATTGGCAGAGCATGGAAAATTGCTTGAATTGAAAAAGAAACAAGAAGAAGGAAGAGGAGGAAGAGGAGGAGGAGGAGGACAAGGAAGAGGAGGAGGAGGAAGAGAAGGAAGAGGAGGAGGAGGAGGAGAAAATCCTTGATTCAAATTCTGCTTTTGACTCTAAATAAATCTCTCTACTTTTCTAATCCTTGGTTTCCTTCTTAGCCACATGAGTGGGTTGGACTAAATGATCGATATCATCATCTTCAGACTTTTAGCTCTATGGCCCTGGGCTCCCTCAGTTTCAGAAACATTGGTGTCCAGGGCAAACTCACTTGTCTGAGAGATATCCCATTATGAGAAATCCCAGAAGAATCCCAAACAAAAATAGCATCTGAGACAAGGACCTCAGTGACTTTGAGTCACACACCAGGTTCCACTGAAAGAAAAGATGAGAGCATCAGATCTTAAACTGAGGAAAGAGAACTGGGGACTGGGGGCTCTTGCTGCCATTACAATGAAGAGAAAGGCTATGTTGGGAAATTCTAGCTCAGAATTCTTGCCCCATTATGATAAGAAAAGGAAACTACCATCATACAGTCCTACACGTACAGTCAAGCTTGGGACATCGATTTCCAGCTCGTTTTGGCCCTGATCTTCCTGATTGCAGCAGCTTTATCCTTCCCCTGCTGGTGTGTACATCCTGATCCTCCCCTCCCACTTTCTGTACAATTCCACTGTCCTCATACTGCTTACGTGTTTCATGTTCTATATAAGTTCTCAGTTCTCTGACTTTTTTCCCATGCAGATGAATCAGTACTTTGAGAATAAAGAAAAATCTGCAGAATAACTCTCTCCACTGTTGTTGATTTGATATTTGACATCATTCTAATCAATGGATCCCTCACTAATTTTTATCACAAAAGGAGCTGTCAATTGGAGAGGCAACAGAAGAGAAAAAATCTGATTCTGTCCTTACCAAGGGAACCAAACTCCAAATCAAAAGGAAAGAAAATCTCCCTGGTGTGGAAACGGGGCACAAGAAAGAACCTCTTACCTCAGTCACGATGGAAGAAGTGAAGATGCTTTGGTTATAGACCCAGCCATCCACACATGGCTCCGACTCCAGGTGGCTCAGGTTTTGCCCTGTGACATTCGGGGGCAAGAGCTGCCACTGTGGCCGGGAGAACCGGCGACAACTCTCTAATTTCCCATCGGAATCCAGGGGGATGAAAAGCTTTAGTAGGGAACTGTAATTGAGGTTCTCACTCACATTGAGCAAAGCCGAGGTATTGTCAAGGAAGCGCACCCAGCAGCGATGTGGAGGGACAAAAGCAGTGATGTTCTCGATCAGAAAATGGGTCCCTAGAAATATTATAGGGAGAACAAAAGTGAGGGCCTGAAGGAGCTGGAATCTGCCCTGTTCTCCAACTTCAGGTAGGAGATCCTCGAAAGTCATCGGGACTGGGATGCTTGTCCCAAGGAGAACTTGTCTTCAGAGAGCTGCTAAGAAAGTAGGAATCTGACTGCACCACGGGCCGGATTTTTTGGACTAGGGAGGATTCCTCCTCCAGAAGCTTCCTCCTCACTTTGGTGAAACAGTGCAGACAGGCAGTGTTCTCAGGCCTACGTTCAGCTGAGGATGCCTCAAACCAGTGATGAAGAAAACTGGCACAGGCTCGGTATCTAGCGGGAAGGAGACATCAGCCCCGAGCTTGGGCACTTAAACACCCATTATGTAGCACCCATGCCAATAGAGCTTCCACCTGCACGTGGAGTTCTAAGAAGTGACAGGGAGACTTGTAAAAACAGGTCCAGGAACTTCAAAGAAAGAGAAATATTTTCACTCTCAGTGAGAGATGGAAAAGTGCAGAGTTTCCGGGTCACATATGACAAAGATCAATTTATAAAACACGTGGTTAAAAATCAACTTCGCGTTGCAGATGGGCCACCTTGCCGTGGCTGAGTTGGTTGGGAGCCAGATGGAATGTGTTGAGGGAAACTGTGACTGATTCATGGAGGTTCCAGGTCCTGGGGCAGTTATGGGCAATGGATGGTGGCACGGCTGGACCGGAGGTCAGGGTCGACTTGTTGGAGTCCCCGCACTGAGCATTACTGGCTATGTGACCATGATTAAGGTAATTAAACACTCTGAGACTCAGTTTCTTCAATTCTAAAATGGGGATGATCATACCTGTTGTATTTGGCTCTCCAGGTTGCGGTTAAGGTTGAATGAAAGGGCAGTTTAATGACCAGATTCCCAGTGGTCTCTTCATGGACCTTCTGAGTCTTCATCTTCCTTAACTTCTCTGAAGTATGTTGACCACTCCCTCCTCCTGAATACTCTCTCCCTCCAAGGCTTTCCTGACAAAATTCAGTTTTGATTTTTCTCTTCTCTGTGTGACTTGGCTTTCTCAATCTCCTTTGCCTTCACTTATAACACTGTGCAAAATATACCCAATTCTCTCTCTGTCTCTCTGTCTCTGCCTCTGTCTCTCTGTCTCTGTCTCTGTCTCTCTTTGTCTCTGTCTCTCTCTCTCTGTCTCTCTGTCTGTCTCTCTGTCTCTGTCTCTGTCTCTGTCTCTGTCTCTCTCTCTCTCTCTCTCTGTATCTCTCTCTCTGTCTTTATCTCTCTCTGTCTCTCTGTCTCTGACTCTCTCTCTCTGTCTCTGACTCTCTTTCTGTCTCTCTCTCTCTCTGTCTCTCTGTCTCTCTCTCTCTCTCTCTCTCTCTGAACTTCTTTGTGAGGAATCTAAGTGACTCAATGAATAGAGCAATGAATGTGGAGTCAGGAAGACCTGAGTTCACAAAGAAACCACAAATGCTTCTTAGCTGTGTGACCTCAGTAAGTCACTTAACCTATGTCTGCCTCAGTTTCCTCATCTCTAAAATGAGTATAATAGCACCTACTCTGAGGGCTGTTGTGAAGATCAAATGAATTTTTTTTGCAAAGTGCTTCAAAAACTTAAAGCACCATAAAAATGATAGCCTTTATTATTAATATTTTCATTAAACCCTCATGCATGTGTTCTCGTGGCTTTCTCATTCGGATTTGGGGTCAGCTGGCAGCTTTTTTTCTCTTGCCCCCTGTCCTCATCAGCAGAGAGGCTCTAGACACCCGTTTTACACTCTCTTCATGGCTTGGCAGGAGGATCATAAGGCAAACTGTATAAAGCAAATGTTTCTGCTGAGTGTCACTGTCCGCCTTCTCTGCCCTTTCCTGAAAGGAGTACTTTCTTTTTTTTTTTTTTTTTTTTTTTGTAACTTTTTATTGACAGAACCCCTGCCAGGGTAATTTTTTTTACAACATTATCCCTTGCACTCACTTCTGTTCCGATTTTTCCCCTCCCACCCTCCACCCCCTCCCTTAGATGGCAAGCAGTCCTATATATGTTGAATATGTCGCAGTATATCCTAGATACAATATATGTGTGCAGAACCAAACAGTTTTCTTGTTACACGGGGAGAATTGGATTCAGAAGGTAAAAACAGACCGGGAAGAAAAACAAAAATGCAAGCAGTTTACATTCATTTCCCAGTGTTCTTTCTTTGGGTGTAGCTGCTTCTGTCCATCATTGATCAATTGAAGCTGAATTAGGTCTCTTTGTCAAAGAAATCCACTTCCATCAAATTACATCTTCATACAGTATCGTTGTTGACGTATATAATGATCTCTTGGTTCTGCTCATTTCACTTAGCATCAGTTCATGTAAGTCTCTCCAAGCTTCTCTGTATTCATCCTGCTGGTCATTTCTTACAGAACAATAATATTCCATAACATTCATATACCACAATTTACCCAACCATTCTCCAATTGATGGGCATCCATTCATTTTCCAGTTTCTGGCCACTACAAACAGGGCGGCCACAAACATTTTGGCACATACTGGTCCCTTTCCCTTCTTTAGTATTTCCTTGGGGTATAAGCCCAGTAGAAACACTGCTGGGTCAAAGGGTATGTACAATTTGATAACTTTTGGGGCATAGTTCCAGATTGTTTTCCAGAATGGTTGGATTCGTTCACAACTCCACCAACAATGTATCAGGGTCCCAGTTTTCCCACATCCCCTCCAACAATCATCATTATTTTTTCCTGTCATCTTAGCCAATCTGACAGGTGTGTAGTGGTATCTCAGAGTTGTCTTAATTTGCATTTCTCTGATTAATAATGATTTGGAACACTCTTTCAGATGAATGGTAATAGTTTCAATTTCATCATCTGAAAATTGTCTGTTCATATCCTTTGACCCTTTGTCAATTGGAGAATGGCTTGGTTTCTTATAAATTAGAGTCAGCTCTCTATATATTTTGGAAATGAGGCCTTTATCAGAACCTTTAACTGTAAAAATATTTTCCCAGTTTGTTGCTTCCCTTCTAATCTTGTTTGCATTAGTTTTGTTTGTACAGAAGCTTTTCAATTTGATGTAATCAAAATTTTCTATTTTGTGATCAATAATGGTCTCTAGTTCGTCTTTGGTCACAAATTTCTTCCTCCTCCACAAGTCTGAGAGATAAACTACCCTATGTTCCTCCAATTTGTTTATAATCTCGTTCTTTATATCTAAATCATGGACCCATTTTGATCTTATCTTGGTATACGGTGTTAAGTGTGGGTCCATGCCTAATTTCTGCCATACTAATTTCCAGTTATCCCAGCAGTTTTTGTCAAATAATGAATTCTTATCCCCAAAATTAGGATCTTTGGGTTTGTCAAACACTAGATTGCTATAGTTGACTATTCTGTCTTGTGAACCTAACCTGTTCCACTGATCAACTAATCTATTTCTTAGCCAATACCAAATGGTTTTATGCAACACCAAATGGTGCTGCTTTATAATATAGTTCTATATCAGGTACAGCTAGGCCACCTTCATTTGATTTTTTTTTTCATTAGTTCTTTTGATATTCTAGACCTTTTATTATTCCATATGAATTTTGTTGTTATTTTTTCTAGATCATTAAAATATTTTCTTGGAAGTCTGATTGATAGAGCACTAAATAAATAGATTAGTTTAGGGAGTATTGTCATCTTTATTATATTCGCTCATCCTATCCAGAAGCACTTAATATTTTCCCAATTATTTAAGTGTGACTTTATTTGTGTGGAAAGTTTTTTGTAATTTTGCTCATATAATTCCTGACTTTCCTTTGGTAGATAGATTCCTAAATATTTTATGCTGTCGGCAGTTATTTTGAATGGAATTTCTCTTTGTATCTCTTGCTGTTGGATTTTGTTGGTGATGTATAAAAATGCTCAGGATTATGGGGATTTATTTTATAATCTGCAACTTTGCTAAAGTTATGAATTATTTCTAATAGCTTTTTAGTAGAGTCTCTGGGGTTTTCTAAGTATAAAAGAGTACTTTCAAGATCAAAAGTCACCTTTGTGAAATGGATGGCTGCCTTTGTGCAAACATTGT
The DNA here is from genome assembly GCF_902635505.1 of Sarcophilus harrisii. NCBI lineage: Eukaryota > Metazoa > Chordata > Mammalia > Dasyuromorphia > Dasyuridae > Sarcophilus > Sarcophilus harrisii. The sequence goes on from NC_045431.1 coordinate 243,436,159, forward strand.
CCCCAAACCAGCCTTTATGGTAATGTCTCTGTGGGAGCCTGGGTCTGTGCAGAGGACTTGGGCTGTGCAAGAAATAATAAAATAGGAGGGATTCAGAAAAAATGGGAAGATTTGCATTAATCAAATGCGAATTTGACTAGTTGGCAAGACTAGGTCAAATCATAATGTGAAGACATTAAGAGAAATGACAATCACACTGCAAGGCAACCAAACCCAGATGAATTTCAAAAGCCAACTTGAACCCAGAGGGCTAGCTCCCAATTTCTTTTTTTTTTTAATTATAGCTTTTTATTTACAAGTTATATGCATGGGTAATTTTTCAACACTGACCCTTGCAAAACCTTCTGTTCCAACTTTTCCCCTCCTTCCCCTCACTTCCTCCCCCAGCTGGCAGGTAGTCCCATACATGTTAAATATGTTAAAGTGTATGTTCAATCCAATATATGTGTACATATTTATACAGTTATCTTGTTGCACAAGAAAAATCGGATTTAGAAAGAAGGTAAAAATAACCTGGGAAAAAACAAAAAGGCAAACAGACAACAACAGAAAGAGTGGGAAAGCTATGTTGTTGTCCAGTGTTCTTTTGCTGGGTGTAGCTGGTTCTGTTCATCACTGAACAATTGGAACTGATTTGGATCCTCTCATTGTTGAAGAGAGTCACGTCCATCAGAATTGAGCATCATGTAGTATTGTTGTTGCCGTGTACAATGATCTCCGGGTTCTGCTCACTTCCCTCAGCATCAGTTTCTGTCAGTCTCTTCAGGCCGTTCTGAAATCATCCTGCTGGTTGTTTCTTACAGAACAATAATATTCCATAATATTCATATACCACAATTTACCCAGCCATTCTCCAATTGATGGGCGTCCATTCAGTTTCCAATTTCTGGCCACTATAAAAGGGCTGACTAGCTCCCAATTCCATGCTTTCTATAGAGATATAAGGGGCAGCTAGATCCCTGGAATCAGAAATTTGTTTAGGGCACCAGACAAGATCAATTTGCCACTTTGGCTCAACTGTTTATTATATGATTTTTGCCGGGTCATGAAGTTTGTAGAAAGGCAGACATCTTGAGGGGAAATTGTGGAAAGAGCTCTCCTTTCCTTGGGACTTCCCTCAGTCTGGGTCTCTGAGATGCCCTTAAGGCCAATGGATTCTGTTTGAGCTCCAAACAGACTAACTGACTCCGGAAGTTCTCAGGCAATGACCCTGGCTGCATCTGAGAAAGGAAAGGCTCACTCAGTTTGCTTAATCCCTCCTCATTGGCTCCTTTGATACCACTAGATCCTGATGTTTCAAAGACCAACTGCCTTGCATTTAGGAGGCCAGTTTTGCTTGCTTATATTATTCTCATTCCTTTATTCTGTTTTCTAAACTTTGGACATTTGTGTATAAACCTTTGAAGCCATGAACTTCACCGCTGTCTCCTTCCTTGAATTTTGTCTTCTGGGAAGTTCTGAGGGTCTCAACTGGGGTTGTCCGGATCTTAGCTGTTGATTACGGTTCCAGCTGGGTGGATAGTCCTCGGCCACTTCCTCTTTCCCCATCCTTTTAAATTTAAAGCCCTTTTGATCAAATTTGCAAGATGTATTCTTACAATTCTTTTTTACTTGTCAGTAAGACAATAAATATTTTTAAGTGCCTTCTACAGTATTAAATACTGGAGATACAAAAAGAGGCAAAAGACAGTTCCGGTCCTTAAGGAGCTCACAATCTAAGGAGAGAGAGATGGCAAATGAACAACTCTAGACAAACAAACTGAATAGGAAGGAATTAATAGAGAGGAAAGGCACTAAAACCCAGAGAGATGGCATCTGGTCAGGGAGTCATCATAATTATAGTTGAGGCCATGGTCTGGAAGTCCAAATTCCACGCTCAGATACCCTTTTCTTAAGCCGTTGTTCACTTCCCAGATGTACTTTGATCTGTGTTTCTTCTCTTTACAAAGTAGGAAGATCCAAAGAAGTTCCTGATCAAATTGGAAATGTTTCCCTAATGACTCTTGTTTGAATAGTTTCCTAAAGAATCTGAGAGCATCAAAGCATATAGGCCTCTAAGTCACTTGTAAAGTTGAAGAAGTGCCAGTCAATAGGTCATGAGACAGTGGTTGAAAGTAGCAGATGGGGCCCAGGAGATGTTAATGACTGGCTGAGAGGAGAAATCTTACTTCTTGAGGCCTTTATAACCAGCAAGTTAGAGCCTCTCTGAGATGGTCAACATAACAGGGAGCTCAAGAAGCTGCTCGGCCCTTGGGACTCTTCCAATGGCAACTTGGGTAGCGCCAAAGAATATACCTTTGGGAAATATGCACTCGTGTGCAACTTCAAAGGGGAATATGGGAATATTGTTTCTTAAACCCCACCCTTTCAATGCAGAGAATTGAGAGGAGAGAGTTTGGCACTAGGAAATGGCATCCTGCTGCTCAGGAGATGCTAAGCCTTGGAGCCCAGACTTCAGCAGGCCAGACGCCGGAAAACTTCTCCTGAGTCCTAGGATAAAGGCTCTGGATCTCTCTTTTGTGTTCCAAATTTTTTTTTTCCTTCCCTCCCTTACTTCCCAAGACAGCAAACAATCTAATATAGGTTATACATGTACAGTCATTTCAAACATACTAATCGTGTTGTGAAAGAAAAATCAGAATAAAAGGGGGAAATCATAAGAAAGAAAAAACAAACAAAAAGATGAAAATAGTATACTTTGATCTGCATTCATTCTCCATAGTTCTCTTTGGATACAAATGCCATTTTCCATCCAAAGTCTGTTGGAACTGTCTTGGCTCACTGTATTCTGAGAAGAGCTAAGTCTATCATAGTTGATCATAACACAATCTTGCTATTACTATGTGCAGTGTTGTCCTGGTTCTGCTCACTTCACCCAGAATGCTCATCATTTCTTTCCCCCCGCCCCGAGACAATTGGGGTTAAGTGACTTGCCCATGGTCAGTCACATAGCTAGGAAGTGTTAAGTGTCTGAGGTCAGATTTGAATTCAGGTCCTCCTGTTTTCAGGGCCAGTGCTCTATCTACTCCACTACCTAGCTGCCCCATGCTCATCATTTTTTTATAGAACAATAATATTCCATTATACCCTTATACCCTAACTTATTCAGTCATTCCCCAATTGATGGGAATTCCTTCAATTTCCAATTCCTTGCTACAAAAAGAGCTGCTACAGACATTGTGTGTCCTTTTCCATTTTTTTTTTATCTCTTTAGGATACAGACCCAATAGTGACACTTTTGGAATATAGGCTATGCATATTTTTTTTAGCTCTTTGGACATAGTTACAAATTGCTCTCCAGAATGGTTGGATCATTTCACAACTGCACCAACAATGTATCAGTGTCCCAGTTTTCCCATATCCCCTCCAACATTTAGCTTTATCTTTTCCTGTCATTTAGCAAGTCTGATAGGCGTTAGGTGATACCTTGGAGTTGTTTTAATTTGAATTTCTCCAATCAATAGTGATTTCGATCATTTTTTCATGTGACAATGGCTTTAATTTCTTCATCTAAAAAAATTCTTTTATTATATCCTTTGACCATTTATCAATTGAAAGTGATTTGTATTCTCATATATTTTACACAGTTCTCGATATGTTTTAGAAATGAGACCTTTATCAGAAACATTGGCTGTAAAAATTGTTTCCCAGCTTTCTGCTTCCCTTCTAATCTCGGCTGCATTGATTTTGTTTGTGCAAAAACTTTTAATGTTATCAAAATCATCCATTTTGCTTTTCATAGTGTTCTCTAGTTCTTCTTTGGTCATAAATTCCTCCCTTCTCCAAAAATCTGATAGGCATAAACCAGGGGTCCTCAAACTTTTTAAATAGGGGGCTAGTTCATTGTCCCTCAGACTGTTGGAGAGCTGGACTATAGTAAAAACAAAAACTTTGTTTTGTGGGCCTTTAAATAAAGAAACTTCATAGCCCTGGGTGAGGGGGATAACTGTCCTCAGGTGCTGCATCTGGCCTGTGGGCCATAGTTTGAGGACCCCTGGTATAAACTAATCCTTGCTCTCCTAAATTACTTAGAATATCACTCTTTTGGTCTAAATCATGAATCCATTTTTACCTTATCTTTGCATAAGGTAGGAGATGTTGTTCTATGCATGGTTTCTGCCATACTATTTTCCATTTTCCCCACATTTTTGGTTAAAGAATGAATTTTTACCCCAACAGCTGGAGTCTTTGTGTTTATCAAAGAGTAAATTACAATAGACATTGACTATTTGGTCTTGTACACCTATCTATTTCCACTGATTCATAAAAGAATGAAACTTTTGCCATGGATTTTAGTTCCACCAGACCTGGACAGTACAGAGACTATCACTCACCAAATCCAGCAATGGACCCTTCAGAAGGGAAGCCAAGTGAGCCCAGTGTAGTGATACCCATCCCTGAAGCATCCTTCTCAGTGAGGAACAACACTCAGAATCTTACAAAAAGCAAAGATTCCCCATAGCTTCTGAGATACAAGTTGTTCATCCACATGTGTTCTCCACTTGTGGGTCCCTCTTGCGTGATCTCTGTATTTTTTTTTCATGGATAATTCAACTGATTGCAAGATGATGTGTTCCGAGTTCATCAGGAGTAGGGGGAGAAAATATTCTACTATACTGGCTATGCTGTTCGAGTCAATGTTTTTTCTTTGAGCAAATTTTGTTCTCTGATTGAGTCCTGATTGAAAAAATCCATCTGTGAGGACACAGGAGCTCTAGATTTATGCATGTATACTCATAGGGGACCTTGAATCCTGATTGAACAATCCTCTGGAGATCTTTCCCTGCGGTTTATGGAGTTCCTTCATGGGGCCTTATCTCTTCTGTGGGGAAACAAATTTCTGTTCTATTCTTCCTTTCCTTGTACAAGACTTTGTACTCTTCACCAGTACCATTCATAGTCCCATGAATCTCACCATAAGGGAGATGGGGTCATTTGTCTTGAAGACTATTGAAAAATTCTCTTCTGTGTTTTTGGTACATGTTCCAAGAAGACAGTAGACTTCTCCATTATTGTTATCCCTCCACCATTCTCAGCCTCAGTTTCTTCATCTGTAAAAGAGGACAATAATACCTATAGTACTTCCTTCACACGTAAGTGCAATTATCCCCATTTCACAGACAAGAAAACTGAGGCAGAGAGAAATAAAGTGATTTGCCAAAGGGGACACAGTCAGTGTCTGGGGCTGGATTTGAACTCAGAATTTACCCCAGCTGAGAGTATCTGGCGAGCCTGATTTTCCATTCTGTTGTCCCTAAAAGACCTTGAGCTAATCTGTTCAAGTATTGAAGCAGATACTGAGTTGTGAAGAGTCAATATTTTACCAAGCATACCCCTCTTTAATCTGAAGTTCCATGTTAACCTCTGCACTATACTGATTAATCTTTATTACACTTAACTGAAGAAACCAACCATCTTCTTCTTGTCATCCCAGAAGAGTGGGGAGGCAGTTGCCTTGGGCCCAAACACTTTCCTTGATGTGGCTTCAGATCTCAAAACTGGTGCCCTCTGGTTAATGAGAGATTAGGTGCAAGTGACAGGAAGGCTCCCTTAAGCAGATCTTTAGACAACTGGAGCTGTCTCTCAAGCAGGATCTTTGCCAAGATTTTTGTCAAATTGGATCAACCTGAGCTTCTGGCTGAACTCTTTGGTCTTGCTGATGGGCCTGAGGAGGTGTCAGCTGCTCTCCCTGGTCGTTAATCATCAAACATCTCCTTGGAAAAGTTTACAGCTGCCAGGCAGTGGGATACAATGGCGCCATCTTTCCTAAGAGTTCTGGAAACCTCATCCTGAAAGGCCCCTGAAAGTCTCTGCCCCATTGGAGGGAAAAACAAAGGGGTTTCCATACCCACGATGGCAGCCCTTACGGCCAAATGACTCAGCCCTGAACGTCAGCGGGTGAGACTTGAACAACTACATTAACAGTTAAACCCAAGTGTCTTCGTTGTCACCGAGGCAGGAGGTTGGAGCATCAGCTCCGGTCTCTGGAGAGGAAAGGGATGGTCAGGACATTGAGTTGGGACAGTTCCTGGCCTCTCTCAGGCAAGATCACCCCCTTGGACCCTCCCAAAGCCATTCCCACCTCTCAGCATCATGCTTCCTTGTATTTCTTTCCAGCTCTTGCAGTAGAAGCTGATATGTGACTGCCAGTCATTGGAAGCAGACTTCTGGTACCTCGTACCTGGTGGGAGTTCTCGAAGGCAGTGTTACCTGTGGTTCTTTCAAAGGACTGTTTTGGTGTTCTCTGCTCCCATATCACAGATCATAAATTGGGATGCTCTCGTATCCTCTCGCTCCTCCCCTCCAGGACAGCATCTCTCCCAGACTCCTCTCTGCCCCTCAGCTCCCAATGGCCAAGGCTCTTCCCTCTGTAGAACATTAGGCAAGTATTTTTGCTACAAGATGATGTGGCTGAGAAGGGTGGGGGAAAATAGGGTGAAGGTGGAGAGCAGTCCCCTCCTCCTCTCCACGGCTGTCCCACTACACAACGTTGCTTCTTGCCTCTAACGGGTCCAGATTTGGCAAGCCTGGCATTTTCAAGGCCACCGGGGGCATCGATGGCAAGCTTCCCTTCAGTTTTGTAAAGGGCTGGAGGGAAAGAAACCCACTTTTGTATTTCTTAGAATATATTTAAACCTTGTTTCCTTGGTTTTCTGCCCTTCGCCTTTACATCACCTAAGACTGGGGATGGGAGGGTAGGGAGGAATTAACTCCTTTCTACCTCCCCCCCCCCATGCTGAAATTGAAAACCTGTCAAAGGAAGGGGAAAAAAACACAAAATCTGACAATTTGAAAATTACCAAGTGAGATAATGTCTGAAAAGCAAGGAGAACGCTACCTGGCACAGAGTGCTGAATAAATGCAAAAGGCATTTCTTCTGGAAAGCATTCTCAACCATCCACTTCTCCTTTCCAGCTAGAACACACTCCCCTCCCTTCTTTCTCTTCTCAAGTTAGTCCAGGCTGGGCAAGAAGTGGCAGTCTGGAATCAAGGATTCATTTGGCCAGCCTGGCATCCCCAAGGAGTCTGAGGATCAATCATATTACAGAGACAAGATGCAGAAAACCCAAAAAGGGGTCATGTACAACAATTGCTGAACAACAACAAAAATAAATGAGCCAGACGCTGTGCTAAGTGCTGAAGATAGGAGAGTGCTGAAGTGGAAGGGAGGAAGCAGAGCATTCTGGGCCTGGGGGTGATGACAAAAAGCTTGTCACACTGAATCCCCAAATCTGAGAGCTGGAAGGGAACTTCAATAGCCTCAGTTCTGTATCCATGGAAGGAATGCTCTTAAAACATCATGGAATCTCTGCCAACTTATTCCTGGAAGCTAGAAACCTCTTCTGTAGCCCTAAATCACATCCCCACTGCTCATTCCTGTGCAACTTTTGGTTCATTGAAATCTCATAATCTGTCTGCCCATGTCTGTCATATCTTCTACCAACAGAACTGATTTCTTTTAGCCCAAGGGAAGGAAGTGTAGTCAAGCTCATTGGCCTTTAGTTTAAAACTCTCATTGTCTTTTCTCTCTCTTTCTCTTTTTAAAAAAAAACTAGAACAATATTTGCTCTTCTCCAGTTTTGTGTCTAAACCTGTTCCATTTTCCAGGATCTTTTTAACATCACTGACAGTGGCTCAGTCATCCCATCTGCCAGTTCTTTCTCGAACCAAGGATAGAATTTATCTGGGTTAGAGGGGGACAGTAATCTAGCACATTATTTAGTACATTTAGTTCTTTTTTCAATTTAATTTTATTTCATTTTCAGTTCCAAATTCTCTCTCTCTCCCCCCCCTCTCCAGTCCCCACCCATGGAGTAGGTAAGAAAAACAAAAGCCATTATAAAAATGTGTAAGCAGGCAAAACAAATGTCCACATTAGTCACATTTTTAAAAAAGACAAATAGAAGGAACCTCTCTCTGTGTGTGTTTGTCTCTCTCTGTCTCTGTTTCTGTCTTTCTCTGACTCCTCTGTCTCTCTCTTTGTCTGTCTCTATGTCTCTGTCTCTCTCTCTGCCTGTCTCTGTCTTTCTCTCTGTTGGTCTCTTCCTGTTCTTAACCCCTCCCTTTCTCTCTTCTCTTCTCTTTTCTTCTTTCTCTCTGTCTCTCTTTCTTTGTCTTTGTCTCTCTGTGTGTCTCTCTCTCCCTCTCTCTCCTTCTTTATCTCTTTCTCTGTCTGTCTGTCTTTCTGTCTGTCTACCCCTCTCTTTGAAGGTGAATATCATTTTTGTAATGAGCCCTTTGTAACTCTGGTGAGACATTGTATTGATTAGAATTCCTTCAAGTCTTTCTTGATTGTCATTACAATATATTAAGTGTTCTGCACGTTCTGTTCACTTTGCTGCATCAGTTCATATGAATCTTCCTAGGTTTCATTGAAAGCCCTTCCCCTTTATTTTTTCTTATATTCCATAGTAATATATCACATACTTATATTATAACTTGTTTAGCCATTCCTTAATTATCAGTAAACCCTCCAGTTCTAATTCTTTGCCACCATAACCAGTTGCTATAAATATTTTAATACTTAAGGATCCCTTTCCTCTTTCTTTGATCTTTTGGGGATATAGACACTGTACCAGTATCAGTCAAAGGGCATGTGCAATTTCATAATTTGCGGGGCATGATTCCAAATTGTTCTTTAGAGTGGTTAGACTAATTCCTGGTTCCTTCTACAACCTATTTTCCCACATCCACTTCTAGCATGTCATTTTGCCTTTCTGTCATCTTAGTCAATCTGAAAGGTGTGAAGTAATACCTTAGAGTTGTTTTAATTTGCATTTTTCTCACTGTTTATGATTTAGAACATGTCTTAATATGGCTGCTGATAGCTTTGAGTTCTTCCTTTGAAAATTGCCTATTTAAATCCTTTGATCATTTTTCATTTGAGGTATTTATTCTTTTAAATTTGATTCAGTTACCTAAGTATTTTAGAAAAGACCCCTTAGGAAAACTTGCTGCAAAAATTTTATTTTCCTGTTTCATGCTTTTCTTCTAATTTTGGGTGCATTAGTTTTGTTTTGCAAAACCTTTTTCATTGTATGTAATACAAATTATCCATTGTATTTCCTGTAAAGATCTGATAGGTAATTTCTTCCATACTCCAATAATTACCTTCTATTCTCACTCTTTATGTCTACATCATGTGATCAATTATGAAAGACTTGGTTCTTCTCAATGGTGGTTTTGGTTTTGCTTCAAATCAATCAATCCCAATAGACTTTGTACAGAAAATGCCATCGGTGTGCAGAAAAAGGACTATGGAGACTAAATGTAAATCATCACATATTGTGTTTACTCTTTTTTTCCTGTTTTTTTATCTCTTTCATGGTTTTTCCCTTTTACTTTGATTTTTTTTCTCCCAACATGATTCATAAAGCAATGTGTATTAAAAATAAGTACATTTACTAAAAATAAAAAAATCATGAACCCAATTTGATACTATTATCTTCTTATATTATGTGAGATGTTGGTCTCTGCCTAACTTCTGTCAAATTTACTTTCCAGTTTTCCCAAAAGTTTTGGTCAAATAGCAAGTTTGTGCTCCTCAAACACAGGTTACTATTATCATTTATTTCTGAATTTTGAGTACCTAATCTGTCCCACTGATCAACCTCTCTATGTCTTACCCAGTACCAAATAGCTTTGATAATTGCAGCTTCATAGTATAATCTGAGATCTGGTACTGCTCATTTTTCTTTCTTTTCCCCATTTTTTATTTCACTGGTTCCCTTGATATGCTTGACTGATTCTTCCTCCATATGAATTTTGTGGGGATTTTTTCTAGTTCTATAATTTGATTGGTATGGCATTGAATAAGTAAAATAATTTAGGTAGTATTGCCATTTTGTCGTGTTTGCTTAACTTACCCATGAGCCATTAATAATTCTTTAAATATTCAGACCTGTTTTAATTTGCGTAAAGAACACTGTAATTGTGTTGGAGTACAGCCACTTCCCATTATCTCCAGGGACAAATAGAAAATCCTCTGTTTGGCATTTTATGCCCTTCAGAACTTAGACTCCTTACACTTTACTCCTCACCAAGTAGCTTTGACTCAGTGACACTGACCTTCTGGCTATTCCATTCTGTCTCTTGAACAAGGCAACCCATCTTGTGATTTTCTCCCTGCGTTCCCCATACCTTCACTCTGACTACTGACCTCTCTGACTTCCTTTAAGACCCAACAAAAATCTTATCTTCCACAGGAAGCCTTTTCCATCCTCCCTTAATCCCAGTGCCTTCCCTCTGGTAATTACTTCCTATTTAACTTGTTTATAGCTTGTGGGTACATATTTCTTTGCATGTTGTCCCCTCCATTGGATCCACTTGAGGACAGGAATTGATTTCTGCATCTTTTTGCATCCCCAATGCTTAGTACAGTGCCTGACATACAGTAGGTATTTAATAAATGTTTACTGATTTATTGATCATCATTTCAGTCCAGCTAACCAAACGTTGGCAAGTTATCTTCAAGATGGGGCTGGCCTTTCCTCTTTGACAATCAAAACCTTCTGTGGCAGATTGTTAGTTTAAGATTCTGCTGATCTTACATGTTCCAAAAGATCCTCTCTGTTTTAGCTGCAGATGAATTTGGGCAGATGGAAAGATAAGACAAGGAAAGGAAATCAGTGTTTTCTGTCTCTCTAGCTCTAAACTTGAATGCTTTAAACTTTGCTGCTGTATTTTGACCAACAAAAACCTCCCTATATAGCAAGCATTCATTAAGCACCTACTGTGTGCTAGATACTAGAGATACAAAAGTAAGAATAAAGCAGTCTCTCCTCTCAGGACCTGCCAAACTCCTTCCCTCCTCTGCTCTCCCTCACTTGCTGTCTCTGCCTCCCAGTTTCTTCCTTCCTCTCTCCCTCTCTCTCTCTCATCCTTTCTCCTTCTCTGTCTCTTACTTTATCTGGGTCCCTCCCCTTCTCCTCTCTTTCCTCATCCCTGAATATCTTTGCCTCCCATCTCTGCTGTCTCATTCTCTCATTCACTCTTTCCTTTCCACATCCCTCCCTCTTTGTTTCTCATTTTCTCATTCACTTTTCTCTCCACATCCCTCTCTCCTCTTTGTTTCTTGTGCTTCATTCACTCTTTCCTCTCCACATCCCTCTCTTCCTCTTTGTTTCTCATTCTCTCATTCCCTCTTTCCTCTCCACATCCCTCATTCTCTCCAATTTTCCCCTCTTTCTCTTTCTCTTCCTAGCATCCACCTCCCAGGGTTGTTGTGAAAATCAAACGAGATGATATCTGTAGAGTGCTTAGTGCAGAGCCTGGCATAGAGCACCCACTTAAATGCTTATTCCTTTCCTTCTTCCATATCACAGACTAGTAGGGAGAGAGGGGATAAGTGTCTCTTTTCTGTCTTCTCTCCCCAGATCTTCACCCCTCACAGAGCTGAGCCATAGCCAGATCTATGGGGCTGCCAGATCCCCTCCTTTATCCTTACTCCAGTTAGATTGCTTGGCTGCTGAGACACAGGGTTGGGAGCCTCTGGCTAATGTCAGGAGAGTGACCTTCCACCTCTGCCCCTTCTGGGTACCCTAGAGTCTGGACAGCAGAGCTCTAGACCTGAATTCCAATCTTGACTCCGGCACCTAGAACCTGCATATGGAGTCCCTTCCCTATCTCCGGGTCTCAGACCCCTTCCCTGTAAAATGAGACATTTTGAGATCATCTGCAATGTCTCTTTCAGTCCAAACCCAATGATCCTGGCTGCTAGGTAAAAGTGGCTCTCCAGAAAGAGAAGAGGCAAAGTTTGGTTGCCGTGGTAATTCCAGCCAAACTCCCCTGCCCCACTTCTAGGGTTAGGTTAAAATTCCCAGGGATTTTTTGAAGCCTCTTTCCCTTCTGCATCCAGTGGAATCTCTTTCCCCTCAAGTGTTGACATTCAAAGTAAGTTTCTTTTTTTTTTAATTTTGGATTGGATTTCATTTGCCGTGTCTTGTTCCGTGACTTGTGTGGCCATGCCCCGGACCGCTGCCATTTGATGAGGGGAAAAGCCCCTGGTGATCAGACTTGAGGATTTAGGAGTTAAGTCTTGAGCCATGGAGAACGGTTTCCATGGGAACTCATATTTTGAATTCCAAGCAGGGAATGTAAATGAGCATTTGGAACCTCCCCAGAGTGTGTTTTGGGGACCTTCAGTTCTGTGAAATTTCTTTAATTCAAACCCATGGAAGGGAAAGAAAAGGAGGTAGACAACCAGTCCTGGTGGATATAATGAATTCATCCCCAGGGCATTCAGAAGCTTATCCATAACTGCCAAGCAAGTGTTGCTGGGTCAGAGGCATAAGAAGTAGCTTTGGCACCTGGGACACGAAGCACGACTTGCGCCCTGACATCAGTCTTTAAAGCTAAATTTGGTTGAGTGGGGGAGATGGAAACTGGAACACCAGTACTTGGGAGAGCAGAAGATGGGAGAGCTAGATATGGCCAGACCAAGGATCTGTGGGATTGGAAGGAGGGAGAAAAAGTCCTATTTGGCAGCATCCTATATGAATTAATTATTCTTGTTTTCTAGGTGCTAAATTCAATAGTTTCTGTTGTAAGTGCTATAGCAGTCCCGGCCTTCTGTGTTTCAATATTCTGGAGGCAAAGGCTCGGTTGCTTGGCCCTAGTTAGGGCTCCGGATAATGTTCAGGTTCTCTAGTCACGTATTAAATCTTTTTTTGAACAAAGAGTACATATTTTGAGACCCAACAGTGAAATTAATGATTACTGCTGGTCTTAGTGATTCGTCCCACACCACATTTTCCTACCACTCCCCAGCAATTTAAATCGAATGGAAAGGCTGTTGGGTAGTTCAGTATTTTTTCATGAGTCATCAACACCCAGACAATCATCACATGATAGATAAGTTTTAAACCTGCCCTGAGACTTTTGGGACAGTCCTTAGGACAGACATTGAGTAGACAACTAGACAGAATCAGGATGATCTGGGTTTAAGTGCTTCTTCTGACACATACGAGCAGTAAAACAAGTCCTCAGGCAGATTCCAAAGTCTATGGACTCTGCCAAAAAAAAAAACACTGATGTGCACTGGTGGTGAATTTACAGATCTGGCAAAAAAGAAAAGAAAAAAGAAAGAAAAAGAGAGAAGGGAAGGGAAGGAAAGGGAAGGGAAGGGAAGGGAAGGGAAGGGAAGGGAAGGGAAGGGAAGGGAAGGGAAGGGAAGGGAAGGGAAGGGAAGGGAAGGGAAGGGAAGGGAAGGGAAGGGAAGGGAAAAGAAAAAGGATGTCTGCTGGCCTTGACTCCCAAGCCAAAAAATTTTTTTGCAAAAAAATGATTAAGGAAAGAGAGACAGCCTTGAAAATGAACTGGAATCTGAACAACTTTGAAGAGAGAAGCTATAAAAGCCCAGCCCAGGTTGGGAAAGGGCTAATTCTGTTTCCTTGGAATATTGCCTTACCAGGTGCATGCAGGGAGTAGACAGAAAGAGCTTCTTGTCTCTAAAATTAACTTAGTACATTATTCTATTATTCAGAGGACATAACAAATATTTTTGTTACTTATTTTCTTATTTTTTTTATTAGACTTTGATTAGAGCTATCACCCTCCCAATCCCACACTAAAGAAAGGGCTGCATTTGACACAGATTGTATATAAAACCATGCTTCCATAAATCACCTTTTTCTCTGGAGGTGGATAGCTTCTTCCTTCATAGGTACTTTGTAGTTCATTTGAATATTCATATTACTCAGCCTTGCTTAGTCATTCACAGTTATTCTTTGAACAACATTGCTATGACTGTATATAACATTCTCTTGGTTCTGTTCATTTCGTTCTTCATTATTTCATGGAAGTTTTTCTGTGTTTTTCTAAAAATCAGTCTACAATTTCTTATAGCACAGTCCTATTCCATCACAATCATATGCCAAAACTTGTTTAGCCATCCCCCATTGAAAAACATCCCTTCAATTTCCAGTTCTTTGCCACTACAAGAGTTGCTATAAATATTTTAGAACATATACGTGCTTTTCCTTCTCCCCCACCATCATCCTGGGACTCAAAACTAATAATGGTATAGCTGAGTTAAAGGGTGTGCACAGTTTTAGAACTCTTTGGTCCTAATTCCAGATTGCTCTCCAAAATGATTGGATCAGTTCACAGTTCCACCAACAGTGTATTAATGTCCAAATTTTCCCACCTCCCCTTTAATATTTGTAATTATCTCCTACCTTTTTAGTCAATCTGATAGGTTTGAGATGACAACTCAAAATTGTTTAATTTGCATTTTTTTCTGATCAATAATGATTCAGATCATTTTTATTAATATAGCTATATATTGCTTTGATTTCTTCTTCCAAAAATTGCCCGGCCTTATCCTTTGACTCAATCATTTGGGGGAATGCCTCATATTCTTATATATTTGACAAAGTTCTCTATGTATTTCAGATATTAGATCTTAATCTGAGAAACATTTCCTCCCAATTTCCTGCTTTTCTTTTAAGCTTGATGACATTGGTTTTGTTTGTACAAAAACATTTTAATTTAATGTAATCAAAATTATCCATTTGCATCTCATTATACTATCTCTTATTTATTCATAAATTCTTGTACTATTCTTAATCTAATAGGTAATATGTTCCACATTCTTCTAATTGTCTTATGGTATCACCCTTTATTTCTATCCATAATTGATCTTATGTTGCTAAATGGTGTCTATACCTAGTTTCTGCCCGACTACTTTCCAATTTTCCCAACAATTTTTTTTTTTACCAAATAACAGCTTCTTATCCAAAACTCTTTAAAGTTTATCAAACATGAAGTTACTGTAATCATGGTAATAATATTTAAAATGATACAAGATGTGGATTATGTAAGACTTGTTATGAAACATGATGATTATAATAAAAAGTCATTGAATCACATAAGACTATAATCAGATACTGAAAAAATACTGCAGAGAAACAAGACGTACACTTAAGAAAAATAAGCAAAAACATCATTTGAAGATACATAATGAGATAAAGATAAAAAGCCATTATAAAATAAATAATTGATTTAATGAACAGAAAAACCGGGGTATCACCACAGCTGATAGAGCACCAGACCTGGAGCCAGAAAGACCCGAATTCAAATTTCATGTCAGACACTTCCTAGCAGTGAGACTCTCTAATTTTTCACCTCCCATACTCTTTTGGCAATCACAAATAAAGCAGGGAATCATATTTTGTTTTATTTATACTTTACTACCTGGTTTCTTATAACTTCATCTAAATTTTACCTCCTTTTTTGTGGCTGATCAGAAAATCCTTCAACACTCACTTTGTTCCACCTGATTCCTAAACTTGAGTTTAGTTTGATCTTCTTCCAGAGATCAAAAGTTTTTGTTGGAAAGTTTCTGAATGTTGCCAGCTTGATTTTTATTATGATGTTTATGATGATAAATTGCATGGCCATTAACGATAAATTGATGAATCTCATTCATTTGAGGGAGCCATAGAAGTGGGATATCCATAAGTCATAATAAATATTGCATTTTTCATCAGTTTGGGAGGCATATCGCAGATCAAATTACATTAAACCTGAAACCAGCTGCTCACTAGAAGGCTCAGAAAAGAGCAACACATGAGAAGGGGAAAGATTAGGTGACTCAAAGGTAGCTGGGATGCCATCTGGTGGCCTCTCCCCTTACAACGTCATCCCTCTGACATTGGACATCAATGAGTAGCAGGTCACAGGATGAAAAAAGGTCAAACCAAGAGATGAGGACTAGGGTATCTTCTGAATGCAGCTCCAGGGCCAGTGATTCAGCCATAGACAATCCAAAAGGCCTCTCTTCATCGTAACCGTGCTCCAAGCGTGTCTATGTTCCAAAGTCTTTCAAAGGCATTTCCGTTAGTCACCACAACTCTTCCAGAAGTAGTTTTCTCCAAACTCTTCTACACAAAGAATTGTATCAGCAATACTCTTTACACATTCATAACAAGCTGGGATTAGTGGCCAGTCTCTGAGTACATAGAGAAATATTCATTGGACGGGAGTCAAGGCATATGAAATCTAGAATTTTCAAAGCATTTCAAAGCATAAGAGAATTTCGGTTCTGTGATTTGGGGCAAGTCACTTCCCATTCTAGATCTCGGTTTGAAAAATGATGTCATTAGGCCACATGATCTCCCAAATCTTACCATTTATGTATACCCTGCTATCTTTTCTCTCGACCCAAAGACTGATTTGCCAATACAGAAAGAACTTTGGCAGAACACACAAATTCACTGGACGAGTTAGCCATATATGCACATAATTCCAGAAAGTTTGGATGGTATCATAGATGAATTTGGAAGAGATTATAGAACAAGTAACTTCCAAATCCCTCTTGGAATTATAGCAGATTTTAGCCCCTTTAAGATAAAGACTCTTATTCTTTGTCTTTGTTGCCCTGGTGTCAATCTATAATCAGTAGGTGATTATCAATAGTAGATACTTATGAATTGAACATGTGATTTTATTGACATTGGCCAATTTCTGAATGAGGAAAGATCAGTCTAGATACTGAGAGACTGATTTGTCCAGGGAGTTCTCATAAAGAACTATGGAGGAAGGGAGAAGAAATGCAGAGAAAGGACATAAGGAAAGCTAATCTCTTTCAGGATCCCAGAAGATACCTGAAGGAAAGTATGTATGGGTGATGGGTGTGACAGAACTCTTTATTACCAGAAGGTGGAGACAAAGTCCCACAAACAATGTGAGTTATTCAGAGATTGGGGCTGGAGGCTCCCTGAGGCTCAGATCAAGGCATTAATTACTCTCCATCTACACAAAGCTCTAAAAATCCACAGAAACAGTTTTGTTCCTTTTGTGTTGATTATTTCAAAAGAAAAATATGAAAGTCACAGTATGACACTATTTATTGATGGAGTTGTGAATTGGTCCAGCTATTTTGGAAAACAATTTAGAACTAAATGTCAAAAGTCACTAAAATCGTACCATTACTTGGACTACAACCCAAAGAGACAATGACAGAGGGAAAAGACCCAAATGTGTAAAAGCATCAAAGAACTAGAAATAAGATAGGTATCCACCTATACCCACCTTGGGGAACAGCTAAGCAGTGAGCAAATTATAGAATATAAATGGTGGGAATATCCTTTCACTATAAGGAAAACACAAATAGATGAGATTTTGAGAAACCTGGAAAAACAGGGCAAAAAAGTCCAACCACAGGGGCAAATTACCAAAAATGTAATTACAAGGAAAACAGTTTTGACAGATTACAAAATTCTAAGAAATGCAGAAATCATTCAATTAGACAAAGCAAAGAGATTATGGGCCAGAAGTACACATTTCTTCTTGTTGTTGAATCATTTCAGTCATGTCAGAGACTCTTTGTGGACCTATTTAAGGTCTTTTTTTATTAAAGCTTTTTATTTTCAAAATATACGCATGGATAATTTTTTAACATTAACCCTTGCAAAACCTTGTGTTCCAATTTCCCCCTTTTCTGCATCCCCTCCCCTAGAGGGCAAATAATCCAATATATGTTAAACATAATAAAAATATGTGTTAAATCCAATACATGCATACATATTTGTACAATTATCTTGCTGCACAAGAAAACTCAAAAGGGAAAAGATGAGAAAGAAAATAAAATACAAGCAAACAACAACAAAAAGAGTGAGAATGTTATGTTGTGATCCAGACTCAGTTCCCACAGTCCTCTTTGGATGTAGATGGCTCTCTTCATCACAAGATCATTGGAACTGGTCTTAATCATCTCATTGTTGAAGAGAGCCACGTCCATCAGAATTGATCATCATATAATCTTGTTGTTGTATACAATGATCTCTTGGTCCTGCTCATTTCACTCAGCATTGGTTCATGTAAGTCTCTCCAGGCCTCTCTGAAATCATCCTGCTCATCGTTTCTTATAGAACAATAATATTCCATAACATTCATAAACCATAACTTATTCAACCATTCTCCAACTGATGAGCCTCCACTTAGTTTCCAGTTTCTTGCCACTATGAAAAGGGCTACTACAAACATTTTTGCACATGTGGATTCCTTTCCCTCTTTTAAGATCTCTTTGGGATACTCTTTACCAGTAGGAACACTGTTGGGTCAAAGGGTATGGACAGTTTGATAGTCCTTTGGGCATAGTTCCATTTGGGATCTTCTTGGAGAAGATGCTAGAGTGGTTTGTCATTGCCTTCTCTAGCTCATTTTACAGGTGAGGAAACTGAGACAGATAGTTTAAGTGACTTGGTCAAGATCACACAGCTAGTAAGTTATCTGAGGCCAGATTTAAACTCTTGGAGTTCATCCCGACTCCAAAACTGGCACTCTATCCACTGCACCACCTGTCACCAGAAGTACAGAATGAGACATCGGTTTTCAGTTTATATATGGCCAATATATATTGAGTAATATATAATAATATTCATATAACATATATATATATATTACCTTGTTTGATTATGCTAACTTATTTGAAGGGGAAGCTTCTCTTTGGGGTTGAGAAAGGTGAATTAATAATAGAGCTACAAAAGAGAAAGAAAAGGAGTATCAAAAAGTATCAATAAAATTAACAACACAGAAGAAAACAAAAGCAAAGTCAGAAAAGAACACAGAATTCTTGGACTATTATATTGAAGGTAACATTATTTCTTTCAAAGAAGAAAAAACTTTTAAAGAGAATTGTATATAAAACCGAATATCTGTTACATGTAGTTTGTTACCAAAAATGGATGGGAGAAGGGGAGAAAGAGAGAGTGGAAAGGGAAGAAAAGGGGAGAGGAGAAACAAGAAAAGGGAAGAGAGAAGGAGGGGAGGGCAGAGGGAAGAAGAAAGAAGAAGGTTTAATTGATATATGGAGAAAAGTAGGGAGCAAAGCTCAGCCGAAGGGCCCTCTCCTACAAAATACTTTTCCGAAGCACCATGTTGCTAGAATCTCTCTTACTAAAATTACCTTGTATTTACTTTGTATGAAGTCTCATGTATACATATTTACAGTGAGTGTTATCTGACCTTACTCTGTATCTGTCCCTCAAGGTTTCCACAGTCAGTGGCTCTAGTCCCCAACAAATGAATTCCCTCCATTGTTTGGCGACAATAAATAGTAGCCCAGTTCCATTTAACCATTGACTGTGGGTCAGCTTTTAGAAAGGGATATTTACCCGCATGATGGAGCAAGAACAAAGTACAAACCTTCCCAGAAACCTTGAGGGCACTCTCCCCTTATCCCTGTCCGTATCTAGGGGAAGGAAGCTCACTCTCAGCTTGGTCTCAACAGCACTGATCCCAAGGTCAGCTATGGTGGCAGGTAAATAGCTAGCCCTGGCCTTTATCCAAAGGTCACTCCTTGCGCCTCTGCACAACAATGCTGAACTGGTGGCTGAGACACCAGGATGTAGCTCTCCCTTTAGCTAAAATGGAAGCAGAAATGTTTAATTGGGAAATGAACCCAGGATGTTTTCTGCAGAACCACTTGATGGCCATAAGTCTCCCCTTGGAGTAAGGGCAGCTACATAATCCCACTACTTGGTTTGGAGTCAGGAAGAGATGAATGTAAATCCAGCCTCAGACTGGCTGTGTAAACCTGGCCAAGTCTCTTTTGCCTCAGTTTCTTCATCTGTAAAATGGGGATAATAAGGCACCTCCCTCCCGGGTTTATTGTGAGGATCAAAGGAGATAATAATAGTGAAGTACTTAGTCGGGGCAGTTGGGTGGCCCAGAGGATAGAACACCAGCCTGAGTCAAGAACAACTGAGCTTAAATTTAGCCTCAAACACTCACTAGCTGTGCTGTGTGACCCTGAGCAAGTCACTCACTTCCCAACTGCTTCCAATTTTTAAAAGCTTTTTATTTTTAAAACATATGCACGGATAATTTTTCAACATTGACCCTTGCACAGCCTTGTGTTTTAGATTTTCTCCTCCTTCCCTCCACCCCCTCCCCTAGATGGCAAACAATCCAATACATGTTGTTAAATCCAATATATGTAAACATATTTATACAATTCTCTTGCTGCACAAAAAAAAATTCAGATCAAGAAGGAAAGAAAATGAGTAAGAAAACAAAATGCAAGCAAACAACAACAAAAAGAGTGAGAATGTTATGCTGTGATCCACACTCAGTTCCCACAGTTTTCTCCCTGGGTGTAGATGGCTCTCTTCATCACTGAACAATTGAAACTGGTTTGAATTATCTCCTTGTTGAAGAGGGCCACATCCTTAGAACTGATCATCATACAGTCTTGTTGCCATGTATAATGATCTCCTGGTTCTGCTCATTTCCCTCAGCATCAGTTCCTGTCAGTCTTTCCAGGCCTTTCTGAAATCCTCCCACTGGTCATTTCTTATAGAACAATAATATTTCATAACATTCATATGCCACAATTTATTCGGCTATTCTCCAACTGAGGATCATCCACTCAAGTTTCCAGTTTCTGGCCACTACAAAGAGGGCTGCCACAAACATTCTTGCACATACAGGTCCCTTTCCCTCCTTTAAGATCTCTTTGGGATATAAGCCCAGTACTAACACTGCTGGGTCAAAGGGTATGCACAGTTTGACAGCTTTTTGAGCATAGTTCCAAATTGCTCTCCAGAATGGCTGGATCTATTCACAACTCCACCAACAATGTATCAGTGTCCCAATTTTCCTGCATCCCCTCCAGCATTTGTCATTATCTTTTCCTATCATTTTAGCCAATCTGAGAGGTATGGAGTGGTATCTCAGAGGTGTCATAATTTGCATTTCCTTGATCAATGATGATTTAGAGCATCTTTTCATATGACTAGAAATGATTTTGGATCCTTCATTGGAAAATTGTCTGTTCGTATCCTTTGACCATTTATCATCCAAATTTTTTTAATTAAATAAATTGCTTAGCCCCGCGCCTGGCATTTATTAAGCACTACAAAAACATTGGCCATTAGCTATTTTTTCACAGCATTATCGATCACTGGATGACATCAGTGGAGCCTACCTTTTGTGGGAGGAGAGGGGAATGGGAAATTGCATCCCTAATCTCTGTACCATAGTGTGGAAGTATATTAAAAACTTTTTTTTTGTTTCATTCAAATAGTAAGTAAATATTTCTTTATCTGGATTCCTTCCCAACTTTTTCCCTTTAGGAAAATATATAAAAGATAAAAGAAAAAAAAGTCCAGAAAAATGGATTAAAAAAGGTAACCAAACTTAGAACCCGTTTAGAAATTTCTCCTAAAATCAAGCTCCTCCCCCTGAAGAGATTGGCAGTATGGCCCACTGCAGGATAGTCCCTTCTTTCTATTTTCAGAAAAAGTAGAATACTGTAAGATCTGATTATTTCTGGAGAACATCTAAGGGGAAGGGTCAAAGAGAGAACTGAATAGTGTTTGAGGAGTAATTTTGTTATTAGAATGGTAATCCCAAACTGTATTTTAATATATTCTGGTCTTTCCTTTGTTGAAGATTCTGATAAACGTTCCCTCAGATGACTGGGAAACAGATGTCCAAATGCATGAGGTTATAGTGTCAGTTTGGACATTTTTCTCCCTATGATAGATATGCTTGGATTAAGAATACAATGATGAGATGGATAGACTCCAGCAAAACACCGTGTTTCTGGTAGCAGTCAGCATCTAAGTGGGCCCCAGTGAAGAACAAGCTGACCCCATAGAATCAACTTGTATTGAGAGAGTTTTCCTGTACTGATGCCCCCTGTTACCTTATACAATTTGGAGATTAAGGTCTAGATGTCAGCTCCCAAGGATGCTCATGGCCACAGTTGATTTATGATCATGGCCACCAGTTGATTTATGATCATGGCCACCAGCTGATTTATGATCATGGCCACCAGTTGATTTATGATCGTGGCCACCAGTTGATTTACTTACTCACACAATTAGCCAAGTTAGCACTCCTTGTTTTGGGTCCTTTCCCATAAAAGGTCTCTCCTCTCCGCTTGCTAATTTTGAGTTCATTAGGAACTTTTTCCTATTGTTAAAGCATCATAACAAAGCTCTGCCCCTTGATCTGGAAATGGTTAGAGCCTGTGAATTCATCCCAGACCACCCCCACTTTCATGATTTCTTGGACCTCATCATTTTGTTTATAAAATTGACCAGTTTCTGGCAGATTTTAACAAATATAGGACATAATGTTGGTCTTTTCCCCTCAACAATGGGAAGGAAACAATGAGGAACACAGCCCTGCCTAGTCTTTTCTACAGGTACTCCTCCCCTAGAGCTGTAGGATTTCTTGCACTCACGGTAGGAAGTTGGTCCCTAGTTAGAAGGTATAAGACAGGACACCATGCTGGGGGGAGGGGGAGGCAGAGAAAGAGAGCTAGGGATGGTGCTATTTCTTGAGAGTTCCCCTCAGGGATGGGACGAGCTCACCCCAGAGTAGAATCCAAGAGTTTACTCTTTGGGTTTTTTTTTAATTTTCTTTAGTATTTTATTTTCTTTATTATTTTTTTCAATTTTCTATGGTATTTTATTTTCCAAATACTGGTAAAGGTAGTTTTTTCACCATTCATTTTTGAAAAACTTTTGTGTTCCGAATTTTTTTTGCTTCCTCCCTCACCTCTCCCCTCCCGAGGACAGCAAGTCATTTGATAGAGGTTGAACTCCTTATTCTTGCTAATTAGATGCTCATCTCTGCTACTCTGGTACAAAAGAAAGATTACAAATTCTGTCAACACCATGTGGAGCTGGAGGACATTTCCTACTTTAGTTACAAATCTTCTTGTCTTTTCTCTGAATGCATGAGCTAAGAATCCGTTGGAGAATGGCCTCTGAGAAAGGGAAGCTTTTCTTTAAAGGGCTTCAGGAGTTGAATTATTCCATTAAACTGCCTATAACATCATCATACAGCTCGATGACCCTGTGCTGGCTAAGCGCTCTCCTCAGAGGCCTTTCCCTGTCTCTCTGCTTCTCCCCAAGTGGACTATTTCCTACTGTTTTCACAATGGGCTTTTATCTCTAAACAGCTGCAAAATCTATTTAGGAAATAAAGGCTCACTTCCCCTATGAGATTCTAAATATGGGCTTTCAGGGATTTATTTTAGAAACTGGAAATGTTTTCTGTACGCCTGTGGCCAGCTGGACAGATTCTAAGGGAGACAAGATAGTCAAATGAAGGACCACTAGATGGCGCAATAGTGCCCAGAGCCTTGGATTTGATTTAGAAAGCCTCATCTTCATGTGTTCAAATCTGGTGTCAGACACTTACTGGCTGTTTACCTCAGCTTCCTCATCTGTAAAATGATCTGGAGAAGGGAAAGGCAGAACACCCCACTATCTGCCAAGAAAACCTCGAATGGGGTCACAAAGAGTCAGAAATGACTGAGCAATAGTAACTATGGGATGACTATTCCTTTTATCAAACCTAATTTTTTTAAAAAATCTTTTCATCTTTTGTAATGTCCGGGCTACCCTTCTGGAGGTCCTCCGGACGGGCCTTGGTCTCAGCAGGATAGTCACCACGAGGATGGTCAGGAATAGAGTCTAAAGTCTTTATTGTCTCCGTCACAGGCTGTTCACTCTGACTGACCATGTCCCCAGTTCTCTCAGCCCTTAAGTACCCTATTACAATTACATCATTACAGCATACTGAGTCTGTGTGAACTAGAGTGATTATATCATTATATCAAACTAGATATATGTGAACTAGAGAACCGTTATCTCATCAATTCCACTGAGTTAACACCTTGTTGTAAGTATCCTTGTTTCAAGTATGCTTCTCCAGAGTTCTGGCCCTCTACAACCTTTTCCCTTTTGCTTTAAGATCTTCCCCCTTAATCTTTTTAAGATTAAGATCTTACATACTGAAAGAACACATACCCTCAGCTTACTGTCCAGGACTAGGGAGGTGACGGTTCTATTTTATTTTGCCAAGTCAGACCACATGTGTTCTAGATGTCACATTTTAGGAAGGGGTTGGATCGAGTGAAGACTAGGATGGAAACTAAATGTACAGCAGTAACCATGTCATCCAGCCACCTTGTCTAATAGATGAACAACCCAAAGTCCAGGCTTTGGCCAAGGCGATCCAAGGAGAAACTTCAGAGGGAACATTTGATCCTAGATCACACGTGGTTGTTGCCGCTGTTTATCCTTGCTTTGTTGCTATCATTTGTTTGTTTTTGTTGTGAGACAATTAGAGTTGTGATTTGCCCAGTGTCACACAGTAAGTAGTACCCATTGAATGTCTGAGGCTGGATTTGAACTCAGATTCTCCTGACTCCAAAGTCAGTGCTCTAATCACTCTGCCTTTTCCCTTGCTTTGGAAGAGAGCCAATGACATCCCCGGCTCTCTGTTGACTTGCACATGAATCGGATTTCAGTGAAGCAGGATTGTGCCCACTTCAGCCTCACTCTGTTCCAGAGTCTCCAAGGTCCAGCCGCCAGACGAAGTTGCAGGGTGACCATCTGAATACTTAAGGATAGCTACCTTGCCCCAGCCAATGGGAGTATGGAGCAAAGAGTCTCTGGGGCGTTCAGATTAGCACCTCTGGCGTAAACCCTTTCCAGGGCTGCTCACCCACCTTTGGTGCCCACTGGCCACCCAACTCTCACCCATGGCTCCAACAAAGCTGCAGCATGCACGGTGACTCCAGCCTGACTGGTGACGGCCCAGAGTACACAGAGGCTGAGCTTGTCTGATCGAGCTCTAACCACTCCACAGTGCCCACTTCAGCCATCTTAGTGACCGACAACAAATGTCTCATCTGCCCATTCCAGGAAAGTCTTCACATCTTTCAAATAGAAGCTAATCAATGAGTTTGTGCCTTTCAGTTACCCTCAATTAGGTTTAGCCCATCTTTCAAGATGGTTTTACCAAGGTGTGGCCACCATTCAATCTCCAGCTTCTTCTTTTTTTTTTTTTTTTTTTGCTGAGGCATTTGGGGTTAAGTGACTTGCCTAGCTAGCAATCTCCAGCTTCTTAGAGCCACAGGTGAAAGTTGGGCGGCAGGTGGGTATCAAAGGTGGTTGAACAGCCTTGAAAAGGGCTCACACCAGAAGTCCAAGTCCTTCCAGAACACCCCATACATCCCACTCCAGAGTCAACATTACGTTATCATGTGAAAGAGGGATTTGACTTCTTCTGGTTGGTTTGTAAGGGAACAAATACAAGGGAAACCATTCCCTATTAGAACTATCTAAAAATCAACTGTCCTGCTTTGGGAGATAAAGGGTTCCCCTCCCTAGCATTGTTCAATCACAGACTGGATGAGCTCGTTCAGTCATTTCAGTCATATCCAACACTTCATGACCCTATTTGGGGTTTTCTTGGCAAAGATATAGAGTGGTTTGCCATTTCCTTCTCCAGCTCATTTTATAGATGAGGGAACTGAGGCAGAGTTAGGTGACCCACCCAGGGTCATACAGCTATCTCACTATGCCTATGAATTCAGGTCTTCCTGACTCCAGACCTGGCCCTCTACTCACTGCTCCATCTAACTGCCCCAGCATTGTACAGATGTAACCAAGAGGCAGCTCTGATGACCACTAATGATATCCAACACTTATTAAGAACAACCTTCATGCACATCCTAGAAACCGAATGCTCTGTTCAGCATCAGGAAGTGCTATTGATAAGGCTCCCAAATTCTCTCTGAGAAGCTCACCCCCCTTACCTTCCCCCAGGCCCTCCTATTGGAGGCTGGCAATTACTCATCTGGTTCTAGAGCATGGCAAGTGTACATTTATTCAATTTAAATCCTGGTTGATCCTCTACCCTTTGGGAAACTTTACCCTCCTCCATTTCCTGGGTCTTGATATACTCTAATTGTACGAATATGATTTTAAAAAAAGTTCCCCAAAGCAAGGAAAGGATTGTTATATTTGATTTACTCTTTGCCAAGGAAGCCACAAAAGCAATGAAATCCATTATCTATTAAAACTACCAAGGGATGGCTACTCATACCTCCTCCCCGACCTTCACCAGTCCACAAACTCTCCCTAAGGCCAGGATTTTAAAAGGAAAATAGCTAGCCAGGTACCTTAGAGAGCATTCAAGCTTCCCAAATATTCTCCTTTCTCCCCTTTGGCCTTCAAGGGAACAAAGGTCAAATCATTTCAGGGACGTGAGAAATGGATCCCAAGGTCTCTACTTCTCAGCTGGGCTGAAGGGAGCATCCTATGCTCCTTCTGTCGGGGTGGTTCTTGACGTGGCGGCTTATTGGCGGATGATGGTAGCTCCTCACAATTCCCTCACCATTAATGAAACAATTGGGTGAGTTCAAGGGGATGCCAGGGGTGGAAAGGAATTGCTCACGCCCCTATTGCCACCCTGGCTTACCTTCGTCTCTCCTTTTTGTCTCAAAGTTCCTACCCAGGTGCCTTCGTGTAATTTCCACACTTAATTTCTTCATTTGTAAACGGAGGAAGTTGGACTAAATGGCCTTCCAGGCCCTCACCTTCCCCCTTTCTCTTCCATCTCCATCATGTTCATTACAGCAGAAGGATAGGAGGGTAAATATCAGAAGGGACCTAAAATATGGAAAGTCAGACCTTAGAACACAGTTCTTCTTAATGGCTACCTTTCTTGTTCTCTCAATACCCTCCTGCCTTGGATATTCTCTCCTCTCTAGAGTTTTAGATACAATTCTCTCCTGATTCTCCTTTTTGCCAGACACTTCTCAGTCTCCTTGCTGACCTTCCTGTAGGTCATGCCATTAACTGTGGGTGTGCCCAGAGCTCAGTTGTTCCTTTCTCTCCCTCTCTCAGTGACCTTATTAGTTCTCACAGAAGCTACATTTCATTTCTATGCAGATGACCCCCAAATCTGTATGCACAGCAATCCATCTCTTTTGTGCTTTCGGCTAATCGAACATTTCAACTCAATATCCCAAGCAAGTCAAACTCATCAGTCCAAAAATAGGCTTATTATTTCTTGTCCCCAAATATTTCTCTCTCTTGAACTTTCCCATAATTCTGTTTCCCTTTCCAACCAACTTTCTAGTGACCCAAGGCTGCCATCTTAGAGTCAGCCTTGACTCCTCTCACTCAACATACAGAACCAATCAGTTGTCAAATCTCATCCTCATTCCCATGTCCACATCTCTCTTGCTATATATACCGGTCTCTTTAGTCACACTTCGTTCACCCTAGCAGAGCATCACCTCTTAAGCTATTGCAGCTTGCACTATTACAGTGACCTCTTTATAATCCACCCTCTCTTCTTGATTTTCACTCAGTTGCAGGTTTGGCACCCACCATCCCTTCCTTTATGGCAATACCTATACCCCTGTGGGCTCTTCCTATGACTAGTGATCTCCTCCCTGTAACTGAAGAAGGAAGATGCTAGCCACACTCACTTCAAACCTAGTTCAGTTCAGTTCCTAGAAGAGTTTTTTTCATCTTCCTTCACAAAAATTGTTATTCAGTCAGGTTCACCTCTCCATGACCCCATTTTGGGATTTCTTGGCAAAGATACTGGAGTGGGTTTATCATTTCCTTCTCCAAATCTTTTCACAGATGAGGAAACTGAGGCAATTGGTGTGAAGTAACTTGCCCGGGATCATACAGCTAGCGTCTAAGTCTGGATTTGAACTCATGAAGATGAATCTTCCTGACTCCAGGCCGGGCATTCTGTCCACTGCACAACCTGAGTTTTAGCTCCTTTTAAAGGTTTTTTTCTTCCACCCAGTAAAATGCAAATTCGTTGAGGGTTATATTTATATCCACAGCACTTGGTACAGTGTCTAAAACCTAGTGAATGTTTAATAATGCTCTACCTATCTGTAATAAATATTAAACCCTCAGTTTGGCATTTAAAGTTTGATAGTTGGCCCTATCCAACATCCAACCTTTCCATGATCCTTAGACATTACTCCTCTTGTGAGAGCCTATGATCCTGCCTCCTCACTCTTCCATGTCCCAGTTTTCCACCTCTCATCCCCATGTTTTATACTGGCGGTCAAGAATGCTCTCCCTCCTCACCCCCACCTTTTGGAATCCCTGATTTCATTCAACACCAAGCTTACATAAAGCCACTAAAACAAACAAGATCCTCTTTCCTCCCCCCTCAGAGCACCTAATGTTATCCCTCCCCAAAACTGCTGGAACTCAGAGGGGCTCTGGGTAGTCACCCCTCCTTGCTCTGAACCAAGCCCTCTAGTGTGGGGACTCTGACTTCTCAAAAGGGGAAGTTCACCAGGGTAATCTGGAGCCCGCTTGAACTGAGACCTTGTTCAGTTTCAGTTCAGTTCAGTCTGCAGTTCAGAGCCTGGAAAAATCTGCAAATGCTCCAAATCAGGGCTTAATTTTCTTATGTTGTTGATTGTGCAACATTGGGAAAATGTCGATAGTTCAAATATAGCATGATATGACACAATACAACATAACGTAATATAATATAACATGGCATGCTATAATATAATGAATGTATCCAACTCCGTCCCAAAGCTCCATGGTATCCTTATGGTGGAAATAAAGGGTTGGGCAGATTTAGGCAGTTCTTAACCAGTCCCATCTTTGAGGACTCTTCAAGAAAGAGCTTCCTTTGAGTCCATCTCAAGACTCTCCAAGTGAGACTCTTTGTCGAGTATGCTTCCGGTTTTGAGAGAGAAAATGGAAAAGGATAGATCCACTTCAGATTACTAAAAGAAGAGTCCTAGAAGATTTGAAGCTTGATGAATCCACCTTGCTTCTCATGAACTTTTTTTTTTTTTTTAATTTAATAGCCTTTTATTTACAGGATATATACATAGGTAACTTTACAGCATTAACAATTGCCAAACCTCTTGTTCCAATTTTTCACCTCTTACCCCCCCACCCCCTCCCCTAAATGTCAGGATGACCAGTAGATGTTAAAATATATTAAAATATAACTTAGATACACAATAAGTATACATGACCAAAACGTTATTTTGCTGTACAAAAAGAATCAGACTCTGAATTATTGTACAATTAGCTTGTGAAGGAAATCAAAAATGCAGGTGTGCATAACTATAGGGATTGGGAATTCAATGTAATGGTTTTTAGTCATCTCCCAGAGTTCTTTTTCTGGGTATAGCTAGTTCATTACTGCTCCATTAGAAATGATTTGGTCTCGTTGCTGAGGATGGCCTGATCCATCAGAACTGGTCATCATCTAGTATTGTTGTAGAAGTATATAATGATCTCCTGGTCCTGCTCATTTCACTCAGCATCAGTTTGTGTAAGTCTCTCCAGGCCTTTCTGAAATCATCCTGTTGGTCATTTCTTACAGAACAGTAATATTCCATAATTTTCATATACCACAATTTATTCAGCCATTCTCCAACTGATGGACATCCATTCAGTTTCCAGTTTCTAGCCACTACAAAAAGGGCTGCCACAAACATTCGTGCACATACAGGTCCCTTTCCCTTCTTTATAATCTCTTTGGGATATAATCCCAGTAGTAACACTGCTGGATCAAAGGGTATGCACAGTTTGATAACTTTTTGAGCATAGATCCAAACTACTCTCCAAAATGGTTGGATTCGTTCACAACTCCACCAACAATGAATCAATGTCCCAGTTTTCCCACATCCCCTCCAACAATCATCATTATTTTTTCCTGTCATCTTAGCCAATCTGACAGGTGTGTAGTGGTATCTTAGAGTTGTTTTAATTTGCATTTCTCTGATTAATAATGACTTTCCACCTTGCTTCTCACTAGCTCTAGCCTGCCTTCCTTCCCACCAATAAGGAAAGAGTCCCATATCAATGGACTTTGGGACAGGAGTTATATTATATAATACATGCTATATATATATGTATATAATAAGTTATTATATAGTATTAATATTAATAATATGTTATAATATTTTATAATCTGGCACTTTGTATAGTGCCTGAAACACTATAGATGCTTAATAAATGTTGATTGATTAATTCTGACTCTTCTCTTGGTTCCAGTCCACTCCTGCTATTGCTGCTGAAGCTTCCGTGAAAGTTACTCTAATTTACATGAACTGATGCTAAATGAAATGAGCAGAACCAGGAGATCATTGTACATGGCAACAATAAGATTGTACAATGATCAGTTCTGATGGACGTGGCTCTCTTCAGCAATGAGATGCTTCAGGCCAGTTCCAATGGTCTTATGATGAAGAGTCATCTATACCCAGACAGAGGACTGTGGGAACTGAGTGTGAATTACAAAACAGCATTTTCACTCTTTTTATTGTTGTTTGCTTGCATTTTATTTTCTTCCTCATTTTTTCCCTTTTTGATTTGATTTTTCTTGTGCAGCAAGATAATTGTATAATTATGTGTGCATATATTGGATTTAACATATTTTTATCATGTTTAACATACATTGGATTACTTGCCATCTAGGGGAGGGGGTGGTGGGAAGATGGGGAAAAATTGGAACCCGGGGTTTTGTGAGGGTTAATGTTGAAAAATTATCCATGCATATGTTTTGAAAATTAAAAAGCTTTAATAAAAATAAATAAATAAAAATAAAAAATCTTTCAACATCCCCAAAAAATTCACTTTATTAGTTGCTGCTGGTTCTCACCATGAGCCTTCCGAGACCTTTTCATGTCCACAAGGTCAATGCTAGAAGAAGAAGAGACAAAGGGCAACTAGAGACCCCGGAACAAATCTAGTTGGTTGAGTCCAATACTCCATGTGGGGAGCCACCATTATGTTGGGTCTCCTGGGCATCTGCAGGATGCCTTGGGAGCTTCTGCCTAGAGCATCCAAACTCAAAAAGTCACTGGGTGGTGGTGGTTGTGATGGTGATGATGGGAGGTCATTTTCAAAGAGAACCAATGGCATTACAGCTGATGTCTTGATTTGCTTGTGAAGTGGATTTAAGGGAGGCAAAATTGCACAAAGTTGACGGCATGGCTCTCTCTTCCAGAGTCATGAAATCCAGTGGCAGCACGGAAGTCAGGATGATTAAAGATCCTAGTTCCTGCCTCTTGCCCTACCCTAGGTGAGTCCTTTCTTCTCTCCTTGTTCTAAGTAGATTTCTAAGACTATGAATTAGAGAGCAAGAGCTGACCTCCTTTGATGGGAGGAGTTTCTTCTCCTAGTCTAAACCTCTTGTGTTGTAGGTGAGGAAACTGAGGTGGAGAGAGATTAAGCAGCATGCCTTAGGTATATGGTATTTAGTAGGTGCTTAATAAATGTTTACTGGCTGACTGAAATGGCTAGTAAATGTGAGACTCCAAACCCTCGCCCTCTGCCCCCAGATTCAACGCCCTTTCTAGCACAATGTGTTGCTTCTGCCCTCCCATCTTCTTTTCCCTCCCCCATCTTCTCTCTCCATCCCACTCCCTCTCCCTTTCCATTTCTCTCTCCCCCTCTCTCTTCACTTTCCCTTTCTTCATCCGTCTCCCTTTCTCCCTCCTCTCTAATGTGGCACTAATGTGCCTTCTTACATATGCAAATGTGAGCTTTCAGGTTTAAATATAGTAACGACTCTTTCCCAGTAGAACACTTTACAGTTTACAAAGCACTGTCTCACATGCCTTAATTCACTTGAAATTCCAGATCTTTTCTATGAAAATGAAGAACTTTTATAACTCCTTGGCCCAGCGTTCTCCATCCCCACCCCCACAACAAGCACTCACATGGGCTGAAAAAATCACCCTAGCCCTTGAAGGGTAGACTTCAGGGCCTCTGCCACTTGGTGATGTAATATGATTTTGTGGCCCCCTGATTTTAGGGGGGCTTCTGTTCTGGCAATCTATCTGATCCCAAAGTCCTCTAGCTTTGCCCCCCCCAACACCCAAGTTGTTTGATTCTGTCCGGACTTGGGAAACTCCCACAGATCAAACTCCTGAGACCCCTCCCCAATTCATTGATGACTGGGAATCTGGTCAGTGAGAATCAACTTTGGGTGACCACTGCTCCTTCCTACCTATGAGCCTTAGCATTAGCCTCTGTATGGTGGAAGCTGGATAGATGTCTCTCCCTGTTTCTGTTTCTCTGCTGAATTCCCTTAGAATTCAGTCTGCTTTGTTATCATTACTTTCAATAAACTTTGCCCCTTGATTAGGAGATGGGTTCAAGCCTGCAAATTCTTTTTTTTTCCCTTTGCCGAGGCTATTGAGGTTAAGTGACTCGCCCAGGGTCACACAGCCAGGAAATGTCAAGTGTCTGAAATCAAATTTGAACTCAGGTCCTCCTGGCTTCAGGGCTGGTGCTCTACTGCTCTCCCAACTACCCCTAGCCTGCAAATTCTTCATGACACCGGTCTGGGATCTCAAACTTTTAGGGTCCCCCTTCTCAACCTCAACATTAGGACTCTCAGAAGGGGTCCCATTTTTCCTTTCCCCATAAACCAAATGCCCGACCCAGTGAGAGCGATAGAGGGAAAGAAAGAGCATGGGACTTGAGTTCGGTTCCACCTCACAAGTTGGATCACATAGGGAAAGTCCTTTTCCCTTTCTGTGTCTCAGCTCCTCATCTTTCTCCCATGGAGAACAAAGCTTGGATGAGATGGACTGTAGGGATAAAGGGAGAGAGCCCAGGAAAGTCAAAAGAACATGAATCTGGACTGCAAGCAATTGGATCCAAATCTTTTCTCTTACTCTTATAATCTTGGTGATCTTGTGAGGAGCAGTACTAAATCTAGCCCCTGAATCCAGATGGCTCTGGAAGAGAAACTGAGGCAGGTGTACAGCCCTCCCTCGCTTAAATCCAATTCCCTTGTATGTCACAGCATCCTAATAGATCAGAGCGACTGGAGATGGCCCTGGGTGCAATGAGAGATCGGGGCCTTTTTAAGCTAAGGCCTTCAACAGGTCTCACTCAGTTTGACTGAGCCAACACCCATTCAATGATTAAGGCTAGGTAACAAGGGAAAGAATTTCCTCTTTCACCTAATCAAAAAACAAACAAACAAACAAATAAATAAATAAATCCCTTAGTGATGTAGTAACTGCCATCATGAGAGCCTGCATTTAGATCCTGCTAAGATTTACAAAGACCTTTCCAGACTTTTACCTTGACCCTTCACAAAAGTTCCTCTCATGGGTATTAGACCCTTCATTTTATGGAGGAGGGAGCTGAGACCCAGAACAGTAGAGTGATGTCCCCCAAGGACCCAAAGCTAGCATCGGAGGCAGGATTCTCATCCAGCTCCCTCCGGGTACCATATTGCATCCTGAATCATAAATGAGACCTTGGAGACTTCCCAGCCCAACCCTTTCCTTTTAAAGAGGAAGAAAACCGTGATCCATAAAACTCAAGTGACTCGCCTATTACCTCCCATTTACGCTGTGTATACATGTCTTGAATGTATTTAGTTACTTAAATATCCTCTCCCTAATGAGGCTGTAAAGTCCTTGGGGGACTATTTTTGTGACTCTGTATGGCTGCACTTAGCACAGCTCCTGACACTCAGCAAACACTTCATAAATGCTTGTTGACTGACTGAATGACGAACTCTTTGCAGAGGAGTAGGAAGGGGCAGAGTCTTCTGAGACACAGCTCGTATGAATCATGGGATTTATAAGTAGAAACTGCCTTCAGACCGTCCAAGTCATCCCTCAAATTTTGTTGATGTGTCAGGCTTTATGGATGTCTTTTGTTTCTATTACAATCATTTCTTGATTTCCTCGTGCCATATTGGAAGCTTCTCATGTAACCAAGAAAAACAATCAAGCAAAGCCAGCTCCTGTGTCTGACAGTCTGTGCTGCCTGTAGTCTTACCCCTGAGCCCCCACTCTCCAACAAGAGGAGAGATCGCTTTCCTTCTGCTCCCCGAGTCCCTGCCACCAATCAGCTCTAGGCTGGTCCCATTCACATCATAGTCTTCATCTTGTCTCTTGTTTTTCTGGTGCTGTTTCCTCCTTTCTGCATCAGAACTATATAAGGCAGTGACTAGAGCACTAACCTGGAGTCAGACAGATCTTTGACTGTGCAGAGGCGTCTGTAACATGAGGGGGATGGCAGAGAAAGAACTATGGAGACTGAATGCAGATCAAAGCAAACCATTTCCTGTAGTGTACGTGTGTGTTTTACTTAATATTTTTATTTTCACTAGGAGCACGTAAAACAATATTTTACATTTGTTTTTAAAACTTTGAGTTCTAGAATCTCTCCCTTCCTCCCCATCCTTCCCCACTGAGAAGGCCCATGGGAAGTTATGCAAAACATTTCCATGAAAGTCTTGTTGAGGGAAAAAAAAACATAGATCTCTCCCCCCAAAAAACTCTCAAGAAAAATAAAGTTTAAAAAAAGGTAGGCTTCTGTTTGTGGCAGTCCTTTTTGTGGTGGCCAGAAACTGGAAACTGAGTGGATGCCCATCAATTGGAGAATGGCTGAATAAACTGTGGTATATGAATGCTATGGAATATTATTGTTCTATAAGAAATGACCAACAGGATGATCTCAGAAAGGCCTGGAGAGACTGACAGGAACTGATGCTGAGGGAAGTGAGCAGAACCAGGAGATCATTGTACATGGCAACAAGAAGACTGCACAATGATCAATTCTGATGGATGTGGCTCTCTTCAACAATGAGGTGATTCAAACCACTTCCAATTGTTCAGTAATGAAGAGAATCAGCTACACCCAGAGAGAGAACTATGGGAAAGGAGTGTCGACCAAAACACAGCATTTCCACTCTTTCTGTTATTGTCTGCTTGCATTTTTGTTTTCCTTCTCAGGTTTTTCTTTTTTTCTAGATCCAATTTTTCTTGTGTAGCAAGATAACTGTATAACTATGTACACATATATTGGATTTAACATATGCTTTAACATGTCTAACATGTATGGGACAACCTGCCATCTTGGGGAGGGGATGGAGGGAAGGAGGGGAAAAGTTGAAACAGAAGGTTTTGCAAGGGTCAGTATTGAAAAATTACCCATGCATATGTTTTGTAAATAAAAAGCTATAATAAAAAAAAGTAGGCTTCAGACACAATCAGTTCTTTCTCTGAGTATGGATAACATTTTTCATCCTAAGTCCTTCAGAGTAGTCTTGGATCATTATATGGCTGAGAATAGCAAAGTCATTCACAGCTGATCATCCTACAACCTTGTTATTACTTTATACCCAGTACATTTCACTGCTTGAGCTCAAATTTCCAGGTTTTTCTGAGAGCATCGTATTCATCATTTCTTATAGAACAATAATATTCCATCATAATCATATACCAATTTATTTAGCTATTCCCCAATTGATAGACATCTCCATTTCCCTGAGAAATTATTTGCTCTGAGAAAAGAGCTAAGGCATACCATTTATACCTTTTTAAAAACTTGTTTTTTTTTTCTTTTTCACACTTTTCCCCTTTTGTTCTGATTTTTCTTTCACATCATGACTTATGTGGAAACATGCTTAAAAGGATTGTATATGTATAACTTATATTAGATTTCTTGTTGTCTTGGGAAGGTAGGAGGTCATGAAGGGGCAAAAATTGGAACTCAAAATCTTACAAAAATGAATGTTGAAAATTACATGTAGTTGGGGAAATTTAAAAAGAAAAAAAAAAAGAAGGGGATTGACCTCCTGGCTTCCAAGCCCCCTCCCAACTCTAAATGGCCAGTCCTCAGATTTATAAATTCTTTTTCTTTTTAATTAGAATTTCAATTTATTTGCATGCAAAATATTGACTCCAAAAGCAGAAGTTTTATTTCTCTAATTTAGGAAGAGGGAATATATTTTTTCTAAGGCAATTCCTTTTCTACTTAAAGAATGACTTGTTCCTTTTTAGCAAATATTAGTTACATATGGAAAAGGGGAACTCAATAGACTTGAGCTGGAAAATGTCAACCACATACAAAGAGAAAATTATGGAGACTGAATGTGGATGGAAGCATAGTATTTTCACCTTGTTTGTTTTGTTTGTTTGTTCTTTTTTGGTCTGATTTTTTTCTTATACAACATGACAAATATGGAAATGTTTAAAAGGATTGCCCATATTCCATCTATATCAGATAGCTTGCTGTCTTGGGAGGCGAGTGGTAAGGGAGGAAGGGAGAAAAATTTGGAACACAAAACCTTACAAAAATGGATGTTGGAAATTATCTTTACATGTATTTAGGAAAAAATAAAATACTATTGAGAAAAAATTAAAAATTCTTTTATGAGGGAGTTTGGCCATAAGTCTCATAAATACATCTTATTATGTTGTTGACCTAGACATGTTCAAGGATGAGAGAATCCGCATCTAAACTCTTCAATTCTGTGTAACTTTCTGCATGGGCCTGTGTGCAATAAGAAATCAGTATTCCCTAGCAATCCTCATCCTGGGATTTAGAGAGTAGCGGGAAGCTACCCTGTGTAAGGAGATCTGTACAGAGGTTAATAGACTGTTATGAAGTGGGATGTAAAGAGGCTGAGCCAAATTTGAGGGAATTCGAAAGGGATGGGGAAACCAAATTATGGGGGAAGGGAAGAAATTGTGAGAATTGGATGGGGATTTAATATCTACCGAGTTAGAAAAATTAAATTGGAGAAAGGAAATGAATGGGAAAATTGAAACCTTCCTTAGTACATCAAAGAATGTAATCAGGGGCATATGTTTTTAGATTAGAACAGGAGCCTTCTGGACTTTGCCTTACACGGGTTATTTTCCCTTATAAAAATGTAAGTGTCTTGGGGGCGGGGACTGGCTCTGTAATGGGGGGTGGAGATTCACATTCGGTAATTTCTGTAACATCCCATTAATGAAAAATCAGGGGAGAAATTTACGCTTCTGGGTAGGAAATAAAATCCTGCCTTTGCAGTTTCCAAAGTCTGTCTGATGCTATTCTAGTGGCAAGTGCGGAGAGTTGAGGTGGGAATCCCCTTCTGGTCGGCTCAGGTTCAACGTGAAAAAATCCACGAACCCGAACTATTAGTGACAAAAAAAGAAGTTTAATGGATGCCCATCAGTGGGAGAATGGTTGGGGAAATTGTGGTATATGAATGTTATGGAATATTATTGTTCTGTAAGAAATGACCAGCAGGAGGATTTCAGAAAGGCCTGGAGAGACTGACAGGAACTGATGCTGAGGGAAACGAGCAGGACCAGGAGATCATTATATACTTCAACAACAAGAAGTGGATTTCTTCGACAAGGTGAAGATCTAACTCAGTTTCAATTGATCAAGGATAGACAGAAGCAGCTACACCCAAAGAAAGAACACTGGGAAATGAATGTAAACTGTTTACATATTGGTTTTTCTTCCCAGGTTATTTTTAACCTTCTGAATCCAATCCTTCCTGTGCAACAAGAGAACTGTTAGGTTCTGCACACACAGATTGTATCGAGGATACACTGTGACATATTTAAATGTATAGGACTGCTTGCCATCTGGGGGAGGGGTGGAGGGAGGGAAGGGAAAAATCGGAACAGAAGTGAGTGCAAGGGATAATGTTGTAAAAAATTACCCTGGCATGGGTTGTCAATAAAATGTTATAATTACTTTTTAAAAAAGGAAAAATTACCCATGCATATATTTTGTCAATAAAAAGCTATTTTAAAAAATAACAATTCGGCCCATGATTCTAGGTCCAGCCTTATTGGGTTAGCTTGAGTACACCTGCCAATTCTCCTGGGACATCCTTGAAAAGGAACCCCTTTTCCCTTTAAAGATTAGTCTTTCCGATCCCTGTACCCTGTTTAGCTTGGGTAGTTTCACTGTGTCATTGACATGGACTTGGAGATTTGAACCCTTATAACTTGAACGTTTTTGTAGAGTTCTCCAGATCCAGCATATCTCTCTCCATTTTAATGTTCCCTGGACTGACTCATTGGTCATTTCTTACTGCACAATAGTATTACGCTGCATTCGTATACTATCACCTCCTTCCTTCTTATTTTATTGAGAAAGAAACTTCCTTTTTTGTCACTAATAGTTCGGGTTCGTGGATTTTTTCCCGTTGAACCTGCGTCGACCAGAAGGGGATTCCCACCTCAACTCTTCACACTTGCCACCAGAACAGAGAGAGAAAAGAACTTGCCCCCAGCTGTAAACAGGTGTGAGAGAAAATCATTTTAACTGGGAAAAATCAAAAACCCGTCACAGCAAACTGTGACTTTTCATTTTATTTAATCAGCAGATCTATTGGAAACAACATTTCTTATCAGAAAAATCAGAACTGGGAAAAATTCAAATTGCTGTTTCAGGTAATGGTCAAATAGTCAAATCTCCCACAAAGATCTTTTCTTATCAATTAGTGGCCTTGTCTGATGAGGACAAGGACAAGATCGGACTTCCGGCCATCCCAGAATTCCCCCTTTCCCATATCTGATACTGAAATGAAACAATTCAGCCAAAAGAGGAAGTTGCCCAAAAGAAAAAGATATTCCATCCCTGCAGATTGGAGAAATACAAGCTTCCTCCATGGGAATAAACAGAACACTGACACTCAAAGAAAAGTGAATGTAAAACTAAGAAGTCCGGGGCTTTCACATGCTCATGAAATTCTCATGGAAAGTTCTAAAAAGTTTCAGAAATGATCCATCCTGTAGGGTATAATTTGGCAATAAAAAACAAACAAAAAAAGGAAATCACCGCGCTGCTCAGGGATTCATAGTAACTTCCCTTCATAGTATTTTACCTGTGAAATCGCATCTGATCTCCACAACAAGCCTAGAGAGGTAGGTGCTAGAATTATCCCCATTTTACAGATCAAGAAAATGAGACAAGAGACTTACCCAGAGTCACATAGTATTTATCTGAGGTAACATTTGAACTCAGGTCTTCCTGGCTCCAAGTCCACCGAAGCAACTCTTTATGACCCACCTAAGAGCAATATCCACTTTCTGAATTGAATGGGATAGTGATCTATGATCATTTTGAGTCACCAGCTTGGGAAAGAAGGGGACAATGGCAGGAACTGGTCAGAGAAGGAGGGCGATTCTCAGGGAACATCCAAAAAAACCAAGGGACTTCTCTTCTATGAGATGGAGCAGAATATTAGCCCCCAAATCCATCTGCCTGGTTCAAGACTCTTTCCAATTCCTTTAAAGATTGCCTCAAAGTGTCTCGTGTGGGCAAGATGTCTGAGGGCACGTCTGCCAAGCCAGACGCTTCTTTCCCAACAGAACAGGGCTCGAATTTAGCATCCTGCTAATCACTGTTGCTTCTGGAAGGCCATGGGGCAGATGCGCTCGATCTGCTTCTCTGCCAGTTGTAGTGACTGGAGGCTCTGACTCTGTTCTCTTCCTCCCAAAGCATCCTGCACCCGGCTGCCCAAAAGATTTTCCCAAAGGGCAATTCTTTGTGTGCTCATCTGCTGTGAAACACACACTTATACACATACACACACAGTCACACACGCTCTCACACACACTCATATACACACACACACACATTCACATACACACACACTCACATTCTCACACACACTCATACTAATACTCACACACACACACTCATACTCACACACACACTCACAGTCACACACGCTCTCACACACTCACATACACACACACTTACGAACACACTCACATTCTCACACACACTCATATTTATACTCACACACTCACACACACACTCACTCACACACACTCATACTCATATACACACTCACACACACACAGAATGGCTTCCCATTACCTTTCAGTTGGGCTTTTAAAACCCTTCACAATTGGTCTCCATCTACCTTTACAGCTTTGTCTTGCATTATTCCCCTTCTGTCCCCTCCCCCCCTCCCCGGGGTAACCAGACTGTGTTTCCCACCCAGGACACTTCACCTGCCGCGCCTGCACTGGCCTCAAGCTGGGAATGTCCTCCCTCTTCATCCCTGCCTCTTAAAATTCCTCATCCCTTTGAAATACAACTAGTGCCGCCTTTCCCATGAAGCCTCTTTTGATCCTTCAGGTGCCAGTCTTCTCCAATCACCCCCAATTACCTTGGATTTATCTGGCAAATCAATCATTTCATCATTAAACACTCATTAAGCACCTGCTGTATACCAAGCAAGGCACTAAGCCCTATATACTTTGCGCAAGTGTGTTGTTTCCCCCAATAGAATGCAGTCTTACAGAGGATGGGAACCCCAGTTTAAATGGGGTTGGCTACACAGTGACCATCACATAGAAAAATATTACTAAATCCTTCCTTGGTGATTGATTAATTGAATGCATTCAAAGGCAGATTTCATTGCTCTGTGTGTGTGTGTGTGTGTGAGTATGTGAGTGTGTGAGAGTATGTGAGTGTGTGTGAGAGTGTGAGTGTAAGTGTGAGTGTGAGTGAGTGTGTGTGTGTGAGTGTGTGTGTAAGTGTATGTGTGTGAGCTAGCTGGGGGTATAATTAACTTAGGATCCAAAAATAAAATGTAGAAACCCCCAGCTAATCCCATGGGTGCCATTTAAGAGAGAGCCTTCAGCCCCTGGAGGAGGAGGCCACGTTGTGGGCGAGGACCAGCAGATGGCCACAGAAAGCTTCTGGCCGGGGGGTTCAGGAGGCAGCCGTCAGCCCGAGCCCACAGAGAGCTCAGGGGAGGCGGGGGGAGCAAGCTCCCGATTGGCCAGGGACATTTCCTTCTGCGCAGGGCTTTGCTGCCAGCCACTCGAGGTCCCGGCCACATGGGTGCTCCCCCCTCCGGGGGATGGAGACTCTCTCGCTGCTCTGCCATTTATTTAAACCTCTTTTGACGTTTGAATTAGCTTTGTGTGGGACAAGCCCACAGGCTCAAATAAATCGAGGAGATTTCTCAAGGCAAAAGAAGAAGATCTGGCAAGAAAGGACATCTGCCCCCCCCCAGCAGTTGGGCAAGGAGAGGCAAGGCCCAGTGACCAGATGAGAATTCTATGGGGAATCCAACCATTTTGGAGAGTAGTTTGGAACTATGCTCAAAAAGTTATCAAACTGTGCATACCCTTTGATCCAGCAGTGTTACTACTGGGATTATATCCCAAAGAGATTATAAAGAAGGGAAAGGACCTGTATGTGCACGAATGTTTGTGGCAGCCCTTTTTGTAGTGGCTAGAAACTGGAAACTGAATGGATGTCCATCAGTTGGAGAATGGCTGAATAAATTGTGGTATATGAAAATTATGGAATATTACTGTTCTGTAAGAAATGACCAACAGGATGATTTCAGAAAGGCCTGGAGAGACTTACACGAACTGATGCTGAGTGAAATGAGCAGGACCAGGAGATCATTATATACTTCAACAACAATACTAGATGATGACCAGTTCTGATGGATCAGGCCATCCTCAGCAACAAGATCAACCAAATCATTTCTAATGGAGCAGTAATGAACTGAAGCAGCTATACCCAGAAAAAGAACTTTGGGAGATGACTAAAAACCATTACATTGAATTCCCAATCCCTATATTTATGCACACCTGCATTTTTGATTTCCTTCACAAGCTAATTGTACAATAATTCAGAGTCTGATTCTTTTTGTACAGCAAAATAATGTTTTGATCATGTATACTTATTGTGTATCTAAGTTATATTTTAATATATTTAACATCTACTGGTCATCCTGCCATCTAGGGGAGGGGTTGGGGGGGGTAAGAGGTGAAAAATTGGAACAAGAGGTTTGGCAATTGTTAATGCTGTAAAGTTACCCATGTATATATCCTGTAAATAAAAGGCTATTAAATAAAAAAAAATTAAAAAAAAAAAAAAGAGAATTCTATGGGGGCCGGGTCAGCCCCCCTTCCCCCCTCCCCCCGGGCTGACTCCCTGCCTGATCACCCAGGACAGATGACCTCGAAGAAATGAGGGAAAACTTGCGCCCACCACATCTAGGATCTAAATCACTTATGCGGGAGCTTCAGTGCCAAGTCTCAAAGCAAAGGTCCCACTCCTCATAAACCATTTCTGGAGAAAGAAACGTGGCCCTGGGGCCCAGCCAGCCTCCCCCAGCATCCAGCACACCGCCTCCATCTCGTGAAAAGCCGCACAGCTCATTGTGTCACAGCTGTCACTGCCCTCTTGGAGGAGGAAGGATGGACAACGACAGACCATCATCCGTCTTCTGGCTGGTGGGTAAGAGGAGAGTGATATGATAAGAAAGGGGCCTCCTATCTTGGCGGATGATGGAGAAGTTACTCATTAATCAGCCAATGAGCTCCTTTTGCCTGGACAGCAAATGCTAGCCCAGGTGTCTGAAATCCACTAACCCATGACTTACCGTCATCTCTTAGCGTCCTTCCGCATTCATCTCAAGGGCCACTTCCCAAGGGAAAGGTCTCCTGACCCCTAGTCTTCTGATGCTTTCTCCTCCCTTCAATTAGCCTGTATCATCTCTCTATGTAAATGCTGAATCCGTCTTTATTAGCCTGTCAGCTCTTTGAGAACAGAGACTGTTTTTCTTTCTGTGTCTAGAGTCTAATGCGGCGTTTGGTATACAGCAGGTACTTAATAAATGCTCATGGGTTTTTTTTTTTTTTTGAGGTTAAACGTGTGCAATTCTTCTAAACATATTTCCACATTTATCATACCGCACAAAAAACAATCAGAACAAGAGGGAAAAAATGAGAAAGAAGAAAAACAAGTAAGCAAACAATAACAACTATATTGTGATCCAGATTAAGTCCTCATAGTCCTCCTTCTCCGTCACAAGTCTTAATAAATACTTGTTAAATTGAATGTACAAGTATTAGCTATGTGACCCTGAACAAGTCATTTAACCCCATTGCCTTGTAAATAAACAAACAAAATAAACTGAATGAAATAGCACCCAGCTTCTTATAAACTGTGATTCTCAATTCTATATGGGGGGTCATGAAATTGAATGTGGGGATTGCAAAATTATGACT
This sequence comes from Sarcophilus harrisii, assembly GCF_902635505.1. Lineage (NCBI taxonomy): Eukaryota > Metazoa > Chordata > Mammalia > Dasyuromorphia > Dasyuridae > Sarcophilus > Sarcophilus harrisii. The sequence continues at coordinate 243,478,745 of NC_045431.1, forward strand.
TATTATCAATAAACCAATTTTTAAAACCAATACATAGGGGATCAAGTAAAATTTCTTGGGAGAAAAGGGATCATGAGTGGAAAAAGTTTCAGAAACCATAGAATAGCTAGTTGAATAACCATAAGTAAGTCAATCAAGTAATATGCATTTAGTAAGCACCTATTGTATACTCCAGGGATACAAAGAAAGACAAGAACAGTCACTTCATTTTTCTAAAATTCAATTCCCTGATCTGTAAAAGGGAAATAAAATCTGTAACTGACTCCAAAAAGTACTGTGAGGATCAAATGAGATTAAGGCTTTGGCAAATCCTAAAGTATTATATAAAGGATGATTATTAATGTCATAATGATTCATTCTCATGGTTGTTATTATCAGAATTATTTAATGGAGTCCAAATTGAAATGATTCTGAGACAAGTCACTCCCCCACTGTTCTCCAAAGGTATCTTCAGCAGGCAGGATGATGAGGATGAAAGCATCACATCCGGTTACAGCACACCTGGTTGTACTTCCTGCTGCAAGGTTTCTAGAGTTAGTCAGCTTTTCATTACTATTATTGCTCTTATCATGGGAAAGAGGATGGAGGAACTTCTTTCATCAGTGGACAAAACATCAGAACTAATTATTCTTTTTTCTAGCAAATTGATTTTTAATACACATTGCTTTATGAATCATGTAGAAAGAGAAAAATCAGAACAAAAGGGAAAAACCATGCGAGATATAAAAAAACCAAACAAACAGAAAATAGAAGTGAATATTACGGGTTGATTTACATCCAGTCTTTAATTATTTTTGTTAAATTCAATTTAGGGGACCTCAAAGGACAATACCTCCCAAGGGATAGACCTCTTTTAGGTTTGTACCTCATGGAAAGACCAACACAGTCAAATTAAATCCAGTCTTTCCCTCATGAAGCCCTTCCTCATCACTGATATTCTGACCAAAGTCCCTTCTCAATGGTTCGCCCAATGGTTACTTCTTATGCTTCCACTCCCTTGTGTTGGCTCCATCCCATTGAGTCTGGGCCCTACCCTAAGAATCTATCACTCAAGCATCTAAGAGACCCCAGAGACTGCTTTGTATTACAGAGCATGTAATGTCAACTCTCCAGCTCTTGGTCTATTGAGCCAACAGGTCTTGAGCAATGCCTCAGTGAACTAATCTGCAGGAGGCAAGTGCCTGGTATATATAATAAAGCTTAATAAATGCTGATCGGCTAGACTTGAGCCAATGAGCTAGTTAAAAAAAATTAAAAAGAAAAAAAATTATCAATCCCCCTAAATGTTACCACACTGGAGCAAGTCCCTGGTCACATTGCCCTAGGTCACAGTTCTGCTAGGTAGGTCATAATGGTCTTTGTTTCTTCATGTGCAAAATAAAGCTAATAATTACTCTCCCTCCATCTCCCAGGGCTCCTGTGAGTTAAATGCCTTAAAAAACCAAATTACTCTAGAAGTATGAGTTATTAAATATTCTTTTTACTCTAAAAGGTTCTATTTCATTAAGTTTTTATTGTTTTGTACAATAGCCAAGTTATTCATTGTTTTAATAAGAAGAGCGTTCTTTGTTCCTTTTTTTGGCTGATGCTTTCTGTGTTCATGGCTGAATCTGACTCTCTGTTACCTTTAGATGGCAGCTACGCTGTAGGGGCGAGAGGAAAGAAAGGAAAATCCCTTGGTGCTTTTGAAAATCCCAACTGTTCCAGCTAATGATAGACCTGTTTCTCCCTGTTTCCTGGGACTCAAAGCCTCTGTCCTCCTCATCCTTAAAGGCAGAGCCAGAATCAAGCAGGGCCCTGCTCCTCCCCTCCCCTGGGGCTTCCACAGCACTTTCACTCCTTTAGCAAGGGAGAAACAATTGAGCCTGGAGCCTTCTTAGCAACATTAATAGACAATTAAAAGCTGTTAGGGACCCAGCCTTTCTCCCAGCTTCCCCAGAAGTGTGGAGGGGCTTAGCACAGTGCCTAGGGCGTAGTAGGTAGTTAATAAATGTTTATTGATTGATTGAGGGGGTGCTCTCCCACCTTCCTTTATTAAGCTAATTTCAATTCGTTCCCAAAAAACATATTAAGCTCCTATTGTGTTCTAGGCATTGAAGATACAAAGACAAAAAGTTATAGAGTCCAAAGAGATATCAAAGTTCAAGCTTCTCATTGTACAGATTAGGAAACTGAGGCCCAGGGAAGATACTGAAGGGTCCCTGTCAAAGGTATCACCAGAGCTGGGCTTGGAGGAAAGCTAAGGATCCTAACAGGCAGAGGTGAGAAAAAGGAGCCTTCTAGCCATGAACAGCCTGGGCAAATACAGGCCCAAGATGGAACCTCTTCTATGCAGAAGGTCTATTTGGCTAGAATGTCCAGTGGGTGCAGGGGAGTAATGGGAGAGTGGGCTGGAAGTTGAAGTCAGAACATGAAGGGCTTTAAATGCCAAAGAAAGCATTTTGTATTTTATCCTGAGGTAAGAGGGAGCCACGGTAGGTTTTTGAGCAAGACAGTGCCGTGTTTAAACTCACGCTTTGGAGATGTTCAGCTGGAGAGGGAAGAGACTGGGAGATCATGTAGGCAGCTAAAAAGCTTAAGGACAAGGATTCTCTTGGTTGGCTTTCTCCATTCCCAGCCCAGCCTCGGTTTCTCCTGCTTTCTGCCTTGGGATCCCCAGCTAAGGCCTTGTCCCAGTCAGTCCAGTATGTATCTATCCCTAGGGAACCCCACCTCCTCCACACACTGGGAAGGATCACCTTAGGAAAAAGTGATGAATTTAGGCAAAGCTGAGGAGATGAGCCTTAAGCTCCTGTTTCCCACATCACCAAGAGTGTCACTAGCAGGGAAACAGTGGCGTGCACTGGGCCGGTCACCTAGGATTTCTTAAGTGTCTCCTCTGGGCCTGGTACTGTACTGAGTGAGTGCCGGGTACATAAAGACATTGGCAGTGGCCTAGGAGCTCCCACTGTCAGAGCGGCTTTTCAGTCATGTCTGACTCTGAGAATTCTTTGGGGATTTTTTTAGGCAGAAATAGTAGAATAGTTTGCATTTCCTTCTCTTTATTTTATTCTTGAGGAAACTGAGGCAAAGCGGGTTTAAGTGACTCACCCAAGTAAATGTCTGAGGCAGATTTGAACTCAGAAAGACGAGACTCCCCGACTCCGGGGCCGGCACCCTCCACTGCACCCCTCAGCTGCTCTTAATGGCGTGAGGCGGATGAACTCTGACTCTTGGTGGATTGATCTGGGATCTAAGTGTGGGACAAGAAGTAGATCAAAGCGGATGGCGGAGAGCCCCGAGACCCAGGGCACCTGCTTGCCAACTGCTCTAAGCCTCGCAGGTGGCTTTTTATCTCTTGATCTGCTTTTAGCTCTATTGGACTTCCTCTACCTGGGGTAGTAGAATACACTTTGGCTTTTCGTAAAAACGACTGTTTGCGCTCCCGTGTTCTGAGTGATCCATCAGACCAGAGGCGGCCCTGGCTCTGTGATCCATTAGGCCAGAGGCGGCCCTGGCTCCATGATCCATCAGACCAGAGGTGGCCCTGGCTCCATGATCCATCAGACCAGAGGTGGCCCTGGCTCTGAATGATCCATTAGACCAAAGGTGGCTCTGGCTGAGTGATCCATTAGACCAAAGGTGGCTCTGGCTGAGTGATCCATTAGGCCAGAGGCGGCCCTGGCTCCGTGATCCATCAGACCAGAGGTGGCCCTGGCTCTGAATGATCCATTAGACCAAAGGTGGCTCTGGCTGAGTGATCCATTAGGCCAGAGGCGGCCCTGGCTCTGTGATCCATCAGACCAGTTGTGGCCCTGGCTCTGTGATCCATCAGACCAGAGGCAGCCCTGATCCCAAAGGGGAGCCTCAGATCTGGTTCTGCTCCGTACTCTTTGGGCTAACTCAAGCAAATTACTTCTCTAATCTGGACACTTACAAATGTAGGTGTGCATAGGGAGGGGACTGGAGGTCCCTTCCAGCTCTGACCCTGAGCCCGTGAAATCCAGTGGCTCATATATGGCCTATGATCCAAAAATGAAAGTGTTTTGGATTTTCCAAAGGCCAGATTCGGGGCAACCTGAGCCAGAACATCAGCTTCAGTCCCCGTTCTCTTGCTCCTCCTCTCCCAAAGTCTTGAGGTGAACCTGGGAAAGTGTGTGCTCCCTGATGTTGGAACCAAACCACTGATCATGGAGGTACTGCACACGTCACCTCCTCCCACCTTTCAGTGAGCGGGGCCATACTGTAATTAATGCTGCAGTTTGAAGGTAGCCTTCAACCAATGCACTCTATGAATCATTATTTCCTGCATTTAACCAATGGTTCCAGCAAAAGGCTGAATACCACCTGAAGCCCACTCTAGCTAAAGTGGAGACGCTTGTCACCCATAAGCCTCTTGGTCAATTCTTATACCTTGGTCAGTGGATCAAAGAAAAATACAAAACAGTGCCCAGGGACTTACAGGCACTAATACTGTCCATTAGACTGGGCCCCTTCCCTTGGGGAAAGGAGGAAGGAGAGGGGAAATGGATATGATGTGGGGCATACAGCCTGGATGACTCATGATCAAATCCATGATCAAGGTCAACGTGGGTTCCCTCCCCTTCAGGTTCCTGACGTATACAATGAGAGTGAGATTGGGTCTACAGTTCCGGGAGTGTGGTCTGAGTGCCCCAAGACCTTTCAGGGGGATCAAAATCATTTTCCTAATAATAAGTACTAAGATGTTTTAATTTTTCAATACAGTAAATATTGACAGATATAACACACACATAAGCAACAGTTCTTGGGGGACTCTATAATTTTTAAGATTGGGAAGGAATTCAATTGGAGATCGGCTGAATAAATTGTGGTATATGAATAATATGGAATATTATTGTTCTGTAAGAAATGACCAGCAGGAGGATTTCAGAAAGGCCTGAAGAGACTGACAGGAACTGATGCTGAGTGAAATAAGCAGGATGAGGAGATCATTATATACTTCAACAATAATACTATATGATGATCAATTCTGATTTCTCCAGCAATGAGATGAACCAAATCAGTTCCAATGGAGCAGGAATGAACTGAACCAGCTACACCCAGGGAAAGAACTCTGGGAGATGACTATGAACCACTACATAGAATTCCCAATCTTCTATTTTTGTCCGCCTGCATTTTGGATTTCCTTCACAGGCTAATTGTTCACTATTTCAGAGTCTGATTCTTTTTGTACAGCAAAATAACTGTTTGGACATGGGTGCTTATATTGTATTTAATTTATACTTTAACATATTTAACATGTATGGGTCAACCTGCCATCTGGGGGAAAGGGTGGGGGGAGGAGGGGAAAAAATGGAACAAAAGATTTGGCAATTGTCAGTGCTGAAAAATTACCCATGCATATATTTTGTAAATAAAAAGCTATTTTAAAAAAAAGAATGGGAAGGATTCCTGAGACCAATTGGAGAAGGGCTACCCTAGAGGATGAGTGAGTTCTGACGTACCTTGTTCTATATTTGAAGGCTAAGCTTGGGGTGAATTGTTCAAAGCCTCACACTGGAATTGAGGTCCTGAAACAGGTGCCTTCCGAGTGACCTGGAGGACATGTTCAGTTGGTTCAGTCCTGCTAGGAAATTTGTTGGCGCAGATTTATTCACTGAGGCTTTGAGGGGCTGCTCGAAGATTCTAGGATTTCAGCCAGCAGGAAAGAGATCACTAAGTTTCTCTGTGACTTTACTGAAAGTTTCAGAAGCTTGAGCCCCAGAAGGCAAACTGCCCACACATATTCTGCTGAATGGGGGCCCCAAGAAAGAGGGATAAGGCTTCAGGATCATCGACGATTTCCCAATTAGGCAGTAATGATAAAAGTAACATGACGCTCCCTATCTTCTGCCTGACTGACCTGTGCCCCTGAGAGCACGATAACTGTTTTTGGCATGTGTCTTTTCTCCTGATCTTAGGTAGCTGCATGTTCTGAGATGGGAGTGCCGGGGAACCCATAAAACCAGAGATCCATAAAACCATCCAAGGTTCCAGAGCCACCGGCAACATCAGAAAACATCGAGGTGGGGTGACAACAGCTGGGTGACTTATTTGGCTCAATAAGCAGGGGACTGACCTATCAGCTGAGGAAATAAATCCTGAAAGGAGTCAGCCCATGGAGGCAAAGGAATGATTCATTCATCATCACCGCGCCACATCCCAAAGCCAATTTGGTGGGACTCTTCAAAGGAAGGGATTCTCGGGTCCAGGAGTCACAAGGTACATGTATCTCTGTAGAATTTGGACCATTATTCCCTCAGGGACTCTAACGAGATGCATGTGAATAGAACATGTACACTGGGAAGAGAGAGACAGAGACAGAGACTGAGACAGAAACAGAGAGAGAGAGAGAGAGAGAGAGAGAGAGAGAGAGACAGAGAGACAGAGAGACAGAGAGAGGGAAAGAGAGAGAGACAGAGACAGGGACAGAGAGACAGAGAAAGACAGAGAGAGAGAGAGAGAGAGAGAGAGAGAGAGAGAGAGAGAGAGAGAGAGAGAGAGAAGTGTGTGTCCACCAGTTTAGGAGAATTGTTTTGTAACTATTGTTTTTGGAGAGTGTCTAGAAAAGACAATCAGGATGATAAGGGGTCTCAAGTCCCTGTCTTACGGATACTAATTAGGGAGTTGGGGAAGTTTCTCTTGTAGAAAAGGAATGAAGAAAAGGATTGGATTGGAGTGGAGCCGATCCAATAGGATGCTTGCGAATGGAAACATCCCATGGAGCTGAGTCTACATCCTTGCTACTTCTAGGGACAAATAAGTACTGAAGGGCATGTATAACCACAAGTCTTCCATTGGTCCCTTGCTCTCCATGAGCAAGAGGGACAGGAGCAAAAAGAATTGGTGACTAAATCAAAGGAAATATCTCCTATTAAAAGGAGTGACTCTGTGCTCCCTCTTTCTGCCTTTTAAACATGTTGGGACTCTGAGCCCTCAGTTTCCAGAAAATGGGAAGGGGATCACTCCATCCTCTCCTCTCTTCATGCTTTTTTCCCTTCCCCTCCCTGGAGTGTGGCCTGAGTGCCTACTAACTCTGGTAGTCGCCTGCACATGGCAGGGAGAGCTTGTGCTGCTCTAGGTGGGCCTGAGGAGGCCTGAATCTCGGAGTCCGATCTCCCTCTTCTGCCTTGTCTCTTTCCCCGAATGCTGCGGGTGAAGGGGCAGTCCTGAGAGACGAGCATCTAAGACTCCACTTCTATCTCATGATGTTGAGAGGTTCAGAGCTCCTGGGTCCAGTGCTGGAGGCCCAGCAATAGGTCATCTCTGCAACCATTTCTCAGGGAAGAAGATGGCCATTGGCCAAAGAATCCTACAGATGAAAGGGCTAAGAAAGTCCGAGCCGGGACGTGGCTTGCCAGGAGATCTGAACTGAAGAACTGCAGAGAGGGAAGGTCAGAGGGGAAAGTGAACTATTTATTCAGTAATCCTGATATAAGATCTCATTAGTCACCATCCGTTAGGACTGTGTAGACAAAGTCAAATCTTGTGTGTCTTTAGGGTTCCCCCAGAGTGAGACCACATTCCAGATCCAAACTTGAGAGTACATGGAGGCTTCCTGCCCTCTGGGGAAACAGTTCTGTTTCTCTTATAATAATCTCTTCCATGGCTAAGCAGATTTTAGGTTTTTCAAAACACATTTCCAATAGCTTTGCTCACTAAAGGTCTTCCCGCCCACCTCCTCCTGCTCAGTCCTAATCTGTCAGGGATGCCTGCCCAGGAAAGTGCATTTGGCCCGATTAGCAACCAGATCCATTAGGGAGTGGAGTAGGACAGGGTGAGTTGCTAAGGACCCCCACCCACCCACCTGGAACTGCCTCTCCTGTCCTTCCTTGAAAAACAAGTCGGTTTTGTCACTATGTTGGCTTCCTGAAAGATGGTCCTTTGTTAAGTGCCAATGTTCTTCCCGTTTGTCACTGACTGGGACTCTAATCCTGGCTTCCCAAACCCAGGAATCCTGTCAGACTGGGAAGCTTCACAAGCTTTGCCTTTGCTGACTGACCTGAAGTCCTGCTTGTTTCTCACAATTCCTTAGGGCAACTATATTGTTTCTGGCTTCCAGCATCATCAGTCTCTCTTTGGGCAACTAAAGATAGATTTAGTTCACGTGGAATCTCCCCCAAAAACTGTCATTTCCCTTTGCTAAAAGATTTGACTTATTCCTAATTTGAAGGTTGAGCTCTAGCCATCCTACATTCAAAGCCTCCTGGTCCAGCCTACATCTCAGCTAAGTTCAGAGATGATGCTAAGGAAACAACAGTGAACTTCTGAAAGACTAAAAGAGAGGGGCAGCTGGATGGGGCAGCGGGTAGAGCCCCAGCCCTGAAGTCAGGAGGGCCTGACTTCAAATCTAGTCTCAGATACTAGCTATGTGACCCTGGGCAAGTCACTTAACCCCAATTTCCTCTTGGTGGGGGGGACTCAAAAAGAGCAAGGACTCAGACTTAATAGCTGCCAAGGATGTTGGGGATAGTGTTGTAGGGCACAGAACGTGGCAGAAGGTGGTCCGTCCCTGAAGAATGACCGAAAGAAGAGAACCACTGGAGGCAGTGTTCAGTAAACCACAGGAGGAAACAGCAGGGAGACTACAGGGACTGGGGGGGGAGGATATCCGAAACAGGCATATGGCCTCAGAAAGATAAATGCCAATGTATCTCTCGGGCATTGCCAAGGCTTGGTTGGGGGAGGCAGAAACTGAACTGGTCACCACAAGCAGATCTGAATAAGCAAAGACACACTAAACCAGATTCAGAGACCCTGTAGACGAGGATAAAAGGAGGAAACAACCAAAGAGACATTATACTGGTCATATACTCAAGACCACCCAGTTACACACTTGCCTAGAAATCTATAAACCAGATTCAGAGACCATGTAGATGAGAATCAAAGGAGGAAACAACCAAAGAGACATTATACTGGATATATACTCAAGACCACCTGGTCAGATGGAAGAAATGGATTATGAGACGATATGGTTGTATTAGTAAACTTCTAAGACTTCAATTCATCTGGAACTATAAGTTTTCTGAAAGCAGAGCATAGGAAACTCTTAACTTGTCAGGTTTTATCACCGGTAAGGCAAAGATGTCCCCATTTTGCAGAGAGAGCATCTGAGGCCCTTTAAGGCTAATATTAATGACCCGCTTACTTTAGAAAAATTAGGAAGGGGTGGAATAGAGCCTGTCTCTTGCTTTCTAATATACTGATCTTCTTACTACACATACACTGCTTTCCATTCCATTTAAAATATATATATATTGTCTTTAAAATTTAGGGCAAAAAACCTTCACTTCCTGCCCAGCTGGGGAGGTAGCTGTGGGTTTGCTGTCAGGAGCAGATTGCTATCTTCTCTCAATTCTACTTAAGCCCAAAGGTCTCCTCCCTTTCCCTAGCTTGTTCTCCTCCTGGGCTCAGGAAAGTGGATTTGAGAGAGGGGAACACTGGGAAAGTACAATAGAAACCATACCTTAATCCATCCTTCCCCTAAAAGGTTTTGAGGCATTCCGCAAGATTTGGTTGGCTCAGGGAACTGAGGGCTTAGGCTTTTGATATCATGTCATCCCCCAACACAAAGCAGCCCTGAGGAGCCCGAGGAAGCTTTCAGCTATTTGGCTGGTGAATTCCAAAAGGATCTTTGTTCCAATGAATCAACTGGAAGTGTTCTTAGTGCCTATGCTTGTTAAATATCCTTCTCCTGTTATGGCCAAGTAGATCTGGTTTTGTTCCGCGTTGCAGACTTACTCTCATTTTGTTCCAATATAAAATGGGGGTGGACAGGTGGGGGCTGCCCTGAGTCAGGCTTCCCCCAGACTGATACAGGAATCAAGAGAACTGGGCGCTAGTCCCAACTTTGCTACTAATTTACTCTATGACTTTGAACAAGTAATTTCTTTTTTTTTTATTATATTTTTTTATTTACAAGTTATATGCATGGGTAATTTTACAGCATTGACAATTGCCAAACCTTTTTGAACAAGTAATTTCAACTCTTTTCCTCATTCCCTATTTGAGGGTCTTGGACTGGATGATACTTCAAGTCCTTTTTGCTCATAATTCTATGACCTTCTACCTGCCCATCTCTAGGGGGACTCAAGATAAGAAGCAGTTTTAAGAAGAATAGTTAAAAAAAAAAAAAAAAAAAAAGTCCAGCCCCTGGCAGCAGAGAAAAGAGCCTACTATGCATTCAAGGGAGAGCCATGGAGTCAAGCTACAGAGAGGAATGGACTATGATTGCTGAGCAATATAATTAGCAAAGACAATATGTGTTGGGGGAGCTTTGTGAAAGGACATTGAGGACCTTTCTTGTTAAAGGTTGAATTACCTTGACCACATATCTTTCCTATGAGTGGAAATTCTCACTCTTCTCATCCATTCTGTGTTTACTTGTGGGAGTTTATGGGGGGAATTTTTGTAGCTCTTGTTCCTAAACTACCATTTGAATAAAACTTTTGCTTTGAATAGTTGTAACTATTATTAATTCATTCATTCAATAAACATTTTAAGTGCCGACTAGATGCAAAACACATTGCTAAATGCTGGCAATACAAAAAGAGGCAAAAGATAATCCCTGTCCTAGGAGCTTATAATCTAATGGGGAAGGCAACGTGTAAAAAAATAATAGGCAAAGGAAAATAGATACAGGATCAATAAGAGATCATTAATAGAGGAAGACACTGAAATTAAGAGGGGTTAGAGAAAGCTTCCCATAAAATGGGCACTTTCCCATAAAATGGAGCTCTTAATGGGAAGTACACAGATGGGAACCTGTGAACTTAGTTTTAGGAGTGGACCCTCACAGAGCGACCTCACCTCTATGAGGGTCCAACCCAGAAAGCTGTGAGTACTCAGTGGGGAGGCAGTCCCAAAGAGGTCGATCCACAATGAAGGACAAAGAATAGCCTCAGTTTCCAGGGCGATTACATTCTTCTAGGGAGATACATCATGTAAAGAGATAAATGATAATAACACGATAAGACAATTCGAGAAGGAAAAGAGCATCTGTGGCAATGCTAGTATTAGTCACCTAATGACTTGGCTATTAATTTGCTAAGTGACTTTGAAAAAACCACTAGCCCTTTGGGGACTTTAGTTTCCTTGACCATAAAATGAAAGAATTGTTCTGAGATATCAACTCACACACATCTGTGAAAGCAATAGCATTAAAGCCACAATCGTGTTATAAAATATTGAGAATTAATAGAGTAACATTGTCTTGGTCTAAAACTCTTGGTCCCACTTGAACCTAATCAGTATTCCTTGAATAGGAAACTTCAGTTCCTTTTAAAATTTTAATTTAATTTATTTTTTCTTACATATTAAGTTCAGAACCATCTCTCCCTCCTTCCACATCTCACATTAGAGAAAACTACCATTTGACAAAAAGGGGGGGGGAGAATTAAAATTTAGATTTATAATTATCTATTATATTAGAATATAAAGTGATTTATATTCTAATATATTTGATATATTCTAATATTATGTTCTAATAAATTTGATATTTATTAAAATATATGTTTGAGGTAGTAGATCTTTGTCAGAGAAACTGTCTACAAACTTCTCCCCCCTCCTCAATTTTCTGCTTTCCTTCTAATTTTGACTACATTGATTTTATTTGTGTGAAAACTTCTTAATTCAGTGTAATCAAAATTATCTAGCTTACATCTCACAATCAAAATTATCCATCTTACATCTCACGATGCTCTCTATTTCTTGTATATTCTAAATTCTTCCATGCTGCGTACCTACCACTAATCTATTTTTCTATTTCTTAGCCAGTACCAGATATTTGATAATTATTGCTTTGTAATACAGTTTAATATCTGCTACTGCTAAATCTCCTTTACATTTTTTCAACTTTTCATCCTTTTGATTTTATTTTGCTATTTCTCAGTGTCTTCTGAAGTCATTAGATTTCCCTTGCCCAATTCTAATTAAGAACTGGTTTTCTTCAATAATTTTGGGGATCTCTTTTTCTAATTGGTTGACTTTCTTTCATAACTTTCTTGATTTTCTTGCATTACTCTTATGTTTTTCCTAATTTTTCCTCAGTACTTCTTATATGATTTTTAAACTTCCAAAGATTCTTTTGGGACTTGTAACCACTTTACATTTTTTTTTTTAAAGTAGAAGTAGCTGTTTTAATCGCATTATTTACTTCTGAATTTGAATTAAGAGATTAAGAGAAGCATGTTTGTTCACCTTAGAAAAAGGTTCACCACCTCCTGGGAGGGAATGTTTAAGGAGGAAACAATTGGGTTCAGAAAGATATTTCTCTGAAGGTTCTGACTTTGACATTGCCATAATTCTGTTGAAGCAAATCAAAAACTCCAACCCTAAGCAATGTATTTCTGCTTTAGTTGGTTATAGAATTTTGCCTTGTATTTCACGCTTATTATGAAACATAAGTAGAAATTGCCTGTCAGGGAGAATTCCATTTAGCAGACACGACTTTGTCAGTCTGCACATCTTTCTAAGCAGAAATGTTTGTAGCTTAATAAATTATATCTGACAGATTTTGGCTAAAATGCCACGTATCGAATTTTTCTTCTAGAAATCAAGTTGGTAAAGATGGGAAACGATGGGAAAACTCAGTGTTGGAGGGGCTGGGGGAAAACAGGCATGAAAATTTACAACTACTAGAGCAATAAGTTGGTTTGACCATTTTAGAAAGTAATTAGAATATTTGAAATGTTTCTGAGCTATTCATTTCTTTTGACTTAGAGAATCTGCTCCTCAGAGTAACCTGATAAGTGGAAGGAAGATTGGCTCTCGATTCAGGACATCCAAATCCTGCCTCGGTCCCGTCTTACCTCTGTAACTTTGAAAAAGCTTCATTGGTCTCAGTTTGTTCATGGTCACACACACACACACACACACACACACACGTACACACCATACACTGACCCCAGTTGGGGTCTTTAATGAGCTCTGAGGAGTTGGACAAGATCACCAATTGGGGCAGTCTCAGATCCCCATTCAGAGGGATTCAGAAGGAAGCCACAGAGTCTGAAAAGTTGTATTTTTAAATTTTTATTTTGTTTTGCTTTTTTCCCAAAGAGACCTCAGTTCTAAATGAAACTCTGTCGCTCACTCTCCTGGGGACAATACCAGTTGGCAGATGGCAGATATTTTCCCGGGGAAGTTTTCATCATCTCATCCCTCATGGGAAGGGGCAAGAGATTGCATCCATTTGTGGGAGGAAGGAAGGGGGAGGAAGAGAATGATTTTATTCCTTGTTCGGTTTTTTTTTTTTTTTTTTTGGCATTTGTGCTGTTTTTGTCAAAATTCAGTAATTTTGTAGTCACAGAGGCGACTTCTTCCATGGTGTCTAAATCAGTGAATCAACAGATATTTCCTAAGCATCTACTGTATTCCAGACCCTTACCTCGTCTTGGGTGGGGGGAACAAAGCCAAGGAATGGAACACTTGCTCCTGATAAGAAGCATGCATTCAGCTCTTTTGTAGGGGCAAGAAACTGAAAACTGAGTGGATGCCCATGGGTTGGAGAATGGCTGGACAAGTTATGGTGTATGAAGGTTATGGAATATTATTGTTCTATAGGAAATGATCAGCAGATGATTTCAGAGAGTCCTGGAGAGACTGACAGGAACTGATGCTGAGTGAAATGAGCAGGGCCAGGAGATCATTATTAACGGCAACAAGATTATACAATAATCAATTCTGATGAGTGTGGTGTTTTTCAACAGTGAGGTGATTTAGGCCAGTTCCAATGATCTTGTGATGAAGAGAGCCATCCCACCCAGGACTGTAGGAGCTGAGTGTGGACCAGGACCAGTTCAACTAAACATTCTCACTCTTTGTTGTTGTTGGCTTGCCTTTTGTTTCTTTCTCATTTTCTTTCCTTTTTGATCTTATGTATCTTGTACATTAAGACAAATAGTATAAATATTTATATATGTATATTGGATTTAAGATATGTTTTTACCATGGTTAACCTTTATTGGATTATTTGCCATCTAGTTGAGGAGGTGGGGAGAAGGGGGGGGGAATTGGAACATAAGATTTTACAAGGGTCAATGCTGAAAAATTATCCATGCTTATGTTTTGAAAAGCAAAAGATTTAGAAAATTAAAAATTAAATTAAATTTTTAAAAAAGCATGCATTCAATTAGAAAAGACACTTGGACACATCGAAAACTTACAAAGCACTTAGCACAGTGCTTGGCACATAGTAGGTGCCGGGTAAATGCTCACTCTCTTTCCCTTTCCTACAGACTAAGTACAATAAGAAGAAATGCAAAAGCTAAATACAACACAATACAACACCGTATCCTCACTTGTGAAGGGAATCAGGAAAGGCTTTGTGGGAGCAGGCCTTTGAGCAGCATCCGGAAGGACAGGGGCCTTAGCTTAAAAAGGTCAGGGTCTCCCATTGCATCCGGGCCATCTCTCTGGCTACCGGACCCAGATGGCTGTGGGGCAGCAGGAGAGGCCAGTGACCTTGCACATCATGGTGGGCAAAACGACTGCAGGGGAGTGCTCCGGGGGAGCACCTGGACAGGCCGTGCATTATGGTGGAACCAGAGTGAAGCCAGAAGAGGAGGAGCGTGAGTGACAGGGATGGGCCTGACGGAGGCCCAGGCCACAGTTACCACAAACACAGCGGACACAAGTATCCGGTGCTTTCAGGCTAGCAAATAGTTCTCCTGGGAGGCGGGTGCTTGAATTCTCCCTCCCATTTTACAGATGAGGAAATTGAGGCTGAGGGAAGTTACTTGCCAGGGGCACGTAGCTAATGAATGTCTGAGGCTGGATTTGAACTCAGGAAGATGAGTGGTCCTGATTCCAAGTGCTCCATGCACCATGGCGCCACCTAGCTGTCTGCTAGGGAAGGCTAAGGCTAATCCGTAGCTCCTGATGGACCCTCCCAGCATCTTCCCTCCTCCCCCATCGCCCACCACCCTGGGCACCAGGGCTAGTCGTTTATTTCCTTAAACCATTTTTAAAATGAGCAAACCCTTGTTTCCTCCTCCTGACCCACCCCGGCACAAACACACAGAGAAAAAATAATAATAAAGTTCTCGTAGCAAATTTGCCAAACAAAGAAACAAAAATCCTGGGTTGGCAGAGCCTGGAGGGACCCCCTGGAGAGGCCGGGCCCCCGGGTCCCCCGAGCTGCGGTGGGTGACGGGTGCTCCAAGCGCTTCCAGGGCGGCTCTTTCCCGGCCCTGTGGTTAGGCCACATGTGGCTCTCCTGGCTCTGGTGTCCGGGAAGCGCCATCCTTCCGGGAGGGCCGAGTCTGGCAAGGCCAAGGTCAGGGACGGCCTCCGGTGGGGGACTCCCAGGCCTCCCTTCCCCACCCGACTGAGCCCAGGCAGCCTCTCTCTTAAGGACAGAGCGGCTGCTTGTGCGAGCCCACGGTCTGAGCTCTTCCTCCAGCTGGGCTCATTCAGCCTGGCATTTCAGCTTGGGGTGAGAGCTAAGCGGAGCCTCTGCCAGGCTGTGCGGGAGGAGGAGGAAGCGTGGGCGCGGGCAAGGACGGGCAGAACCAGAGAAGGGCGAAGCCAGCTCAACCCAAGCCCTTTCTCCTGCCTCACCCGGGTCTCTCTCCTCAGGGCGGCAGAAAGGGGGCACGTAGGGTGGCGTGTGCCCCGGAGATGCCTGAATGTCGGGGAGGGTGGCCGGCCGTGGCCAGCTGGTGCAGCAGGAGGGGGATGGAGGCCTGGATCTGATTCAGGCATCAAGATGAATGAAATTGCCAGATTGTGAGCGGAGAAAGAAGAAAGAAAGAATCACAGGAGCAGAAGCTGGAAGATTGGAAGGGACTGTGAGGTCATCTCGGGCAACAACTCTCCCCACTTCACAGAGAAGAAACTGAGGGCCCCAAGAGGCTCGTCCAGTTACTAGAAACTAGCTCAGGTCATTGGCAATGACCTCTTAGGGCACTTCTCCACTAGGAGGCACTTAGGACTGGCTGAGAAACTTGTTTCCAGTGAAATTAAATCCATTATGGTTTAATTCGGTTCTCGTCCATCCAAAACCCATTTATCAAGCTCTCCAATAGCCCAGGCGTTGTGCTGGGTACCGGGAAACAAACAAAGGTTTTAAAAAATGACTTCCTCTCAACCTGGAGAGGCTTCCGGTCTGGGAGAGGGCCAACACTTGGGGACAAAGGCAGAGATGACAAATCTCCCCGATGGGGAAGATACCGGAGATGATGGGATCCCCCCTCTTTGTTTGAGGAGCTGGTCCAGGCAGTTTGAGGGGCTCCCTCATTTCTTCCTCCACCAGCCCCATCCCAGTCATAGGGACCTGTGAGATAATAGGGGCCCTTCACTGACCCTCCAGATCTAAACGATATGAAGACATGTGTGAGAGGGGGTGAGCTCCCCGAAAGTGGGGAGTATTTCATTCTCTGCATTTGTTTGCGTGGAGCATAGTGTCTGGCTCACACCAGGCCCTGAATAAGTCCTCATTGACTGATTAGGAGATACACTGCCCAGGGGGCAAGACAGAGGCTGGGATGGGCCCCTTGAGGTGACCTACTTGTGAGGGTTGAAATCCACTAGAAGCAAGAACCCGAGGGAGTGAAACGGGCACCATTAGCCAGGGGAGGGGGCGCTGATGTGGGTGCTCCCTGCTGGGTGAGGGGAAATACCACCAAATAGAGCCCACGGGCCTCCCGGGGAGGGCTACTCACTGGTAAGTATCACCACATGCTTTGAAAAGAGTTTGACTCGTAAATAAATTTGTTCATTCTTTGAGTCGTGTGTTTGTGAAAAGAGCAGTGATCACACCCGAAGGGGGTGTAAAATGTCAAGGTGCCCGTATTATAGGGCAGGGATACATGGGTGTCTGCCAGGATGGGACCTCTCACACAAGAGCTGCATAAGCAACTCTCAGACCTGCTAAAAGAGGCCCCAGGCTCAAGGGTCCAACTCCACCGACCAAAGAACAATGTTCAGAATTTGTTCTCGACAGTTTTCCCTCTTAGGCTCCTCCGTAGGGAATTCATGAAAATATCAGGATCTGGTTTCCTAGAAAGGCCCTCACATCCCCCACAAGCGTTCCGGCTAACAAGACATCAACTCAGGAAGATCGTGCAGCAAGCTAACTATGGACATGTATACGTATATTGGATTTAACTTATACTTTAACATATTTAAAATGTATTGGTCGACCTGCCACCTGGGGGAGGGGGTGGGGGGAAGGAGGGGAAAATTTGGAACAAAAGGTTTTGTGATTGTCAACGCTGAAAAATTACCCGTGCATATAGCTTGTAAATAAAAAGTTATAAAAAAAAATTTTAAATAAAAAAAAAAAGAACTCAAGGAGAGATTTGCAGTTGCTGTTGTTTTTGAACCTGATTAAAAACACGGGATGGACTTGAATTCAAGCTCCTTGACCTTTAGGAAAACTTTTGTCTCCTTCATAAAACACATCAACAAACCATACAGTGCGTGTGATTCACCGTATCAACAAAGGAGTAAATAGGTTGGAACTGTTTTCGGAAGGATTTGGCTCTGGAACGCTGACCCCATTACTATCAGCAGAGACACAATTTGAGGGTCTTCTGACAATCTGGGGGGGGCATTTCCTCTGTGACCCTTTTCACAGATTTGCAGAGACCCAAGAAAAAGTTAACCGTGTTAGTCTGGATCCTTCACCATGGAACTCGGCTCTGAATCGGTTAGAACTATAAAGCACGAAGGGCTGTACCCTCCCACCCACCTCCTGGCTGGAGGTGACAGATAATAAAATTAAAATTGTAGAGTTCCCACCAATCTTGAACTGAGTCTCTCCCTTTTCTGGAAGAGAACAGCAGGGCTCCGGCTGAAAAGAGCATCGTTGCTCCCCACCTGAAAGCATAATAACCCTCCGTTAAACCTGAGGTGGAAGAGCAAGCTCAGGATGTCCAGCAGATTGACCTCTGCGGCGAGGCTGCCACACACTGTAAGGAGCCAGCCGCGCAACCCATCCATCTGAACTACTCATGCTCTTTGAGGAGAGTGGCCTGCTAACCCACCCTGCCTAGTCTAGTCAAATTATGCAGCAGAGATGACATACTCTGTGGTGAGCAAGTCCAACTGAACCATTTACCTAGTTGCCTTGTGGGAAGAAATCCTAGTCGAGAAATGAAGAAACTCATCTACCTGCCCAATAATCTCTTCCAGAGTGAGCTTCCGGAGAATTCTCTTTTTTATTTTTAGTTTGTTTATTTTTAATATACATTGTTTTATGAATTATCTTGGGAGAGAAAAATCAGAGCAAACGGGAAAAATCATAGGAGAGATTTAAAAAAAAAAAAAAAACAACAAAAAAGAAGTGAACGTAGCACGTGCTGATTTACATTCAGTCTCTTTAGTTCTTTCTCTAGTTGCAGATGCCATTTTCTGTCCAAAATCTATGGGGATTCCTTTGAATCTCTGAACAGCTGAGAAGAGCCAAGCTTTTCATAGCTGATCATCTCACGTTCCTGCTGTTACCGTATACAGTGTATTCCTGGTTCTGCTCGTTTCACTCAGCATCAGTTCCCGTACATCGTTCCGGGCCTTTCTAAAATCAGCCTGTTCATCATTTTTATAGAATAAAAATATCCCATTCCCTTCATGTACCACACCTTGTTCAGCCATTCCCCAATTGATGACATCTTCTCATTTTCCAATTCTTTGCTACCACAAAAAGAGCTGCCACAACCATTTTTGCACACATGGGTCCTTTTTCCTCCTTTATGATTTCCTTGGGATACAGACCCAGTAATGGCCCTGCTGGCTCAAAGGGGATGCACAGTTTGATGGCCCTTTGAGCAACTGTTCTCCAGAACAGTTGGATTATTTTTACAACTCCAGGGAGCAATTTCTAGAGAAAGAAAGGATATTGATATCCTGAAATTCTAGAGTTGTAAGATGTCTTACTGAAATGTACTTGATACATTTGTGCTTCATTGCCATTGAAATTTATCTTTTCTCTCCTCTCCCTCCCTCTCTTTGTCTCTGTTTCTTCTCTCTCTGTCTCTCTGTCTCTCTGTCTCTCTGTCTCTCTGTCTCTCTCTCTCTGTCTCTCTCTCTCTCTCTCTCTCTCTCTGTCTCTCTGTTTCTCTCTCTCTCTCCCTGTCTCTCTCTGTTTCTCTCTCTGTCTCTGTCTCTTTGTCTCCGTCTCTGATTCTCTGTGTCTTTATGAAAGAGATTTTTGGAAGGAATGTTGTGTAACTACTGTCCATGCTTTGCCATTTGAGTAAATGTCTTTTCTAAGAGCTCCTTAAACCTTCTGGCTGCTTGTCACTGAAGCGCTCACTATGAGGGTTCATGAGCTGCGGTTCTGGGCGCCCAAGGGTTGCCCTTAAAACCAA
This sequence comes from Sarcophilus harrisii, assembly GCF_902635505.1. Classification (NCBI taxonomy): domain Eukaryota; kingdom Metazoa; phylum Chordata; class Mammalia; order Dasyuromorphia; family Dasyuridae; genus Sarcophilus; species Sarcophilus harrisii. The sequence goes on from NC_045431.1 coordinate 243,498,055, forward strand.
GGCCCAGCTACCCTCTGGAGACTCCCACTGCCAATGGGAACTGCAGCAGTGGCCCAGAGAGGGGGCTTTCCAGGTATGTCCTGGGAGCCCTTGTGGAAAAGAGAGGAAAGATTCCTTCCAGGCTCACATTACGCCTTATAAACGTACAGAGATCAGATGGCGAGGCCTGTGGAGTTTCAGAAGGAAGAGTCCGTTCATAACTAGCGGTTCTGGGTATTGGGGGACATGGACCATGCAGTCAGTGCTAGACAAAGAACAGACACTGAGGGGCTGAGCACAAAGAATTCTAGTTTGGGAGAATCAGCTTCCCATCCAATTGGCAAAGAAACAGATTTGGGTTTGATTTATGGAAAGGCCTTCCTATAGTAGTGGGATGGACCCCCTCTGCCCTTTGTGAGCTGGGTCCTGCTTGAACTCCACTCAGCAAAATGGGTGTGGCCTTGGGCCAGTAGAGCACAGAAGGGCTTCTTCTGAGATATCGGTCAGACTGGCCCCAAGGCCTCCAAGGCCCTTCCCACTCAGAGAAGCGAATCCCAATGTCAGGGAATCGGAAAATGGGATTTGGAAAAGCCAGAGGCACCTGCTCCCAGCTCCCAATGGAAAAGATTCCATCTCCCGTGCACCAAACAAGTCGACAGGAGAACCTCAGCTGGCTCATCCACCAGCTTTGCCATTCTCGACCATCCCTTCCTTCGCTGTGACTCAGTTTTTACCTTTGTGAAATGAAGGGGATAGAGTAAGTGGGTCAAAGGTCCCTCCAAGTCCTTAGATTAGGGCTCATGTTCCGGGGTCTCCTTTGTTGAAGGTAAATGTTGATCTGGTTCCCAACAGTCTGAGTCATTCCCACACTAGACAATGGCTCTGCATGTTCCAACTGGGAGAACAGCCCATTAAACACCGCCATGCCATGAAACAGGCTCCCCAACATTTTCTTCCCGGGCTAGCAGCGCGGCAGCAGTTCCAGAGCTTGGGTTCCTCAAGCGTTGTTTTGGGGGGTTCAGGGAGAGAAACAGAAGATCTTGGGGTCGTATGGCTGTTGGACATGGAAAGAACTGGAAATGAGGATGACCCAGAGGGCAGCGGGGGTGCTTGTGGCGTTTGTGAGCCTGTTGTCCCTTGTTACCCACATAAGTAATAACAGATGAAAAAGCAAAATGAATAATACCATCAAATAAATGGATTTGAATGATGGGCTGGACACAGAGGAGCAGAGTCAGATGGCCGGTGGACGGGCCACAGCTACCCTGGCAATGCCGAGAGAAATGGAAGGCTTCCAGCACGTTGGATGGACCCTTGGCGATGAACTCATAGGAGTCCCCCCAAATGAGCTCACCTAGGAGGATGATCTGTATCGATGAAGAAAATTCTCAAACTTCCAAGGCCGCAAATGTGGCCGATTATCTGAATATTTGAGAATAAACTCGGATTCCTGCAGTACTTTGGGATTGACAGGGACTATTCCTCAAAACAGGAAGATGGTGCAAGTTTTGTTGTTATCCCTTTTTTTAGCGAAGGGAGGAAGTGATTCTCAGAGAAGGGGAGCGGCTCCCAAGGTCACTTGGCTAGTGACAGGAGAGCTGAGATATAAAGTGCTTTGGAGATATTAAATCACTTGTGTCCAGGAAGTTATCAAGCCGAAGTTCCCTTTCTCCATCCAGTGTCGATCTCCCACAAAATTGAGCCCCACCAAAGGATTCCCGCCAACTCCCGCAGACTTGGTTTGCAAGGGTAATTCTCCCCCAGGTTGGGGGATTTGGATTCATTTTGCTCCATTTTTCCCAAAGGCGTTTTAAGCTTGTTCGATGGTGGACAGGGTTTGATGCCTTTTTTCTTAATCAGGACACAGACAAGTCCCAGGAGCTGCTCCAGCTTCTCTCCCAAGTCTGGTTCTCGGCCCCCTGGGGCTGCCGCCTTCCTACAGAAGCATCATCGGCTTCCATGTACTCTTGACCTGGATACTGGTACCTTGCACTTGGTAGGGGGAGACGTGGTTTGCCATTTGGCCACAAGGGGGCAATGATGAGGTCACTTCTGTTTCTAACAGCATCCTTCACTCCTTCCTTCCCCCCACCCCAGCCCATGACAGGTGGCGACCTTTGTCCGAGGGGGAGGAGGAGGGATTCTCCATGCCCTTTGTCTGCACTTAACTAGTAAGGTAGGTCTGCTGAGCTGCTGAGTCTGGGAAGGTGGATCTCCTTGGGCAGGGACCCAGATTGGGAGGGGGGGGGGAAAGGAGGCATCCTGGGGCTGAGTGCTGGGGCAGAAAGCTGGACCCTTCCCCCCAGCAGCAGCCCAGGTTCTCTGCTCTGAGGGCTCTGCTTTTTCTCACCTTTAGGATATCGGTCAGGAACTTTCCTCACTTTGGCCCTCGATTTCCCAGTTTGTTAAGTGAGTCTCTGCCATTTAACAGATCCCTAAGATCCCCCAGGTCCAGGGCAGTGTGGCTGAGCCAGAGAACTTTTTTTTCAGTTTTTATTGATATCTTTAGCTTTGGCATTCCCTTCATTTCCAAAACCTCTCTCCCTGCACAGTAAACCATTTCTCGTAACAAAGAATAAAAAAAGAAGAGAAAATGACAATTAAACAAAACTAACCTACCCATCAACCAATGCTCCCCATCCACAGCCTCCCACTTCCTTAGAAAGAAGGGAATCTTCTCATGTCTTCTTTGGGAAAAGTCTTCTGACCAAGAGGATTTGTGAAGGAGCCGGAGTTTGCCCTCCAGAAAACTGGACAGCTCCCCTGTCCGGACCTCTCTTCTTTCATGTCACCTCTATATTTAAAGAACCCAGAACCCTATAGCTCGCTCTCTCTCCTCTTCTCAAAAGTCCTTTAATTAAGAAACAAAGTACTTGGGTTCAAATTTCAGCTCTTCTATTTAGTACTTCATGTCTCTGGCCTCATTTCCCCTTCTTTAAAAATGGTGAATTTGGTCTAGAATCTGTCCGGTAAAGTCCCTGAAGCTCAGTCTGAGACAGAATAGAGAAGCTGAGAGAGACTTCAGAGATCATCTTGGACTATTGATTCCATTGCACAAATGGGGAAAGTGAGACCCAGAGGGAGGAGTGATTGTCCAAATTCACGCACATGGTGAACAGAATTGGGTTCATGAGGCAATAAGCTTGGAGCATTTATTAAGCACTGAGACTTAACTGAAGTTAGCTTGGGAAGGGCTTTAAATGCTGTTGTTGTTCAATGGTTTCAGCCATGACCCCATTAGGGATTTTCTTGGCAAAGGTACTGGAGTGGTTTGCCATTTCTTCTGCAGTTCATTTTCCAGATGAGGAAACAAACATGGTTAAACGGCTCATCCAGTTAGTAAGTATCTGAAGCCAGATTTAAAGTCAGGATGAGGCTTTCTGACTCCAGACCCAGCACTCTATCCATTGCACCACCAAGCACTCATTGCCAGACTTGTAAATGCCAGACTAAAGCGTTCACATTTCATCCTAGAGGTAATGGGGAGCCACTGAAGCTTCTGGAGGAGAGGAGAGACAGGGTTAGACCTAAGCATTAGGAAAATCACTTTGGCAGCAAGCTATTGAAAGATGGAACGAGATGGACTAGTTACGAGGCTGTTGAAATTATCCAAATGAAAAGAGATGGGGAGCTGAGCCATGATGGTTGCATGAGTGGAGAAGGGAGATGGGATTTCAGAGATGTTGTGAAGATAGAAAGACAAGATCAGGCAACTGATTAGATGAACCCATAGGGTGAGGGATTGAGAGACACGAAGGATGACCTCAAGGTCGTGATTTGGAGGATGTTGGAGCTGAAACAGGAAAGTTTGAAAGAGGGTCCGGGACAAGGTCATGTCGTGTTGAGTGTGAAATTATTCAGAGACGTTCAGTGGTGAAAGTCCAGTAGGCAGCTGCGACACAGCACCAGAGCTCGGTGAGATGCTGGGGCTGGATATATAGGTCTGAGGTTACAAGATCACCAGGCCAGAGAGGGCAGGCGAGAAGTGGATCCAAGGCAGAGCTTTGGGCACCTCTAGAGTTTGACCCTGTGCTCCGGGATCCCTGGAAGAGAGATCCCATTTACCCCAAATCAAGGACCACATTTACAGATTTCTAGCAATGAGACACCCAGAAATTGGGCTGATGGGACTGGAAAGATGAGATCTCACCGAGGAGAGGTCACTAAGGGCTGTGAAGGAAAGGAGCTCTCAGCTCCAGCCTGCTACTTTCTCCCGTCTTCCCCAGTTCTGACATCTCACCTTCAGCATTTTCTGGTCCCTCCCGGCTCTTGGATTTTGTGTTCCATGTCTGGTGGAAGCCAGGAGGCTCACATTCATTTCCCAGAGGCAATCGCTGTTGAGATTTCTGCCTCTTTTCTTGTGGTTCCAACCGCCTTCCCTACTTGGTCCTCTCCTCGCCGGCCATCTTTCCCCAGAGTCACATCCTTGACGATTTCCACCCTTCCTCCTCCAGTCTTGATGCTAACCTTCCAGTCTCCCACCGGAGTACAAGGGTCCCAGGCCACCTCGGCAGGGCCTCCTACTGATACCTGAGGTCATTGCCCCTGGACATCCAGGGAGAAAAACCGCCTTCCTCTCCCCTGGTTGAAAGTCCAAGGGTGCGAAAGCTAGGAGAAGAGTCTCGAAGACCCCCCAAAAAATGCTCAAAAAGGGGGTAAATCCAGGTGTACTGGTGAATGGCAATTGGGCTGTAGTAAGCCCCTTTCAGTTCTTTCAAAATAAATAAGCGTTTCACTGCACGAGCTGTGAGTGGGGGATGATGGGATAAAGATGGGCTTTGGAGTAGAGGGGGAAGGAAGGAGGCAGTATGGGGATAAAAAAACTGACACCAGAAGAAAAACAAGCTCAAAGTCCAAATACAAGAGGGATATTTAGGAAAGCAATGTCAAGGAAATTCTGAAAAGAGCTCAGAAAAAGGAGACCCATAAATATCTGCAAAGACGGCCGAAGCCACTGCCTCCTGCCCTTCGACTGGAGTGCCCACTGTGAGGCGGGTACCCCACAATGGCCCAAATGGACAGATCTCTGGCAGTATTTGTTATAACCGAGAGGTGGAAGGAACGTGGGAGCCCTCAGAGCAGGGACCGGCAGAGCAAATGTAGCATTTGACAGAATGGCAGCATGCTGGAAGAAAGGATGTGTGTGAAGAATTCTGGGATCTTGGGGAGATTTGGGCGAGCTGCCTTCAGGGGTCCCCTCCCTGCATTCACAGGGACGTGCATTTATCCAGAGAGGACCCACCCCAACAGGAGATCCGAGCTTGTTTTCTTTCCGGTTCTGTCTCCATCGTGTTTTTTCAGTCGCTTTTCAATTGTGTCCCAATCTTCATGTGGGAAGACCCCATTTGGGGTTTTCTTGGCAGAGACACTGGATTGGTTGGCCGTTTCCTTTTCCAGCCCATTTTACAGATGAGGAAACTGAGGGAAATCAAGTTGAGTGACTTGCCCAGGATCATGCGGCTAGTAAGTATCTGAGGCCAGATTTGAAATCGGGTCTTCCTGACTGATGGCAGAGAAAATAAACTGAGGAAAGTCTCAGATCCAGGGTCTTGCTAAATTGCAGATAACAGGATTCCCCTTGTGGGGTATCAAGCATAAGCAACTATTTTTTTTCCTCATCAAAAACCTGTGTTAAGATCTAGATTTTGTCTAAGTCCTCATGAGCCCATTCCCTTCATTCTGCTCCTCCCCAGGGTGGGGAAAGCCTGGAGTGGAACGGCTGAAGGAGTCAGCTCAGGGAGCTGGCCAGCACCTCCCATGAGGTTCAGACCAGGGCTAGTGCCCCTGCAGGTGGACACCCTCCTGGTCTGGGTCCAAGGGGGATGGCGGCAGGGAGAAGTCAGCCAAGGACAAGAAGTTCGCATGGTCCTGAGGCCATTGCCCCTGGGCATCCTGGGAGAGAAATCGCCTTCCTCTCCCCTGGTTGAAAGTCCAAGGGTGCCAAAGCCAAGAGAAGAGTCTCAAAGACCCCCAGATGCTTAAGAAGGGGTAAATTCAGGTGTACTGGTTTCCATGGAGACCACAATTGGACTGCTCCTCCTGCCTCGGTTGCCAGATGGAGCCAGTGCCAGAAGACTCAGCAGGGGATGCTGGGCCAGTCACCCAAGCACCTGACCGTCTGGGAGTCCAGCTCCATGTCTGTGACTCCGGGAGGCCCCCACCCCGGCCTTTGGAAGCCTAATCAAATCCCTGCTCGCTTTGCCTTGGAAAGGGCAGCCCAACCCTCCTCCCGCTCCCTGGCCAGCCCTGCCGATCCTCCAGATTGTCAGCTCCTGGAGGGCAGGGTGCCCTCTTCCCTTGTGCCCCAGCGCCTAGGACAGTGCCCGACACATCTGTTCCAACCACTCCAGGCTCCAGAGAGCGCAGGATCAGGGGTCACGGGCCAGTGCTGCAATTCTGGCTCTGTTCTTTACAGTTTTGAGACCTTGGGAGGTCAGCCCCCCCTTCTCGGCCCAGGGGCCCACCTGCCCTGGACTTTGTTTAACCCAGTGAGAACTCTATTTTACAGGTGGGGAAACTGAGGCTCCAAGACAGGTTAGATGGCAGTCACAGAACTTCAAAGTCCTGTTACCTGGGGGGGGGGGGGGGTGTCGTGCTTGAGTCCGCTTCTCCTTCAGCATGAATGACTTGGGGAGATCCGGGACCTTGTCCCCTTTCCCCCCTCCCTGGGTCTCGGCCAGGTCCCCTCCCAGCTCCCCTTGTGCTCCGGCCCAGCGGCCTCCGAGATTTCTTCCAGGCTAAGTCCTGCCAGCATGGGACCAGAAGCAGGGGGGGGACCCGATGTCCTCAGGCCCCCTCCCCCCACCCCAGCTGCCACTTCTCCCCAGCTGACCCCTCCCACTGCCCCAGGCCCCTGGAGGGGCTCAGTCTCCCCTGCGCCTCCGGCCAAGCTGCACCGGGACCTGGCGAGGCCGCGGACGCCCCGGGCCCTGGATGCTGCTGCTGGGGACCCTCTGCTGAGGCTGCACTTTGGGCTCTGCTGGGCCCCAGGTCCCGCCGCCCCTTCTTTCCTGTTTGTGTTAATCCCTCTAAACAAAGTCAAACATTAGCCCAGGGAGCAGATTAAGCCTTATATAAACCCTCCTGGGGGGCAGACAAACACTTTGTTCCCGAAAGAGGCAGAGGAGGGAGCGCGGCCGCCTGCCCAGCCCGGAGCCCAGAGGAGCGGCCCGAGAATCTCGGGGCGCCCCAGGTGAGGAGAGCCCGCGCCCCTGCCCCCACCCCGCCCTGCCCCCGGGGGCCGCAGAGCACGTTCCGTGCCAGGCGCGGTCCCCCCTCCCCGGCACTTAGAGGGACGCGCCGGACGCCGGGATGCCCGGACGCCGGGACGCCGGGACGCCGGAGCCAGAGCCGGGAGAGAGCACTGACCAGCAGCCCCCCCTCTCGTTTCAGGCAGGGGAAACTGAGGCACGGAAGGGCGAGCAGACGATGCCCGCAGAGCCGCTCTGAGCTGCTCCCGGAGAGGCCCCCCCCAGCCCTGCCCCCGCAGCCTCCGCATCCCAGCGCAAGCGGCCCCGCCGGCCTCGCCCCCGCGTCCCAGGGAGGGGCCGGGCCTCCCCCGTGAGCCCTTCCCAGCCTCGCCCCTCACCCCCCCAGGTCCCCCCGGCGGCCCCCAGGAAGCCCCCGGCATCCTCCGCGCGCTGGCACCATGAGCTTCTCGGAGATCCTGGACCGGGTGGGCAGCCTGGGCCCCTTCCAGGTGCTGCACGTGCTCCTGCTCTCGCTGCCCGTGCTCTTCATGGCCAGCCACAACCTGCTGCAGATCTTCACGGCCGCCACGCCGGCGCATCACTGCGTGCCGGCGCCCAACGCCTCCTCCCCGGCGCTGCCCCTCGGGCCCCACGGGGCGCCCGACCGCTGCCGCAGGTACAGCCCCGTCCCGGGCCCCGGGAACGCCACCCTCCCCAACGGCACCTGGGGCCCCACCGAGCCCTGCCTGGACGGCTGGGTCTACGACAGGACTCTCTTCGCCTCCACCATCGTGACCGAGGTAAGGGGGCTCGGGGGCTCGGCCCGGCCGCCCTGGGCAGCGGGGCCGGGACTCAGCCCATTTCGCAGATCGGAAAACTGAGGCTCCGATGGTTGAACCGGGAAGTGGCTGAGATGGGATTCTAGCCTAGGGCTTCCTGAATGGTTCCTAGGGGGAACCATTAATTCTCCCAGTTCCCCTGGGAGGGAAATGAATCTAGAAAAGGACTTGGCTTACAACCAGTGAGAGGGGCAGTGTCAGCTCTGTTTTACAGGTGGGGAAACTGAGGCTCCAAGGTTAGTCGGCCGATCCAGCCACAGTCACAGAGCTGAAAGTCAGTTTTCCAATCAGGATCTTAAAAGCGCTAACTTTCCTCTCGATTCAGACTAGTCTGGGAGTCTAAGTTGACAAGACTTGAATCTCTGTGAGCTCTTTCCACTACAGATCCCAAGTTCTCCCTTGGCTCTCGGGGCCCCAGGCTCAAGCTCAGGGGAATGAAAGATTTCTGGGAATCTGGGCATCCTAGCCCGGGCTTTCCAGCTCAGAAATCCTTTTCTCTTCTGTGTACTCTGGCCCGGCTCTCCTGGCTCTCCCTGCTCTCCCTGGCTCTCCCTGCTCTCCCCGGCTGTCCCGGCTCTCCTGGCTCCCCCCTTCTCTGCTGCTTCTTGCCATCATCCCTCTAATCTGATCAGGTGATTTGGAGCAGGAAGCGCTCTCACGTGAGTGATCAGCCAAAGCCTGCCTCTGGTCCCAAGGGTGACCATAAGCGAGGTCCCTTCCATTCTTTGGGCCTCGGTTTCCCTTTCTGTAAAATGGGAGGGTTGCCCTGGATGATCTCCGAAGTTCCTTCCAGTTCCAGGTCTGTGAACTCTCAAGCCCGGCTGTCTGGGGGCTCCCCAAGCCCCCCAATAAGATCGGGGTGGAACAAGGTTGCCCACTAGCCCCATTACTATTCCATATGTGCCAGAAATGTTCGTTTTAGCAATAAGGGAAGAAAAAGAGGCTGGAGGAAGTAGGGCCGGTGAGGAGACAGCCAAGCTTATCCCTCCCAGGGGCCTCCAGTCCAGCACGCAGGCGGGCAGCCCACCGCATGATCTCCAGGAGGGAAATGACACAAAGGAAAGGTCCAGGCAGCGACCCGGCCCCTCTCGGCCCCCAAACTCTCCTGTCCCTGGAGGGTCCCGGCCTCCCCGAGGCAAGCCCCCAGCCCTCCCAAGGCCACGGCTTCCCCTCTGGGCAGAAGCCCACCACCTGACCACCAGGCTCCCTTCCAGGCCTAAGAGGTCCCTCTCCCCCCTGTCCAGCTCTGTCCCGGGGCCTGGACTCCCCTCTGGGCCCAGGGAGCTGAGCTCCCTTCCCCGATCCTCTGGCGGCCTCAGCCCTGCCTGCGGCTCTGCTCTTCCAGCTCCCCCAGCCTAGGTAGGCCCCAAGCCCCTTCCCCCTAGGATCAGCTGACAGACTCTTATCATTTTTCAGCAAGAACTTAGGGGGAAAAACAAGAAAAAGCCAAGGACGGGGCTAGAGCTCACAAGCTCACCCCCTGCAGCTGGCAGGGACCGAGGGGCCGCTGAGCTCAGGCCTCGGGACTCTGGGGCCTTGATGCCGCCCTCCCCCAGCTGCTGCCACTCGTGCCGAGGCCCAGGCCCAGCTCCCGTCCTGACCCTTCTGCCAAAACTCACCTTGGGGGCCGCAGGATCTGGGCTGGAGCGGATGGGAATCCCCTCAGTTTATAAAAGGGGAAACTGAGGCCCAAGGAGGGGAGGTCACATGGGCTACGGCTCACGGCAGAGACAGAATTCAGACCGGGGTCTCCTCACACCAGAACCCACAAGACACTGACCTTGGAGGTCGGTGATTGGAGCCCCTTCTCTGCTCCTTCCTGGAGAGGGGAGGCCATGCCCCTCATGGAGCCTGGGACCCCTCCCCCCCAGGGCTGGTGTGGCGGGGTGGGGGGGTGGGGAGTTGGTAAAACATCCTAGAAAAATGGGAGGCTGGGGGGAAGGGGGGAGGGTCCAGATCCCTTTTACCTCTGACTCAATGGAGGGAGCATCCCAATGAAGTGCTCCAGGGAGTACTGTGACCCTCCCCCCACCTGGTGGCTATCAGTCTTAGAGAACAGCCTGGCTCCTGAGAAGGTCAGAATCTTGCCCTCAGTGGGTCAGAAGTCGCTCCCCATTTAAATACCAACTCCACAGCAGGGGGTGTTTTATTCTTCGGCACCTAACTTTGGTACACAGAAGGTGCTTAATAAATGCTTGTTGGTTGATCCCGACCAAAGAGCAAGGCTGCTGTGTAATAGAGATAAGCTCGATGTGGGCAGGAAGAGTTTTTGCAGATCCCAGTGTGAAGCCGGCACGTAATAGGTGCAGGAGAAATGCTTTTACCCCAGCTTCCCCACCAGGAAGCCACTGCTGAAAAGTCACACGACTCTACGGCCCGGGTGCTGTGTGATCCTCGCCAAGTCCCTTCCCCTCTCTGAGCCTCACCCCCCCCCCCATTTATACAGTGGCAGCTTGGAGATCCGTTCCATGTCAAATATTCTGCCTCCCCCTGGCCCTGGGAACCCCAAGGAGGGAGAAGGCAGCGGGCTTCCCTCGGAAGTCGGGACCTGAAGATACAAGGATCAATGTGGTCCGCTTATGGTTCAGGCCTAATGAGGTAGCGCCTCTCCTCAAGAACTTCAGTGGCTCCCTATGACTCCCAGGACAAACTGCAAACCATTTGGGCTTTTAAAGTCCTTCTTAATCAAATTGTACACGAAATCCCTCCTCCTCGCTTCCTATATTGCACATGATGTCCTCCTCTCCTACATTACCCATGATGCCCTCTCCCTCTCCCCTATATTGCACATAACTCCCCCCTCCCACCCAATATATTTTGTCCAGCCCAGCCCCCTTGCAGGTTCTATCCCATCCCAGAGCCTACAGACCCACTGTTCTCCCTGCCTGAAGTGCCCTCCCTCCCCTGAGCCTTTTGCAGTTTCTCAGCTCAGGCGCCCTTTCTCCCAGCAGCCTTTCCTGCAGGAGCCGCCAACTGGCGGGCTTCCCCCTCCTCAGAGAATCTCATGGTCACCTTGTTCTGCCCCCAGAACAGTTTTAAAAGGCAGGAGCTAGATTCTACTTTTCTTTTTTTCTTTTTCCCTGAAGCCATTGGGATTAAGTGACTTGCCCAAGGTCACACAGCCAGGAAGTGGTAAGTGTCTGAGATCAGATTTGAACTCAAGCCCTCCTGACTGTAGGGCTGGTGCTCTATCCCCTGCACCGCCTGGCTGCCCCGATTTCATTTTTCTTTGTATCGTATAGCCCAGCCTAGTGCCCTGCACATAGTAGGCACTTAATAAATGTTGGTTGAATTTAACCGAGTAGCTATTTCTCAGTAACAGTATATTGGAGTGGGGCTATGGCTACCACATCTTTGAGACCAAAAATGACCCAGGGCATCGTCAGAGACTCTGGGTATTCTGGGTCCCGAGTTCTATTGAACTGGAGATTTCAGAAATGAGAGGAAGGAGAGAAGAAAGGGTCCAGAGTTGGGCCGGACCAACCGGCAGGCCCTCCTGAAGCTCCTCCTTGGGCTCTGGATTTTAGTTGAACTCGATTGAATGTGCACTTATTAAAAGCCAACTGAATGTAAAATATTTAGTATATTGAGTATGAAGACTCTGTCATGGCTGCAAGGGACACAACGTCAAAAAAGTGAAGGCCCACAGGCCCACCCCCCAGGACCTTACCTTCCCAGACGTCTGTTGGTATATTGGATAGAGCAGTGGTCAGAGCAGCTGGATGACCTTAGGAAGTCATTAAACTGAGCCTCAGTTTCCCCACTTGTAAAATGGGGATAATAATAGCACCTTCATAGTTGTCAGAAAACTCTGGTGAGTTAATTAATATTCATAAGTCACTTGGCCCTAGATACATGTTAACCATTATTATCATTTAAATATTTATATTGGGGAAGAGGCCAATTCTCCCCAGATTTCTCTCTGGTCCCTCATTCAGAAAAGGTGCCAGGCAGCCAGCCACCGTACCAGCCACTGTGCTAACTACTGGGGCCAAAGGAAGGCCAGGCCAGGGTTCCTGCCTCAGGGAGTCCCCGGCTTACGGGACAGGCCCCAGGGAGCCGTGCGCTTACAAGCTGTCTGGAGGAAGAATTGTGCTCCGAGGGGGCAAGGAAAGACCCCCCACAGAAGGGAGGTTTCAGCTGACTCTTGAAGGAAGCTCAGGAAAGAGCTTCCCTGGCCCCGGGAGGGTGTCCTGCTCAGGGGGTATCCGGCCATTCGTGGGGGAGGATGGAGAAATCGAGGCACAGCCAGGACCGAGGAGCAGGCAGGATGGTAGAGGGGAGCCCGGTGGCCCCATCCCCGTCTTCCCCCCTTCGTCTCACTCTGCATTAGCACAGAGAGGTCCCTCAGGGCCTGGGAGGGGCCCCTGGGACTAATCTGGGTGGTCTGCGATCTCTGTCCTGCAGTGGGATCTGGTGTGCGACCTGCGGCAGCTGAAGGAGATGGCCCAGTCCTTGTACATGGCTGGCATCCTGATTGGAGGAATTGTGTTCGGGAGCTTGTCAGACAGGTGAGCCCCGCAGGTCTTGGGTCCGCCTTCCCACCCACCCCCACAAGGAGGGGCCCCCTGTAAGCCAGAAGCCTTCCCGTCCCTCCCTTTGACCCCACAAAGGCCTGGCCGGGTGAGCTCCCAGGGGCCCCTGGGTACAGGACAATCAGGGTGGGTTGCTGGGCCTGGTACCCTGTGATGCTGGAGCCAATCAGAAGAAGTGGCAGACGATCCCTCCCTCATTAACCCAGAGTCTACTAGCAGACAACAATGAGCTGTGGGTGACGTCCCTGGAGGGAGACATCCTCCCTCCGTCTCTGGGATGGAGCCTCGCTCTGGGGACGGCCTCCCTTTGACCTTCTGCCTCCCTGCGCAGGTTTGGCCGGAAGCCCATCCTGACCCTGTCCTACCTGCTGCTGGCCGTCAGCGGCACCTGCTCGGCCTTCTCGCCCAACCTCCTGACCTATGCCATCTTCCGCTTCTTGACTGGCTGTAGCCTCTCGGGCATCACGCTCAGCACCGTGATCTTGTGTGAGTGCCCCCCCATTTCTTTAGCCAAGGCCCCAAGGGGAGAATGTAAGACACCAAGCTGAGCCACTGGGGCCCCAGAAGCCCCCTCATTTTCTAGCAAAGGCCCGTGGAGGTTAAACTTCACAGCCATGGTCACACTGTATGATGGGGTGCCAGAGGTGGGTTTTTGACCCAGCCCCAACCCCCCAAAAGCCGGCCCTCTTTCCCCTTTGCCACCATGATTCCCCAGAATCCCCAGCTTCTCACCACCCATGTGGGCCGTGGCCATCTCATGCCCTCTGCTTGTAAAAGAAGGGGGGTGGGCTTCAAGAAGGAGTTTCAGTCCGTGGCCTCACCTTGCTGGGTCTGGTTCTCTGTACAAAAAGGAGACTGGATTAAAAGTTAGCTAGAACCCCCTGTTCTAAATCCTGAGGTTCCAGAACCCAGAAATGGGTTCTATGGGGAACGCAGCCCCTTCCCCTTCCAGGGATCTTTCCCAAGCCCGCCATCCGTGCCAGTCCCAGGCAGGCAGTGCAGGGGAGCATGGGCGGCAGGAGTGGCGCCCCGTGCCCATGTGCTCCCCCATTCATCCCCAGGCGTCGAGTGGGTGCCGACCCATGTCCGGGCCATCCAGTCGACATTCACCGGCTACTGCTACACTTTTGGCCAGTTCATCCTCCCCGGCCTGGCATACAGCGTCACCGAGTGGCGCTGGCTGCAGTTCATCGTGTCTACCCCGTTCTACATCTTCTTCCTTTCCTCCTGGTATGTGCCCCAAGGACCCTCTCTCCCCCCTCCAAGCATCTCCCCTCACACCCCCTACACCGTCTGCTTCCAAGGGACCCAGAGTCCACGCCACCGCTGAAGCTCCTCTCATTGGCAGTATCTTAGAGGAGCTCCCGCCTCTACCTCCAGACCCCTAAACCCCCTTTCTCACCTTTTCCCCTTCTCATCTGTTTGGACTGGATGCTTGTGTGTCTTAGGATGTTGGCTCAACCCGACCAGGGACACCCAGAAGTCCTACCTCAGGAAGTCAGGCATGGGATAACTCCCTTAAGGACTGCCCATTTTCCCAGAGCTCCCTGGTACCATGTGGAGCCATGTTTGGGCCCCGGGTGCTAGAGAGTCATTCTCTCTGGAGCATCCCAACAAGGCTGCTGCTCCTCCTGGCTTTCCTGAGTCTCGGGGCCTTGATGGGTCAAAAGGTCCCCACCCCTCCATCCCCTCCCCCAGCGGGGCAGGACAGGCGGTCAGGGAAGGAAGGAGGCCTGGCCTTCCTGTCTCCTTGACAACTGTTGGGTCTCTAACGAGAATGGAGTCGGGGGACCCAGGAGGAGGCAGAGAAGAGAATTCTGGGCTCCGGGGGCCTGGCCACGGGCCGCACCATTTGGCCTCCGGATGGAAGGGACCATTTCGGATCCGTGGGGATGGAGGCGATGATGAGCAGGATGGTGGCGGGCCCGGCCCCTCCATCCTCCCACACCCAAGGGGGTTTGGACTCTGGCGATCCTGGACACATTCCCTCCCTGAGCCTGTAGAATAGGCTGAATCATGCCGGGACGCCCCACCCACAGGACAAGCATTCCCTTAGAGACTGTGCAAGATCCCGGAGCTGTTCTTGTCTGTGCTGCTACTCCTTAATCTTGAAGGAAAATTAATTGGGCCTCCGGGAGGAACTGGGGAAAAGCCAGGGCAGCTGAGCAGGGCGGTTGCCATGGTGGCCACGGCTGCGGCAGGAAGCTTAGGCCAGGACGGGGGGCCCCGGGCCCCTAAGCCCACGTTCCACCCCTGGGCTGCCCAATCGGCCAAGAACCCCCAGGCCTGGGGAGTTTCGCAGCCTCTGGGCAAAGCCCCTAAGAGGAGCCCCCATGTGTGAGTCTGTGAGCACGCTGGTCCCCTCCCCAGGGCAGGAAGGGGCTTAGAGCCAGCCAGCTCTGACCGTGGCCCGCAGCCGGTGGCTTCCCAACGCCCTGAGAGGCCGGGACTGGGGATGCTCTCCCCTCGGGCAGGCGAGGTCCTCGGGGTCAGGGGCTAAGTGACATGACTCCAAGGGTCACAAGCGGGAGTCACATCCAGGTTCCTCCAAGTACGAGGGTCTGAGACTCCCGAGCCAGCGGGGACTGTCCCACACAGGGAAAGACGGCTCCTCCACTTCCCACAAGCGGGGTGGCCCCCTGGCTAAGCTGCAGCCAGGGAGGTGCCCCCCGGTCCACCCTACCCCCATGCGGGTCTGAAGCCAGGAACTGGGCCCTCTCTCAGGGAGAGGGAGGACACTCCCAGGAGGCTGAGCAGAGCCAGCCCCCCCCCCAGGCCCTTCCCACTCCCACCTGCCTGGCATACCAGCCGATCCACAGCCCCCAGGAGTCCAGGAAAACATGGCCCCTGGCCCAGAGGTTGCTTTTGGAAGGGGAAGAATGGGAAGGTGGCGTATGGGGGCACAGAGCAGCGGGAAGGGGGAGCTGGGCCAAGGGCAGAGGGCATAAGAAAGCCGGGGCAGAACAGCTCAGGTTTCCTAGCCTGCCCCTCCCCTTAGGCAGAAGGCCAGGCCTGCTTGGGAGCCAGGAGATCTTCCAGTCCAACCCCACCCCCCCATTTTACAGATAAGGAAACTGAGGTCCAAAGAGGGAAAGGCCCCCACACAAGTCTGTGCTAGTCGGGATTAGAACCCGGTCTCCTGGTTCCCAGAACAATGCTCTTTCCCACCCAGGTGGGTGGCTGAGTCTGTGCGGTGGCTGGTCCTGTCCGGGAAGTCCTCAAGGGCCCTGAAGGAGCTCCGGAGGGTAGCGGCCTTCAACGGCAGGAAGGAGGACGGCGACAAGCTCAGCCTGGAGGTAGAGGGGGACAGGCCCCAGGACTGGGAGTGGAGGGGAGCACTCAGGAGCTGATGATGGAGGGGAGCATTTGGGGATGGAAAGGGGCAGTCGGGGAAGGGGTTCTAGGCTGGGAGATCTGGGGGAACATCAAGGATTTCCCTCTTCAGAAGAGACCCCTCCGATTCCCTCCAGGAATATTCACCCCTAACTCAGTCGCAGTGCTCAGCAGGAAAGTTAATGCAGCCCCGGAGCTGGCACAAAGGCCGGGCTGTTTAAGATCAGAGGGCGGTGGCTCACTTCCCCTGCCTAAATCCCAAGTGTGACAAGGATCAGCCTGGGGTGACCCCACTCAAGTGGGCCCTGCCACCCTTAGGCCCTACAAGGGTCCGGGATGGGGGAGGTAGAGGAATGACCCAAGGCCTTTATGTGAGCCAGAGACTGGGGCCTCGGGAACTTTGAGGAGTAGGAGAGAGCTGTGACCCCGCTCGGAAGGCAGGGAGGCGTCTTTGGCCGCCACGAATGCTCCCTAAGCCCCTTCTGTGTATGGAACGCAGTCCTGGGTCTGGGGGAGATCCGGAACACAGATAAGCCCGGCCCTTCCCAACTTCCAGGGTCACGAACCCAGATAACTCTCCAGTGCTGAGGCTCCATGGGAAGCGGATTGGGAAAGTGCAAAGTGCAGAGTGCTCTCCAGTGCCCCCAGTCCCACCAATCCCTAACCCAGAAGCCCCTCAGAGTTAACGCAGGGTTAGCCCTCCTTGGCAAGGGGTCGGCTGGTTGGTCCCCTGTGAGGGGAAGGGAGGGGAGACCCATGACCCACAGGGAACCAACCCTCCCTCAACAAAGCTCTGATCATTAGGAAGCTTTTCTAAATTGAAAGGGAAGATTTGAGGGAATTGAGGAAGCCTTCCTGGAAAAAGGGACATTTAGCTCAGCATTGAAGGCCTGGGGAGAAAAGGGAGCCCTAGAGAGCGGAAGGGACAGAGGCCTGGAGGGGGAAAGCAGAGGACTGGCATCTTCTGGAAGGGAGAGGGAAGGATTGGGGCTGGATCCCTGGAGGAAGGACAGATCCGGCGACGGATCCGGGGAAACAGAGCAGAGAACGATCCTCAGAGCCCATCCCTGCGCTCATTTCCCTATGACCTCTGGGTTGGGAGAGGGAGCTCCCGGACCATGGGAGCAGGGACCCGCACAGGTACTAGGCTGCAGAGATAGAGCCACCAGCCCTCAGGGGTCCTGGGAGAGCCCAGCTCCCTCAAAGGCTGATCCCTGCTCATTCTGGAAGGACACGGGTCCCGTCTGGCCCACAGCCCCCTTCCCTGTGATGGCTCCTCCGCCCAAGGTGAGGGAGAACTGGGCAAGGATTCAGAATGGAGGTCACCGGCATCCCCTGGTTTCTAAGCACTGGGATGGAGCCCTAATCCTCCTCCTCCTCCCCTCCCTGCCCTCTTCCCCACATCTCTCCCTCCCCTTGGCACTCCTCTTTCTCCTTCTTGTCCTTTGTCCCCGTCATCCTCCTCGCCATTACCTCTAGGCTTCCCACGTTGATGCTATCGGAGGCTTGGGGCTTGCCACGAGCTCCCCAGGCCTTCAAACCCTCAGGCAGATCAGAACAATCCTTGGGAATACACGGCCTGGCCGTCTCGCTCTAAAGGTCAGGGGGAGTCCAAGCTTCCATTATTTACCCACCATTACCTCAGGTCTCTCAAGGACGATGAGTTTGAGCCCAGTCCAAGCAAGGCCCTTTCAGAGAGTTATTCAAGCCATCCCAGGAGCTTCCCTGCCCTTCAGGAGAGGAGGTTACCCCTGAGCGTCGGGGTCACTTCTAGGAAATGGGAATGATTGTGGTGCTGGGCAGAGAGGGACTTTATGCACTTGGGGATCCTGTGCCCTGTGGTGCTGGTGGGTGCCCATTGGAAGGGTACCTAGTCACAGCAGCTCCCAGGGGGCTAGAAAATGTAATGAGGATAGGCTTTCAGAGACAGAGATAGAGACAGAGACAGACAGAGAGAAAAAAGAGAGACAGAGACAGACAGAGAGAAGAGAGAGACAAACAGAGAGAAAAAAGAAAAAAGAGAAACAGACAGAAAAAAAGAAAAAAGAGAGATAGAGACAGACAGGGAGAAAAAAGAGAGACAGAGACAGAAAGAGAGAAAAAAGAAAAAAGAGAGACAGAGATAGACAGATGGTCCCTCTGGGACAGAGAAGAGGGAAGGAATCCACTCCCCCCAGACTGCTCCCGGTAGCCCACCACCATCACTAAGCAGGACCTGGGCTTTCTCTGCCACCAGGAACTGAAACTCAACCTCCACAAGGAGATCTCCTTGGGGAAAACTTCCTACAGCGTGATGAACCTCTTCCAGAATCCCATCCTGCGCCGGATATCTTGCTGCATCTGTATCATTTGGTGAGCTGGGGAGGGGTGGCCAGAGACAGACCCCAGCTGCTCCACCATTAGCCCTGCACGCCTCCAGGGCCCATCAAAATCCCCGAGGGACTCACATGGAATCCATCTGGCTCGTGCCCCCACTTAGGGCACCCATAGGGACATCTGGATCGGTCTGTTCGTCTCTCCCCAGAAGCTTCCCCTGCAAGGATCCAGCAGGCCATGACCCCCTCCCCCCCGATGTAATGGCCCTTCCCTCGGGAGTTACACGGCCCCTACCACCAGGACCCTGGCAAAGGTCCAGGCCCTGCTTCCTTTTTCATTCCCACGCTTCCCTGTTACCCCATTTTTGATCCCTGGAAGGTCAAGGTCCAGTTCCCTGTTCCTCGGGCACCAGGGTCTGCTACCACACTCTCTAGGGCTAACGGGTGGCGGGGGCCGGGCAACGCCCCTTTCCCATGTGCTCTTGTGGCCATGTTAATGATCAAAGCCTCCGTTCACAAAGCCCTGCCATCCCCAGCCCGGTGCGGGACACGAGGCAGACCGGGAACCTGATTGAATCCGCTCCTCCCGTTGTTGCACATTGGGAGCCCGCGGGCTCCGGGGATTCCCACTGGGCGCTCTGGCAGCCTGGATCTCCCCCCCAGGTTCGCCACAGGATTCGCCTACTACAGCCTGGCCATGGGCGTGGAGGACTTCGGAGTCAACATCTACATGCTCCAGATCATCTTCGGCGGCGTCGACGTCCCGGCCAAGTTCATCTCTGTCCTGTGCCTGAGCTACGTGGGCCGCCGGATCACCCAGGGCACTTGCCTCCTGCTGGCGGGCACTGCCATCCTTGCCAACATCTTCGTGCCCTCAGGTGAGGAGGCCGACGGACTCCCCGGGCTCAGGCCATGTGGGCCGCGGGACAGGGAGGCAGAGACCTTGGGGATTAGTCATTTATCCCAGTCACAAGGCGAGGATCAGCACCTGGGCCTCGGACTTTGACCACCGTCCCACATGGCCTCTTGGGAGCCTCCGGCCCCGACAAGCCCAGATAGCTCTACCAGCCCCTCTGTAAGTCAGATTCTGGGGGCAAAGGCTCACGGCCACCACCACTGGCAGACCTGATGCCGGCGAAGGGAGACCAGGGAAGGGCAAAGCAGAACTCACTGGTCATCTCGGCCTCAACCGGCCCCAGAGCAAAAGGCACAGCCTATCCCAAGCCTCTGTACCCCCCGGTGCCCAGATGCCCCCTGAGTCTGACCCAGGGCCGATATTGGACAGGGAGGGCTCCAGGGTGGATGAAGGTGTACGGCCACAGCTGCGGGCACAGGAATAATGACATGTTCTGTACGTGGGTCTCATTGTGGTGGGGGGGGGGGGTGAACCCAGTCCCAGAACTCCTTCCACGAGGATGGACAAGCAAGTGAGCGGTAGCTTAGAGCTCCTTGTCTGGGGCCCCGAGATGGCAACTTTCAGAGGACAGCTCGGACAGCTCAGGGGTACCATCACGCTCTCCTGCTTCCAAGGGCGGCCCTCTTCTCATTAAGCTTCCCCTCGTTTAGAACAATTAATAATAACAGTGGACAGCCAGGTCACACTTTAACACTCTCAAGACGCTCGGCTCGCGCTCTCCCATCTGGGGCTCTTGATAACCCAGTGGGGGGTTCTGGGCCACGCAGACACAAGCTTAGAGAGATGCTGGGATTCGCCCAAGGACACCCTGCTGGCCTGTGTCCGGGGCAGGGTCAGAATCCAAGTCTCTCCCGCCTCACTGCGGCACGGCAGTTGTCAGCCTGGCTCAGCTTCCAAGGGACAGAGCCCCGGGATTCTGAACCTGTTTGGGCTCTGCTCAGAGCTTCTGCTCTGTCCCCTAAGGGAAAGCAAATACACAGAGCAAGAAAGACAGGCCCTGCCTGTCCTCCGGGAGCTTCCATTCTGATGGAGGAAAACAAGTAAAAGAAACAGGGGAGAAGGGGGCAAAGAGACTGAGGCTGAGGGAGCCCAGAGGGAAGCCACGAGAGGAATGAGACCCGGTGAGTGCAGGGGCAGGTGGGGGAGGAGTCCAGGACACACTTGGACTTCTTCCTTTTTAACAGAACCACCAGCCAGGGAGATCACAGGAACGCTGTGATAGATAGATGGATGGACGGATGGATAGATGGACGGACGGACGGATGGATGGATGGATGGATAGATAGATGATGGATGGATAAATAGATAATATAATGAGTGGATGGATAGATGATATAATACATAGATAGATAGATAGATAGATGATATAATAGATGGATGGACAGATGGATAGATAGATGATAGATGGATGAATAAATAGGTAATGTAATAGATGGATGATGGATAGATGATATAATAAATAGATGAATAGATAGATGGATGGCTAGGTAGATGATAGGATAAATAGATGATCGGTGATAGGTGATTGTTAGATAATAGATGATAGACAGATACGTGATAGATAAGTGGTAGATAGATAATAGATAATTGATAGAAAATAAATTGATGAAAAATAGATAAGTAGTAGATGGATAATAGATGACAGATAACAGGTGATAGATGATGGATAGGTGGTAGATAGAAAGAAAGAGAGAGATGATGGGTGGATCCCTCTCCCCTGCAAGGATCCAGCATGCCGTGCTTTTGGATAGGTTTGTTGGATAGGTAGACAGGCAGGCGGACAAACTGTTTAGAGGCAGCTAAGTGGCAAGGTAGCGATCTTCCCTCTGGTCCTTTGTCTTCCTCAGTTTCCTCACCTGTAAAATGAGGATAATAGAAGGACTATCTCCCAGGTTTTTGTAAGGAACCACCCAGGAGAGCATCTACAAAGCAGTTTTCTTATAAATGCCAAGCAAAGAGCATAAGATTTGGGGACCTGGGAAAAGGGGGAAAGGTTCGAAGCTGCCAAAGGGCAGGAACAGGAGGCAGTTGTGGGAAGAGCTTCCGGCCGCATGATTGAGCTCCCAACTTCATTTGAATCTAGAACATGGTCTGAGTCACAAGCTTAGAACCTGGAAGCAGCCTAGGTCTAGAATGTCCTGGAAGTCCAAACTAACACCACGGCCCGGCCCCCAGCATGCCCGCCTCTTCCCTGAGCCCCCTGAATTTCAGACATCACCACGTTCTGCCCCCAGACATGTCAGTAATGAGGACCAGCCTCGCTGTCTTTGGGAAGGGCTGTCTTTCCAGCTCCTATAACTGTCTCTTCTTGTACACCAGCGAGCTGTATCCCACAGTCATCCGGTAAGGACCAGGGCCCTGGGCCACAGAGAGGGGCAGTCTGAGCTCCCAAACTCACTCCCTTTCTACCTCGATCCCCACGGCCCCCTCCCACTACCAACTTTCTGCTCCTTCAGCCCCTTCCCAGGTCCCTACCATGTCACCTTCTGAGGCGGGAGGAGCTTAGAGCAGCCTTGGGGACTGAGCCTCTGAATGCCCTTCTTCCTTTTGGGGAAATGAAAAGGGATTCTCTACTATCACCCCCACGCCCCCCAGGCATTAGAATCTTTCCCCTGCCCAGATAATTCACTATCTCCCCCAAAAGGCACTGAATTCACAAATGTGGACCGGGCAGAGTGTAAGAGAGGAGAGCATTGCTATTGTCTCTCTTTGTCTATCTGTCCATCTACCTATCTGTTTATCTCTCTATCTGTCCGTCTATCTATCTACCTCTCTATCCATCTATCTATCTATCCCTCTGCCTGTTTGTCTGTCTATCTACCTCTCTATCTGTCTGTCTCTCTGTCTGTCTGTCTATCTACCTCTCTATCCCTCTGTCTGTCTATCTACCTCTCTATCTGTCTGTCTCTCTGTCTGTCTGTCTATCTACCTCTCTATCCCTCTGTCTATCTGTCTATCTATCTGTCTGTCTATCTGTCTGGCTATCTATCCCTTTGTCTGCCTATCTGTCTGTCTGTCTATCTATTTACCTCTCTGTCTGTCTATCTGCCTGTCTGTCTGCCTGTCTGTCTATCTATCTACCTCTCTATCCATCTGTCTGTCTATCTATCTGTCTATCTATCCCTCTGTCTACCTCTCTATCTGTCTGTCTATCTATCTACCTCTCTATCCATCTGTCTGTCTGTCTGTCTGCCTGTCTGTCTGTCTATCCATCCTTCAGCCAAAGAGGAATGGGCCTGGGCAACCTGTGCACCCGTGTGGGCAGCATGATAGCCCCCCTGGTGAAGATCACAGGAGAGGTGCTGCCTTTCATCCCAGCCGTCATCTACGGGGTCATCCCCATCCTGGGGGGTGTTGCTGCCTTCTTCTTGCCAGAGACCCTCAACACGGCCCTTCCAGAGACGATTGAGGATCTGCAAAGACGGTCAGCCCGTGCCCCCTGCAGCCCCCGACTTCCAGGGGGTCCCTCCTCAGTGCCCCTGTCTCAGATGGGGGGAGAGACTAAGAACCCATGGTCTGGCAGAGCAGATTCACTTCCCAGGGAGGCTGGTGGCTGGTTCCCGGGCTCCGTCTCTGGTTGAGGCTGAGGGTGGGGAGCAGGAGCAGTTTCTTCTGCCAAAGGGAGGCCTGGGAGCCAGATCCAGTTAGGACGTACTTGCACTCCCACCCCTGAGACAGAATCCCCCCCCCCATGTCCCCTCAAACGCCAACAGAACCTCCAAGCATCTGACTCCTGCCCAAGCACTGATGGCCTTGGGATGGGGGTAGGATGGGAACAGAAATGACATGGGGGTTCGGCCCAGGGCCCGTGTCCCCCTTAATGAGGGAAACCTTAGGGAGAGACTGAGAGGGGGTCTGAACGTATGCTTTCTACCCTTTTCCCACATTCTCAGGAAAAAGTCAAATGAAGAGACAGAGGTTCAGAATGTTCCTCTGCAATCCTGCGAATCTGAAAAGGGAACCAGCTGAGAGAAGGGCGATTGCCAGTCACCTGCTGAGAGGCCCCCTTTCCCTGTCCTCACCAAGGACTATACTCGACCCCTGGACCCCAGCCGTGACCCTGGCTTCTTAAGGAGATGGAGCTTCTCTCCCCCAGCATGGGCGTGGCCTGACCTCTGCCACCGCTCCATCCCATCCTCCCCCTCGGCCCTTTGGACAGAGCCCTTCTGGGCCTCCGAGTACCCAGAACCCCCAGGGGCTGGACAAAGGGAGGCAGGAATTCTCTGCCTTTATAGGAGTCTCTCGGATCCTCTGTGTCTGTCCCCACGTACGAGTCTCCTCCCCTCGGCCCCACATGAGTCGAGGGGACCTCAGAGAGGGACCCTGGCGTCGCCTACAGGAGCGAGCCTGGAGCCGAGGACCTCGTCTGAACTTTGCGTTGGCCGTGGGACAGATCAGGTCCCAGTTTCTTAGTCTGTCAAATGAAGAGGCTCGAATACATGAGCTCTCCTCTAGCTCTAAATCTGTGACCCTGTGTGACCTCCCCCCCCGCCCCCCATGGATGAGGAAAAGGTTGAGAGTGACAAAGTGAGCGCCCTCAACTAAACCGGGATTCAAACCCAAGCCCTGTCTCTAAGTCCCTGCCCCGCCCTGCCGGCTCCCTGTGTCCGGCTGCCAGAGGGGCCCGGCCTCCAGCTGCTCGTCCCCCGACTCCCAACCCTGAGCCTTGGCCTGGCTGGTCTTTCGGGAGCCCAGCTCAGACAACTCTCCCAGGCCGCTGCCTTCCCCAGGGCCCCAGCCCCAGT
Organism: Sarcophilus harrisii; assembly: GCF_902635505.1. Classification (NCBI taxonomy): domain Eukaryota; kingdom Metazoa; phylum Chordata; class Mammalia; order Dasyuromorphia; family Dasyuridae; genus Sarcophilus; species Sarcophilus harrisii. The sequence goes on from NC_045431.1 coordinate 243,521,907, forward strand.
GCCCCCTCCCAGGCCTCGGCAGCAGCACCAGGCCCTGTCCTTTCCCTGGGGTCCCTTCCTTCCCCAGAGCATTAAAGGTTTACTGATGACAGGGACCCGGGGGTGGGGTCTGACCATGTGGATATACTGGAAGGAGTGTGTGTGAGAGAGAGACAGAGACAGAGAGAGAGACAGAGAGAGAGACAGACAGAGACAGAGAGAGAGAGAGACAGAGACAGAGAGAGAGAGAGACAGAGACAGAGAGACACAAAGAGACAGACACAGAGACAGAAAAACAGACAAATAGAATGAGAGCGAGACAGAAACAGAAAGAGGCAGAGAGAGACAGAAAGAGACAGAGAAAGACAGAGACAGAATAAGAGACAGAGAGAGACAGCGAGAAAGAAAAAGAGGCTGAGAGACACAGAGACAGAGAAAGACAGACAGAAACAGAAAGAGGCAGAGAGAGGCAAAGAGAGACAGACACAGACACAGAAAGAGGCAGAGACTTTTCTCAGTTTTCTCATCTGTCTCTTTGTGACACTAGGACAGAGACAGAAAGAGGCAGAGCAACAGAGTAAGAGACAGGGAGGATGAGAGAGAAGACAGAGAGAAAAAGAGAGAGAGGGATGGATGGATCTAGAACAGTCCCCAGGCAAGCAAGAAGCTCCCTGGCTCCCTCTCTGCCAAAGAAGGACCCCAGGTTGAAGAATTTCTCAGGTGCCCCAGGGAACGGGGGATTCTTGTGCAAAGGGCAGCCCTTAGGGGGCCAGCGGTCCCAGATTTTTAAAAGCTGCATCAGTGAGCAGACAGCCATGTTCCGTGAGCAGCAGAGGACCCGAAGCCCGAGCTGACATGAGCAGAATTTTAGCGTTCTTCTCCAATAAACATCCCAACTCATTCCACTTGAGTCGTATCATTGCGAAAGAATCCGAACCAAAGAACGGCAAAGCCGGGATCCTGGGATCCGAGGTCTAGAACCGGACGGGACCCCAGTGGCTGCCTCAGTCGATGCTCCCTTTTTGCAGATGAGGAAACTGAGAAAAGGCCAGCGATTTACCCAATATCGCTTGGACCGTGAGCACCCAGTTTCTCTGAGGGCGTGAGGCGAGTGTCCCTTACTCCCTGGTGCCAGGGGCCCCATGCCAAGGGCTGCTGATCCCAAGCCCAAAGAATGAGGCAACCCTGACCTTAAATTCTAACGAGGTAGACAGCAAGAATAAACAAGCAGATAGGGTGTGCAGGGGCCAGGTCTGGAGTCAGGAAGAGTCATCTTTGTGAGTTCAAATGTGTGATCCTGAGCAAGTCACTTCACTTGTCTGCCTCAGTTTCCTCATCTGTAAAATAAACTGGGAAAGGAGAACACTCCTGTATCTTTGCTAAGAAAATCCCAAATAGGATCCCAAAATGTTGCCCACGGCTGAAACAACTGAACACCGACAGCATGGAACAAGTATAAACAACAATATCAGATCACAGGACCCCAGAATTTTAAGCATTGGGAGAGACCTTGGGGACATCTAGTTCAACTTCTCTCTGGAAGGAATCCCCACTCTACCACAGCCAACAAGGGATCGTCCAGCCTCCGCTCGAAGACTGCCAAGAAAGGGGCACCCACCACCCCTCAAAGCTGCCCACTGAGGGCACCTCTGCTCATTGTTCCCGACATCAAGTCTAGATGGGCCATGTCCTAACTTCCCCCCAGTGTTCCTGCCCTTTGGAACCAAACAAAGCAAATCTTCCACAGGAAAGCCCTTTGGATGCTTGAACCCAACTCTCGTGCTCCTCCCCTAATCTTCTCTTCTTCAGACTAAAGATCCCCAGCTTCTTCAACCGATCCCCAAGTGACACTGAGCCAAAGTCCTTCACTCCCCTCATCTCCCTCCTCTGAACCCTCCCCTCACACTGGGGTATTTTGGTGGGTGAAAGATAGATGACTGAGGAAACAGGTTCCCAGCTTGGGAAAATATCGATTTTTAAGCAACGCAAGCCGATTGCATAAATTGGGTCCGGGGCCCCTTCCTCATTTTAGGGATGGAACTCAAACATAGGGGAGGCAAACTTTTATATGCTGGAAACAGTTAAGCAAATAAGACCAACTGATTAAAAGAAAACAATTACTGAGGGTACAATTTTAGGCAATCTAATTTCTAATTAGAGGAAGATTGGGAACTTTCCAAGTTGGGAGGGGGAAAGCGAAGAGATATAGTTCCCTGAATCAGAAAAAACATGGCCCGCTCCCTCTAAGCATCTGTAAATGCTTAAAAGAATATTAAAGCGGTAACGATCAATATGGGGCCAGTTTCCAGATAAGATGAATGAGTTGCTTGAAATGTATAATTGTGAGAAAATCATTTGCGATATTCTTTGGATCTCACTGGGTTTCTGATCAGCCCCTCAGTTAAGGGTCCCTAAGGTAGAGGTGATCCCACTTCCCAGCTATACAGGGCTCAATTCAAGAGATTTTTCATGATTCCTAGCATTAAAGAAAGTTTCCTCACAAGACAGAATTGGACTAGACCCATAACTGAAGGGAAAATGAAGTGGGCTAGATTCAGAATGGCGCCAGAAGATGGAGTCCGTGTGGTTCATTCAATTTCCACAATAACTATTTGCTATCCAAATCCCCTCAATTCCCTTGATTTTTTTCCCTTTTAATTCTTGGGGGAGAGGATCACTTATCTGTAAACCAAACCCATAAGCTTTTTCATATCATAATCAGAATTACGTAAGTAAGGCTACAGACCAAAATACTTAGCGGGCTCACAAAGGCCTAGTTTGGAGAAGGGAGATTTACATATCACCAAGGTGACAGAGAAAACTCAAACATAAATATAAACACCATGAAAGAAAAGACCAAAGCAATGCAATAATGATCATCAATATTAACTAACATCAAGTCTCCTTGTATCCTAGTAACCCCCTCCCAATGTTCATTTAATCAGCACATTGTGAGTCCCAGACATCCTCTGCAGTCATCTGGCTCCTGGAGATCTCTTGTACTTTCTAGAACAGACCTCATTCTCTCTTCCCCATCCCCTCCCTCCACTTAATAGTACTTTATTTTTCCAATTACGTATAAAGATAATTTTCAACATTCATTTCTGCAAGATTTTGAGCTTCCATTTTTGTTCTCCCTCCCTCTCTTACCTCCCCCAAGTACAGCAAGCAATCTGGTAGAGATTACACACGTACAATTACGTTAGTCATATTTCCACATTAGTCATGTTGTGTTAGAAAAATCAGAACAAAAGGGGAAAACCACGGGAAAGAAAAAACAAAAAGATGAAAAGAGGAGGCTTTGATCCACATTCAGTCTCCATAATTCTTTCTAGCGCTGCAAATGGAATTTTCCATCCCACGTCTACTGAAATCGTCTTGGATCACAACATTATTGAGCAGGGCCAAGTCTGTCCCAGTTGATCATCCCATAATCTTGCTGTTACTGTGTACAGTGTTCTTCTGGTTCTGTTCACTTCACTCGGCAAAAGTCTCTCCAGGCTTTTCTGAAATTCACCTGCTGGTTATTTCTTAGAGAACAATAATATTCCATTACACTCATATACCATAACTTACTCAGCCATTCTCCAATGGATGGGCATCCAGTCAATCTCCAATTGCCACCACAAAAAGAGTTGCTACAAACATCGTTGATCTCTTTGAGATATAGATCCAGTAGTTAATCTGTTGGATCAAAGGGTAGCCCCAGAGCATCTCTGAAGGGAATTCTGCTTCTCTGGTTCCAAATCACTTGTAGAGAGATTCCTAGATAATTCTGATAAAATCTGCCAGTAACAAGACTTAATAGGATTCAGTACAATCTCTTAAATTTGGTTTTCCAATAACTAGTTGATGTGATGAAAACCAGCTCAAGCCTTATGGTTCTGATCCTATTAACAACAGAGTTTTAAGAAGAACGTCAAATTGGGAACCCAGATTTCATCTGAAACCATTTGTTGTTTTTAAGTTTTTTTCTAGTAGATTTATTTTTAATACACATTATTTTATGACTCATATTGGGAGAGAAAAATCAGACCAAAAGGAAAAAACCATGGGAGAGAGGAAAAAAAACAGAAAAAAAGAAGTGAACATAGTATGTGTTGATTTACATTCAATCTCCTTAGTTCTTTTTCTGAATTCAGATGGCATTTTCTGCCCAAAGTCTATTGGAGGGCAACTAGGTGGTGCAGTGGATAGAGCACCAGCTCTGAAGTCAGGAGAATCTGAGTTCAAATCTGGTCTCAGATACTTAATACTTCCTAGCTGTGTGACCCTGGGCAAGTCACTTAACCCCAAAGGCCTCAGCAAAAGAAAAAAAAGAAAAGAAACAAAGTCTATTGTGATTGCTTTGGGTCACTGAACCACTGAGAGGAACCAAGCCTTTTATAGTTGATCATCACACATTTTTGCAATTACTGTGCACAGTATATTCCTGGTTCCGTTTGTTTCTCTCCGCATCAATTCATATAAATCTTTCCTGACCTTTCTATTTCAGCTTGTTCATCATTTTTTATAGAACAATAATATTCCGTTACCTTCATATACTACAACTTGTTTAGCCTTTCCCCAATTGATGGGCATCCACTCATTTTCCAATTCTTTGTCCCCACAAAAAGACCTGCCACAAACATTTTTGCACACGTGAATCCTGTTCTCTACTTTAAGATTTCCTTGAGATACAGACTCAGTAGCCATTTGTTTTTCTTTATTTACATGAGGTATCTGATATAAGAATCTTTTTTTAATACACAAGGGTTTAACTCATAAAATGAACTCTTCTTTCTTTTAAAATTATCAGATATTTTAAAATGGAACAAATAGTTTCACTTTCAACTCTGAATACAATTTTAAAAATAAATCCTTAATCCAATTAGTTATTACTAAAACATACACACAGTCTAGGCTAGATGCATTTAGAAGCCAATTATGTACATAGAATAGTTCCTGGAGAAAACAGTCTAATCCTGTTGCTTTCTCAAATTTTACTATTCCATTTAATTAGAAAATTTTTACATTATATCTTTGCCTTGTGACTTTATCTAATTTCCCCTTGAAGAGAATATAATACAGGGAATGCTATTTCTATGTTATATTTTGAAAACAAATATAGATAAAAATGTAAGATGTTTCATACTTGCATTCCATTATAATAAATCAGAGATGTTCCAGTATCAGTCATTTGTCTAAAATTTATAGATTTAGAATTGTACTAATAAAACCACTGCTTCACGAACCCTGCTTATAGAAATCTGCCATGAAAAGTACGTAGTTTTAGCAATGTCAAGATCTGTCCCTTCAAGAACACAGAGTGACCTGACATCTAACAGAGGGAAAACTCCCTAAATTCTGTTTGATTCCAGGCATGTGTCATATCTGACAGCTAATCATGTAATACCAGGGTATCAAAAGCAAAGGTTAGAATAAACCTGGTGAGGAAATTTTCTGTTCAAAAAGAAAATAGCACAGTGGGGAAACCGAGTCAAGAGGCTTCTACCTTAGGCCCCATAATGGTTGTTCCCTCAACTTTTCCCAGGCTCTCATTCTGCAACATATGCCCTTTTCTACTATTGGCTTTATGACATTTAAGGTGACCCTCTCCATAACCAAAACCCAATGCAAGAATTTTTACCTTAAATAGCAAATTTCATTAATCACAGCTTAGGGATGGAATAGTATTAATTTTATCATGTTTTTCTAACAGTTACATTTCACTTGTCCTTTATAAATAAACTAATTACACTTTATATTTATATATTTACATTTATAAATTAACTACAATAAACTAACTACATTTTAACTACATTCAATACATTGTATTCAATACAATGTATTGAAATTACATGCTTAAACCACCCTATGCATTTTCTTTTTTGTTTCTTTGGGGATTTTTGGAGACAATGGGATTAGTGACCTGCCTAGAGTCACAGAGATAGTAAATATCTGAAACAGGATTTGAATCTGGGTCCTTTAAGTGCATCTGATCCTATTACCATCAGGGCTTTTATCTTTATCTACACCAGGTATTGATATAAGAATTTTTTTTTTGGTCAAAGGATATGAACAGACAATTTTCAGATGATGAAATTGAAACTATCTCCACTCATATGAAAGGGTGTTCCAAATCACTATTGATCAGAGAAATGCAAAGTAAGACAATTCTGAGATACCACTACACACCTGTCAGATTGGCTAAAATGACAGGAAAAGATAATGATGAATGTTGGAGGAGATGTGGGAAAACTGGGACACTGATGCATTGTTGGAGGAGTTGTGAACGGATCTAACCATTCTGGAGAGCAATCTGGAACTGTTCTCAAAAAGTTATCAAACTGTGCATACCCTTTGATCCAGCAGTGCTATTATTGGACCCAAAGAGATACTAAAAAAAAGGAAAAGGGACCTGTATGTGCAAGAATATTTGTGGCAGCCCTTTTTGTAGTAGCTAGAAACTGGAAACTGAATGGATGCCCTTCAACTGGAGAATGGTTGCGTAAATTATGGTATATGAATGTTAATGGAATATTATTATTCTGTAAGAAACGACCAGCAGGATGATTTCAGAAAGGCCTGGAGAGACTTACGTGAACTGATGCTGAGTGAAATGAGCAGGACCAGGAGATCATTATATATTTCAACAACGATACTGTATGATGATGTATTCTGATGGAAATGGATTTCTTCAACAAAGAGAAGATCTAATTCAGTTCCAATTGATCAATGATGGACAGAAGCAGCTACACCCAGAGAAGGAACACTGGGAAATGAGTGTAAACTGTTTGCATTTTTGTTTTTCTTCCCGGGTTATTTATACCTTCTGAATCCAATTCTTCCTGTGCAACAAGAGAACTGTTCAGGTCTACACACATATATTGTATCTAGGATATACTATAACATATTTAACATGTATCTTGCCATCTAGGGGAGGGAGTGGAGGGAAAGAAGGGAAAAATCAGAACAGAAGTGAGTGCAAGGGATAATGGTGTAAAAAATTACCCTGGCATATGTTCTGTCAATAAAAAGTTATAATTTAAAAAAAGAATCTTTTTTTTTTAATTCACAAGGGTCTAACTTGGAAATTGAACTCTTCTGTTTTAAAATGATCAGATACTTTAAAATGGAAGTGGATGCTCCATCCACTGCTCACCTACCTACCCCATCCTACACATTTTCATAATTTTTTATGTGAGGGCTAAAAATTTTTAAATAATAATTTACTCTCTCATAGTAAACTCCTTGTGATTATGCGTTTTAAAATAAAGTATATGCCCTTAAATACTTATCAGTTTTCAAATATCTATTTTCGTCGCATTCTTTTGAAAACTCAATTCGTGATCTAAGAGCATCCAGAGTTTTAAAAAATTGTTTGGCTAATTTAGGCTTCCCAGTTTTCAAATATAAAAGAATTTAGAACTACAATAATAACATACACCGTGTACTGAAAACATGAGACAAAATTTGTTACCAGTCAGATGACATCGGTTCAGCCAAATGCCTTTCCAAATTATCCCACAGAAAAATCATTAATCTGATCAGCTCTGGTATTTGTACTAATCACACGGAAAAACCGGATAAATTTAATTAAAGAAACATAGTACTGCCGATGAAGTCTACTGGGGGAGAAGACAGTAGCATATCCCTGTCCCTAGCTCTGCCCTCTTAATGCAGCCTGGGGACCTTGCTTTTGTACTCCATCCCACTGAGTCCCACTCAGATGGAGCTGGCAGTCCCCTGAGATTGCCAGAGCTTCCCCAAATTGCTGACTGAGCATCCCTCCTCTATTTTTATATTTGTGGAGTTGGGATAGCCCTGTGCTCTGACTTTGATGAGAGAGGGGGAAGGTAAGAGACATTGGCCAGAGAGGACTGGTTACTGAGCTGGAAGAACTGCTCACTCAATAGGCTTTTAAAAAATCAAAACAACTTCCGATCTCTCTCTCTCTCTTTCCTTCTCACTGAGCATGTGGTTTGAGACTCTGCCAACTCTCCCTTAGACTTTTAGCAAAAGGGAAGGAAAAGATAGTAGGTATATAGGACAGCTATTTATTTCCCCCTACAAAAGAAATGCTTGCAGCACAAAAGACTCCTAAGATCACATTGAAAACTACCAAGAACATGAATCAGTAACCCCTCACTCCTATTATAATCTGCCTGAAAAATGCCTTGGCTGAGCCTGCAAGGCTGGGGCACTCCCTCCCTCTTCTCCCTCAACATTCATGGAATTGGGAACTGGTTCAGTCCGAGGGTCCCCAGCTTCTGGTGAGAGGGAGCTCCCCTAATCTCATACTTGGTGGCTCTTGATGCTTCCCAGTCCATGTGTAGCAAACAAAGCACTGCTTTCCGATGCTAAGTGAAATGAGTAGCCTCAAGAGAACATTGTACACGACAACAACAAGATCCTGTGAAGATCGACAAATGACGGACTTGGCTCATTTCAAAATGAGGTGATTCAGGCCGATTCCAATAGACTTGGGATGGAGAGAGCCTTCTGCATCCGGAGAGAGGATTATGGGCACCGAATGTGGATCACAAATAGGATTTATTCTATTTCGTTGTTATTTATTTGCTTGTTTTTTATTTTCTCATCCTTCCCCTTTGAGCTGATTTTTCTTGTGCAGCATGATATATGTGGAAATATATTTAGAAGAACTGCACGTGTTTAACCTATATTGGATTATTTGCTGTCTAGGGAAAGGGAAGAAAGGAAAAGAGAAAAAATTGGAATACAGAGTTTTGCCAGGGTGAATGTTGAAAATTGTCTCTGCATGTATTTTGAAAAATAAAAGGCTATTATTAACCCCCCCCCCAAAAAAAAGTGTTAGTTTCAATGTCAGGAAGACCTAGGTTTTAATGCTGCTTCTGAAATCGCTAGATGATATTGCTGAGGGCAGGGCATTTAACCTCTCTGAGACTCAATCTCTTCATCCATAAAATGGGAACAATCTTAGTACCACCCTCTCAGAGCTGTTGTGAAGAAAAAAAACAGGGCATGTATATATATAAAATATCCATAAAATGAGAATAATCTTAGTACCTCCCTCACAAAGCTGTTGTGAAGAATAAAAACAGGGCATGTGTGTGTGTGCGCCCTGTTTATTTATTTATTTATATATATATATATATATATATACACACACACATACAGAAACACACAAATATATACATACATGTATATATGTACTTTTCAACTTTATTATTGTAAATATTATATCATTGTCAATTTTATTGTATAATGATAATGTTGTTATATTAATATTAAACATTGAAGTAAAGGTACTTCCAATATCAGCAAGCTTAGAGAGAGGCTTTTGTGAGCACCAGAGAACCTCCTGGGAGCCATTGCAGCTTCCACTTGCCAGGAAGCCCTCACCCATCGCTTTTTCTCTTTCAAGAAAAGCCTCTGCCCATCCTCTCCCCTCATCCCACCAGCTCAGGCAGCCATCCCTGGGCGAGAACAGCTTGGCTGTAGAAAGCTTTCGGCGCCAAGCTGTTCTAGTGATAATGAGAAGCAGTCCCAGGCTCTGGCTGCTCTGGGTCAGCAAGATCTCCCCTTGCTTCTTCTGAACTCTCTCCAGTGCTGGTTGGTCCTAGCCAGGAACACTGTGGGGAAGGAGTCACACCCTCAGAACAAGCCAATGATTCCCTGGGGGAAGAAGTTACCTATGCAGCCCATAGATCGTCCTTCTGACTTCAGGCCTGAGTTCATCAAGTGCCCAGATGTAGCCCCTGCCTGTGGAAACCAAAAGGAAGAGAAAATAGAAGGTCCTTGCAGCCTCTAAGAGCTGAGAAAAGAAGAGAGCCTGACACATGGGCTAAGAGAAATCACACTGGACTCCAAGACGGGAGAGCAGGATTTTAACCCTCATCTGCTACTATGACCTTGGACAAATCATAATATTCACCCCATGATTATTTTATCATCACCATTTCCTATGTGCTAGACACCAAAAGTACAAAGAAAGTGCCTGCCTTACAGGAGATTACACTCTATAGGGGAAAATCACACACACACACACACACACACACACACACACATCAATACCAAATAAATACAAAGGGGCAACAGGAGAGAGCAGTAGTAGTGGCCCTTACTGGCATTTGGAAGCAAGTGAGGGATTCTGAGAGGTAAAAGTAGAGAATATTCTAGGAAAGAGCCTTGGAAAGGTACAAAGGTGAGAGATGGATAGTCAAATATGGAAAACAACAAAGTAAACTGTGACTGGGCTGGAGCAGTCAGCTTTTCTATGGGAACCCGGGTAATATGTAATAAACCTAGAAAGGGAAGTTGAAAGAAGGTTATAAGGAGTTTTAAATGCCAAACAGGAGAGGTTACATTTGACCCCAGAGGCAGCATGGAACCACTGGAGCTTTTTTTTTTTTTTTTTTAATTTAATAGCCTTTTATTTACAGGTTATATGCATGGGTAACTTTACAGCATTAACAATTGCCAAACCTCTTGTTCCAATTTTTCACCTCTTACCCCCCCACCCCCTCCCCTAGATGGCAGGATGACCAGTAGATGTTAAATATATTAAAATATAAATTAGATACACAATAAGTATACCTGACCAAAACGTTATTTTGCTGTACAAAAAGAATCAGACTCTGAAATAGTGTACAATTAGCTTGTGAAGGAAATCAAAAATGCAGGTGGGCATAAATATAGGGATTGAGAGTTCAATGTAATGGTTTTTAGTCATCTCCCAGAGTTCTTTGGAGCTTTTTTTAAACACAGTTTTAGACACTCCCTGGACAAGTCACTATACCCTGCTTGCCTCAGTTTCCTCATCTGTAAAATGAGCTGGAGAAGGAAAGAGCAAGTCACTCCAGTATCTCTGCCAAGAAAATTCCAAATGGGTCATGAAGAGGTAGGCATGCATTCTCCAATTGAAAAATGGTCAAAGGATATGAACAGACAATTCTCAGATGAAGAAATTGAAACGATTTCTAGTCATATGAAAAGATGCTCCAAGTCATTATTAATCAGAGAAATGCAAATTAAGACAACTCTAAGATACCACTACACACCTGTCAGATTGGCTAAGATGACAGGAAAAAATAATGATGAATGTTGGAGGGGATGCGGGAAAACTGGGACATTGATGCATTGTTGGTGGAGTTGTGAACGAATCCAACCATTTTGGAGAGCAGTTTGGAACTATGCTCAAAAAGTTATCTAACTGTGCATACCCTTTGATCCAGCAGTGTTACTGCCGGGCTTATAACCCAAAGAGATCATAAAGAAGGGAAAGGGACCTGTATGTGCACGAATGTTTTTGGCAGCCCTCTTTGTAGTGGCCAGAAACTGGAACCTGAGTGGATGCCCATCAGTTGGAGAATGGCTGAATAAATTGTGGTATATGAATATTATGGAATATTATTGTTCTGTAAGAAATGACCAACAGGATGATTTCAGAAAGGCCTGGAGAGACTTACACGAACTGATGCTGAGTGAAATGAGCAGGACCAGGAGATCATTATATACTTCAACAACAATACTAGATGATGACCAATTCTGATGGACCTGGCCATCCTCAGCAAGGAGATCAACCAAATCATTTCTAATGGAGCAGTAATGAACTGAACTAGCTATGCCCAGAAAAAGAACTCTGGGAGATGACTAAAAACCATTACATTGAATTCCCAATCCCTATATTTATGCACACCTGCATTTTTGATTTCCTTCACAAGCTAATTGTACAATATTTCAGAGTCTGATCTTTTTGTACAGCAAAATAACGGTTTGGTCATGTAGACTTATTGTGTATCTAATTTATATTTTAATATATTTAACATCTACTGGTCATCCTGCCATCTGGGGGAGAGGGTGGGGGGGTAAGAGGTGAAAAATTGGAACAAGAGGTTTGGCGATTGTTAATGCTGTAAAGTTACCCATACATATAACCTGTAAATAAAAGGCTATTAAATAAAAAAAATGAAGAGATAGGCATGAGTGAAACAACTATTGAACAACAAAAGATATAGTCAAGCAAAAGCTGAGAAATTAGAAAGAGGGCAGATGTGGGAAGAAAGGTATATATTGAGTTTGAGATGCCTATGGGACGTCCAATATAAGATATTCAAAAGACAGCTGGTGATGTGGTATAAGAAATCAGGAGAGAGATTGGAGTTAGATATTTAGATCTAGGAAATTGTGTGCATAGAGATGACATTAAAACCGACAGAACTTGATGAAAGTGCCCAAAGAAGATGTAGGGGGGAAAGAGGGCACAGACACTCTTTCCTAGGGAATAGAATATGGATAATATCCAGCAATGGAGGTTGAGAAAGGGTGATTAGCTGAGTAAGAGGAAAAGTATGGCACAAAAAACCAGAGAGAAGAAAATTTCCAGAATATTGTCAGATGCTACAGAGATCACAATGGAGAAAGCCTGAGAAAAAATATTGGGTTTGAAAATTAAGAGATCATTGATACTTTGGAGAGACCAATTACAATTGAATCATAACTCTGGATTGTAAAGAATGGAGAAGTAAAAGGAAAGAAAGTAGAGACAATAAGTGTAGATGGCTTTCTCTAGGAGTTTGCCTAGAAAAGGGAAGAGAAATATAGGATGACAGTTTGAGACAATGGTATATTCAAATAAAGATTTTTTTAAAGGAATTGTCAGCTTTTGGACTGGTTTTTCTTGCACAACATGAAAAATATGGAAATGCATTTTAAAAGGATTGCACAACATTTTAACCTATATCATACTGCTTGCTATCTTGAGGAGAGAAGAAAGGAGAAAGGGTAATAATTTGGAACACAAAGTCTTCCAAAATATATGTTGACAATTATCTTTACATGTATTTGGAAAAATAAAATATTCTTGAGAAGAAAAAAGGAAGAACGATGAGGATCTGGGCACATTTGTAGGCAATGAGGAAGAAGCCATTAGATAGGTACAAAGGGAATGAGATAATAGTTAAGTTAAATTTTCTGGACCTGGATTATAATATGAGGAGATTACATTAGCTTTTCTCTGTCTCCTTCAGCTCTAACTCTTAACTACCTAGGATGGGCATACATCTTTTTCTGGCCCATCAGTACCTGCCTCTTCCTATACTTGCCTATGTATCTGCACTTTACTGACCTTCAAAACTTCAAGCTATGATCAGGGATAGGGGAATAAACATGGAAAGGGTTCATTTGATAATCATAACCTAGGGTGTGTTCTGTTTATGAGTCAGGAAAACCAAAGACCAGTGGATTCCACAATTTCATTCTTTGCAACCCCCCTCCCCCAGAAAACCAGAAGACATTCAGAAGAGGACAGTTAAGGATCCTGTCCATGTGGTATAAGGATCAGTTGAAAAAACTGGGTATATTTAGTTAAGAGAAAAAACTGGGGGAGGGGAGTATAAACAAACGTGAAAGATTGTTATGTGGAGAAAGAGAGATTTGTTCTATTTGGCTCCAAAAGGCAGGACCAGGAGCAATGGAAGTTTCGTGGAAGCAAATCTAGGCTGGATATCAGGAAAAACTTCCTAACAATTTCAGCTGTGAAAAAAATGGCAGAGTGTCTGGGAAACTCCTCTCTGGAGGTCATAGATCATGATCGTTGACTGGGGGGGGGTATTATGGTACAGAACCCTCCCAGGTATGAGACAGCTGTTGAAATCTCCTCCAAATTCTAGGATTCTATAAATGGTGTGAGGAGTGAAACTGAGCCAAGAAAACAGGAGGTACATTGGGGAAAACAGAGGATACATGGAGAAAAGGAGATAGCAGTGAAATCAGAAGTAGGAAGAGTCTTGAATTTAGATATTAGTTAAGTTGGGGATAGAGGGTGCAGAGCCCTGATGATCAGGCTCAGGGATTGGACTTAGCTCAGTGCCTAAGACCTACAGAGTTCCCTATGAGATCCTAGATGCCTCTGGATATGGGCAGCTGGACAAACACCCAAACTCTCTGTAAAGAAAAGGATTCCATCAGCCCTTGGGGGAGAATGGGGTGGGGAAGAAGAGAACACAGAGGGCTGAGTAGAGGAGGCTGGGAGGCCCCAGGGGGGCCTTGGGCACAGGGCCCAGCCTAGCCAAGGTACTGAACTCTCAAACTCAATCACGGCACCCAGTCAAGTTTCCCCGAACTCTGAACCCCCTTGGGGCCAAGCCAGATACCTCAGGAAAAGGGCTGACCTAGTAAGTCTTTGGAATGAAAGGAAATGGCTCCTCTCCCCAGGACAGATCTCTTGCCTCCCTCCCCTGAGCTGCTCCAAGGAATAAGCAGAAATCACTTTTCACAGGGCATGTTTCCATTGCCTGCTCAGGCAAAGGCGTCACCGTCCTCCATGGAGGGAGAAGGTCCAGGTCATCTGCACATGAGGCTCTGGGTTTTTTCTAGGTGTTGTTGACCTTTGAGCCCCAAAGAGGAGAGAAACCAGACAGACTCAGTGGTATCATCAGGAAGCTCCTCTCTGCCTTTCCAGTGGTTCCAGGACATTCTTGCCCTCACTCCTTTCTCTAGGCCCTCAATCAGTGGGACTAAAGGGAAAAGGTTCTACCCCTCAGAAAAGTGATCTGGAGTCACGTAAAGGGCAGGGAGAATTTTGACTCCCAAGTTCGTGCCAGTGTTAAGCAGAGATCCTGGATATCAGTGGCAGAAAGACACCAGATACCCCAACATCCTTTTAGCAAACAATTGAAAGCAAAGATCATGCTTATCAAATGGGGGGGAGAGGAGCTTCAACAAGTCGTGGGACACAAATATAATGAAATATTACTGCTCTGGAAGAAATGATGAATATGTTGGTGGTGGGGAGAGGGAAATAAGCATTTATAAAGCACCTTCTATGTGCCAGCACTATCCTAAGCACTTAATTATTTGATCTTTGCAATAACCTTGGGGAGGTAAGTACTGTTATTATCCCCATTTTACAGATGAAGAAACTGAGACTAAGAAAAGTTAAATGATTTATCCAGATTCACACCGCTAGTAAATGTCTAAAGATGGAGTTGAAGCCAGGTCTTTCTGATTGCAGGTTCAGCCTCCTATCCACTGCCCTACCCAGTGCCACATGTACCGAGGTACCTCCTCCACATCTTTGGAGAAGCAGAGGAATTATGGTTAAGGAATACTGAATACAACAACAGACTTGTTTGATATGTTATTTAGGTTGTCAAATTATTTTTTTCCTTCTTTAAAAATTTTGTATTATAGAAGATGGTCTCTGAGAGGGGAAAGTTTACATAGATGATAAGAAAAAAATCAATTTAAATAACCTTTTCAAAAGTTTGTATAAGGAGGGTTTTCATTTCTTGCTGAAGTCAACAGAACTGAAAGAAGATAAGAAGAGATTAAAATGAATCTGAAAAAAAACAAAACCATCACATTCGATGTTCTAAGTCTTTTCTCTACTTGGACATCCTGTGTCCTATACTGTAGAGGGCTGGAACGCTGGAGAAGTATACTTGAAACAAGGTGTTATCTCACTGCTTTCTGCCCTTCTCCTGCATGCATTTTCCATTTTCCCCAATGCACCTCCTGTTTTCTTGGCTCAGTATCACCCTTCACACCATTTATAGAATCATAGAACTTGGAAGATATCTCAAAAGCTACCTTGTCCAACTCATTCTTGGAAGGGATCTGTACCATACTACTTCTAGCCAGTGTCATGCTCTTTGAGCATCCGGAGAGGGGTTACCCAGACTACACTCTCTGCCATTTTTTCATAGCTGAAACTGTTAGGAAGCTTTTCCCAACATCCAGTTAGTGAATTAAAATAATTGAGTTTTGTAGGAACATGAGCTAAGCTAGATATTATTATAATTTACTACTCAAAGAGGTGGTGTGCAGTGGATAGAGAGCTTAGGCTAGAGTCAGGAAACTCTCAGTTCAGATTCAGCTTTAGATGCAAACTAGCTGTGGGATCTTGGGTAAGTCATTTATCCATTTCCCAGTTACCTCAGTTACCCCAGTTATGCATTACCTCGGTTTCCCCAGGTGTAAAATATCAGCACAATATCACCTACCTCACTCTGTAGGAATCAAATGAGATCATGTGTGAAAAACATTTTATAAACTTTAAAATGATATTGAAGTATGAGTTATTATTTATTATTATTTGCAAACAGATTTTATAAGCCACAGAGATAGGGTCTGGTTATTGTCCTTCGTTTCTCAAAGAGAACCAAAATGGCAACATTCTGTCGGGATGAAGGTACGGTGTATGTAACAGCAGCTGATCAGACCTATTTGAGCTCAGAAGACTCTGCCACAGACCGGACACAAATGCTTCACATGAACATTTGGAGTGGAGATGTCTCTAAATTTGCACATCTCCCATTTTTTTTTTTTTTGAGCTACTATAATTCTTTGCTCACAGAGCACAGCTCCTTCTTTGACGCGGATATACCATGCTGGACAGTCCTGTGCTAGTGTCTCCCGTGTCTCATAATTGATTCCAAAGTTCTTCGCAGAGACCCTGAGAGTGTCCCTCTATCATTTCTTCTGACCTCCATGTGAGCATTTGTGTGAGTTCTCCATTAAACAGTCATTAGGCAAAGCCCATGAACACAGTCTGAAGGACAGTCTGAATGCCCAGCAGCTCAGTTTGAGAGAAGATCTCAGTGTCTGGTAGCTTATCCTGCCAGTAATCTTCAGAATTTTCCCTAAGACAATTCAAAGGAAATAATTCTGTTTCCTGACACCGGTAGACTGTCCAGGTTCCCAAGCATACAACAAATGGCTCTGTAGACCTTCTCTTTGGTAAGCAGCCTAATACCTCTTCTCTTTTACACTGCCCTCAAACATTGAGCTAGTTCTAGCAATGCCGCTTCATCATTTACATGTACAGTCCTGAAAGCTGTTACTGAGGTAAGTGGACTTGTCGACAGCATTTTCCCATTTGCTACTGATGGTCCCATATATAGAGGGGACAGTTCTGGCTGGTGAAGAAGCTCTGCTTTCTTGGTATTAATTGTCAAGCCAAAATTAACACAAGCAGCAGAGAATCAATCCATGTTTTGTTTCGTCTTGACCTCAGAGGCTGCATTGAGTACGTGAACATCCATAAACTTGCATAAACAAAAAGTCTTCACCTACCAAGTCTCCCTCTACTTTAGCCTTGGCTTGTAGCCTTTTCAAGTTAAATGATTTAAACAGCATGGTATCTGACCCCGATGCCCGTTTGTCCTCATTGAAATTATCTGACAACATCACTGGAAACATCAAGTTAAAAAACACAGGACTGGTGATTGGCAGAGGCAAGAGCATTGGACAATATCCAGTGACAGTATGCAATCACTTCCTTGTGAAATGGATACATTATACTAATAAGTTTCTCCAGGCAATCAGATTTTACCATGATCTTCCCCAGGCCCTCATGACTTATACAGTATAAAAAGTTAAAAGAGATGCAAGAAGACATAGACAACAAAATTATACTAGTGGGGGATCTCAACCTTGCTCTCTCAGATCTAGATAAATCTTTAGCATATAAATAGCCTTTAGGGCATCACAAAAGTACTTTAGATCGTCATTATCAATATAAAACTGAATTTCATCTGCCTTCTTACTGAGTCCTGCATATCCCTAAACTTTTTTTTTTAAACTTTACTTTTAATGGAATTAAACACTGCCTTCTTAGAGATGAACAAACTATCCTGATGGTGAATTCTGTGAAGTTCTCATTTTTTATTTAGCACCTTCTGAATTTCCCCATCATTTTTGTCAAATGAGTCTTGATGTTTGCAAGTATTCTGACCACGATGAGTATATGCAGTGCTGTACACCAAATCTCTGAAGGCTGCTTACTTCTTTCCTGCTCCACTGTTGCCAACTATGTGTTGATTCAGCTTCTCTCTAAGTCAGCAACAAACAGTTCACACTCTGAAAAAATGCTCTGATGTGTTGACATTAAGTCTTTTGTCTTACTTTGGGGCCACCACCTTTGTGGAATGCAAATACTTAGCTTGAAGAGCATAAGTCTATGATTGGTCCAGCATTCTGCAGCATGCATCATCGCCTTTGTCACTCTCACATCCTGTCTGGTTCTTCTCCTTTCGATGCCATAGTCTATTAAATGCCAACGTTTGCTTTAAGGGTGCATCCATGAAGTTTTATTGCATTTAGATAAACAGAAAAAAGAGGTGGTGATGAGAAGGTCATTAGATACACAAGTCTTCAGAAATAAGTGATCATTGTTATTATTTCTGATTCTGTTCCTCCCAAGGACTTCCTGCTAAGTCTAATAGTCTGTACCTCCTCTAGAATTAAAATCACTCAGAATTATAAACTGGTCCTCTCTCAGGACATTGATGATGAGGGTCTCTAAGCCTTCATAAAATTTTTCTTTGACTTATCCGGGTTTGTCATGGTGGGAGCGATGTGGCATTTTCCTGCAAGTGGCAATTATATTGTCATTCACCCTCTTTGGGAAGCCTATAAGCCTGTTGACTAGATTAGTTTTGATTGCAAAACTTATACCAGCTTCACAGCACTCTCTATG
Organism: Sarcophilus harrisii; assembly: GCF_902635505.1. Lineage (NCBI taxonomy): Eukaryota > Metazoa > Chordata > Mammalia > Dasyuromorphia > Dasyuridae > Sarcophilus > Sarcophilus harrisii. Next base: position 243,540,331 of record NC_045431.1, read on the forward strand.
ACTGTAGTCACTTTAGAAAAGTGTGTTTCCCCCTCTGACTTAAGTCTTGTTTCATTCAGGACTTCTTTTAGAATGGGATACCTTCTGAGTTCTTTCCCAGCAAGTTTGTCTTTCAGGTCTACTGGATTTTGTATTGTCCATAAGTGTTTATATATTCTATGTACCAATCATGAGTAGAGTCACCTTTGTACCCATTTTTGTGTGTCTTTTGTGTTTTAAAGACTTTTTTGTATTGTGAAGAGTAAATTCCCCACCTGCCAAGTAAACAAACTTGGCTTAAGTTTGTTGAAGCAAACAATTTTAGGACATATTTTCTAGTCCTTTCCTCATTCCAGGAGGTGAGCAAGGTTGTCCTTTAAAAAAAGCTGCTAAGACATTCAAGGGACTGCTGAATCGCACTGCTGCTTCATTTCAGTGAGAAGATGATTCTGTAGCCTGGGTCACCTGCATGCAGGATTGTGACTTTGCGTTCCCATAGATGAAACACAGAGAGAATCATTCAACTTGCTGTGGATTAAAGTTGGGAGCCCTGGGCAGCGTGGACCCAATGCAGAAGGAAGGTTGCGGGGTGGGCACGAGTTTAAGATCTCAATTTATAGAATTTTAGGGAAATAGACTAATTCTTCTCTGCCACCTTAGGATTAGTTCGTTTTTATATGCAAATCATCTCAAAGTTTTCAATAAAACTTTAAAGTTAACACCGTCACATCATCTCCCAATCGTCAGAACCATTGGTCTTGCCTCCCTTCCGTATCTGGAACCTAAGATATACATATAACAAGGGGAAAGGCCTTGACAGCAAGCCCTAGGTGCATCATCCTACTTTGATCCCTTTTGCCAAGAGATAATTTTTAGTTAATATATGATGTAATTTGTCATTTATTCTCCTTAATCTTTGCAAGGGCTTCAATCTTATTTCTAACTCCTGCCCCATTATACTGACTACTTTAAAACTCACTGTCCCGTAAGATTAAAAGGGGGAAGGGTGGTCAGGAAGACTAGACAAGATACAATTTGCATGTACAGATCTTAAGGGATCAGGTAGGTACCAGGGAGCTCAGTCAGGATTTGAGAGGCGGGCTGGACTCAGGGCACAAGCAACAACAGAAGGGGAAGGCCAGAGCGAGAAGTGGGTCAGACTCCTGGCATTCAGTCAAGAGCCCAGGGAGTGCTTCGATGGGAGGCTGGGGCCCAGAATATCGCCAAGAGGTCAAGAGCCGGGACACCCACAGAGATAGTCTCAAAAGTCAAAGGAGGCGGGGGGGTCAAGTGGCTGGTCAGCAGAAATTCAAGGTTTTGAGGTGACAGTATTCCTTCCTGTTATTATATATTTATTCTACGTTCTAACATTCCTCCCACTTCTGACTGAGATCTCCCAGCTCTGACTTTCTCTGTTCTAAGGTCCCACCCATCTCTAAAATTCTTTGTTCTAAGCTCTCTTCCAAATCTGGCTGTTTCTGTTCTGTGTTCTAAAGTCGCTCCGGCTCAGACACTGTGCGTTAAGGTCCCCACCCACCAGCTCTGACATTCCATGTTCTAAGATCCCTCCCAGCTCTCACATCCTACATTTTAAGGAACCTCCCTACTCGGTCCCCACTCTCACCTCTGAGGTGCTCTCGTTCTTTGGGTTTCTCTGCGAAGGAGGTGTTTGATGCTCTGAGCTGGCCAAGATAACCTCTGACCTGCAGACCAAGCACAATTCTAGGTCACTGGGCCCCAAACCAATCTCGAGGGGCTTACCTCGCTCCTGCCTTTCTCTCCCTCCTCTGTTCCCGCCCCCTTCCACAGGAAAGCACAAGAGGTGACCCACGGCATGCAGGGCAGGTGTCCGGCCCTTTGGAAGCTCCCAGCAACCCATGTTCTGTTCCCTTTTGACCCACAGGCAAAAGGAGCATGCAACAGGTTTTCTCAGCAGTCTCTGCCTCGAGTCACATTTTAACTCCAACTGTCCAAACCTGGAGGAATAGAGGCCAATTGGGAGGCTGAGGTCCAGAAAGGAGGGGTTGTCTCTGGCCCAGTCAGGCCCTGACTCACCCAGAGTTGGGGAGAGAGGCAGGAGAAGGAGGGAGGGCTGGCTCAGCCCCTGTCTCTCCCACTGAGCGAGTACAGAGTCTTCCTCCAGCAACAGACCGAGCGTGGAGCCGAGCAGGAAAGGCGTCCGGGGCCCTCTCCACCCGCTGAAAGGCCGGACGGGCAGTGGACAGAATCCCCAGGACCACTTCGCTGAGGCTCCGGCCCCACCTCCATCCCCATGACCTTCAATGACATCCTCTTGCAGGTGGGAGGGGTGGGCCGCTTCCAGTGGGTCCAGTTCACCCTGGTGGTCATCCCGATGCTGCTGCTGGCCTCCCATAACACCGTGCAGAACTTCACGGCCGCCATTCCTGGCCACCACTGCCGCCCACCGCCCTCCGCCAACCTGAGTGGGGACGGCTCAGGAGCAGAGGAGCTGCGGGCCTGGCTGCCCTGGGATGAGCAGGACAGGCCGGCTTCGTGCCGCCGCTTTACCGCCCCCCAAAGGGAGCTACACTGGTCCAACGGCACGGGGCCCAATGCCACTGGAGCCACCGAGGCCTGCCTGGACGGCTGGACCTATGACCACAGCACCTTCCCCGCCACCATTGTGACCGAGGTGAGGGGTCTGGGGAGGGGAACACGGGGACTTGGGTAAGACTGGTGGACTCCCTGGCCAGGGGAAGCCCAGGGCTGCAGCTTTCTGACTCAGTTTCCCTATTTGAGGGAAGGAGACCAAACACAAGGGTAAAAAAGAGAGGGGCAGGATACAGGGCTGAGGAGAGCAGACTCCTGGCTTCCTTGGGCAAGAGGGCTCAGACACTAGGGAAGGGGGTGAGAGAGGGGGTAAGGAACAGGGAAGGGGAGGGGGTGGCTCTGGAGAGAAGGAAGGGGGAGGGGAAGGGGTTCAGAGGGAGGCCAGGGACAGAGCAGGAGGAGACAAGGTGAGAGAAAACTCAGAGATGAGGAGGAGGAAAAAGACAGGGGCTGCTGTGGGAAAGGGAGGGGCGGGGGAGAAGGGAAGGGAAGAGGGAATGGGCTGGGGAGAGGTCAGAATAAAAGGAGGGGGAAGAAAAAGGGGGGAGAGAGAGAGGGGGGACACTGGGGGTCGGATGTAGGCAGGTGGGCATGGGGGGAGATGGAGGAGGAGAAGGGGCTAGCATGGGGGGGGGGAGAAAGGGCCAACATGAGGGGGAGAAAAGGGGCCAACATGGGGGAGAAGAAGGGGCCAACATGGGGGGAGATGGAGGGGGAGAAGGGGCCTACATGGGGGGGGAAGAAGGAACCAGCATGGCGGGGGGGGGGCGGAGATGGAGCCAGCATGACGGGGGAGATAAAGGGGGAGAGGGGGCCAGCACGGAGCTGGGGTCCAGGAAAGAAGCCTCTCCCCCTCTCTGTCCCCATTCCCCTCTGGCTCTTCCCCTTCCTCTTGACTTTCTTCCCCCAAAGCTGCCATTCTCCGGGGAGGTGAATCAAGCAAGCTTTCCGAGCAGCTTGAGGGGAGCCCCCGCCCCAACCCCCTCTCTCCCCACAGTGGGACCTCGTCTGCGGGCACAGGGCCCTGCGCCAACTGAGCCAGTCCTTGTACATGTCGGGAGTGCTTATCGGGGCATCCGTGTTTGGGAACCTGGCGGACAGGTCAGTCCTGGGACACGTTGGGCTCCAGTGGGAGGTGGGAGGGCTGGGTCAGAGGCAGGAGGTTCCCATTCTGGGAAGACCCAGGGAGGGAGAAGCACAAAGAACAAGGGAAGGAGAAGACCCCGGGCTGGGAGGAAGGGAGCCGTGTGCCCACCCTTCAAGGCCCCGCTCCCCAGACCCCTTTAGGCCCCCAGTGCTCACCCCCTTCTCCCTCCAACAATGTACAACTTCCAGGCCAGGCCTCTCATCCTTCCCTGGATTGTCCTTAAGTAGCCCAGAAAGCCCCGGAGGGGCACTTTCTTGTCCATTCTCTTGCCTCCATGATCTAAGGACAAAAAGGAAGTGATGGTTCTTCCCTCCAAGAATACTTCCTGCACAATGACACTCATCTGCCCATTTCACAGATAAGGAAGTTGAGGTTCTGAGAAGTGACTTCCTAAGTCTCACATCTAGAACTCTAAGGTTTATCCACAGCACTATCCCTGGGCCCAGGCAGAAAGAGTCTTGTCCCCATTTTACAGAAGAGGAAACATGAGAACAAAGGCCCCAGCCAGTGTTCCGTGGGGGGTTGTCAGCCTTAGGACAGAGCCCAGGACCAGGCCTGTCAGAGATCCCAACTGATTGATTGACTGATGAATTAGTGATGGAATGAATGAATGCCGGCGTTGCTGGGATTGGCAGAGGGCCAGAGGGGGGTGGGAACACCGTAGTCCACATGTCTCCCCAGGCTGGGCCGCCGGAAGATCCTGATCTGGACCTACCTGCAGACGGCCGTGGCGGGCACCGGCTGCGCCTTCTCTCCCAACTTCAGCATCTACTGCGCCCTCCGGTTTCTGACGGGCATTTCCCTGTCTGGCATGGCGCTCAACTGCCTTACACTGAGTGAGGAGGGGGGGAAAGGATGGTGGGGAAGGGGCCACCCCAATAGCCTGTGGAACCCACCTCTCCCACTCATGCGAGTCCCCGTCCCAGGAGCTGCCCCGGCCCCATCGCCAGCCGTGAAATCCTCACGGGCCCCTGTTTCTGTCTCAGAAACGTAACTAGGATGGAGCAACCAGGGCTTTCACCCAAGGCACAAACATGGGATCAGGATGCTCTCTCCCATCCTGCTCCCACCAGTCTCCTCAGGGTAGCTGAGGCAGTGAGGACCACCAGCCATGTTGTAGGGATGTGGGACGGACTCTAGAACAGGAGCTCTTAACTTAGCGTCTGTGCAGCAATTTCAGGGCTTCTGGGAACTTGGAAGGGGAAAAAGTGACATCTTTCTTTTCGCTAACCCCTCCTGAAATTGAGCTTCAAGAGAAGGGGTCCACTGGCTTCGGCAGGCTACCGAGGTACCGAAAAGGCTGAGGAGCCCTGGGCCCGGGCTCCTCCCAGACAGCCGCTCGCCCCGCGCCTCTTTCCAAAGGATTTTTCCTGTTAGCTGAGATTTGGTTCAGGCTTTCTGTCCCAGGGTCTCCTCCTCCTTGGGCCGGGGGCTGCTCAGCTGGAAGAACCACAAGGAGCGGGAAGAACTATCCAGCTCCATCTCCCCCCCGGGTTACTGATGAGGAAGCTAAGGGCCCGAGAAGGAGATGCTCACAGCTATAGAGGGATTTGAACCCAGGTTCCCTTCGGTCCGAGCGCTCTCCCCAGGGAGCTCATTTTTCAGAGCCTCGGCGAGGTCCCTCCCAGGCTCTTTCCATCTTACAACCCTCTCCTCACTCCAACATTGCTCCTTCAGGCGCTGCTCAGGTCAGCCTCCAACCTCCCCAAAGGGGAAGTTCCTGGGCCTTCCTAGTCCAACGGGGAGGAAAGGACCCCAGGGCCCCCAAAAGGCCCTTATTTCTCCCCCTAGAGGCCTCTCAGCCTGATCTAGGTCCCAAGGCCCTTTCTCTAGATTTCAAGCCCCAAGGAAGGCCCGAGAGCTTCTACTCTGACCCTAGTATTTTACAAGTGGGGAAACTGAGGTCCAAAACTTCTTGCCCCAAGGGAACAAAACTCGGATTTGTACCCAGTCTCCAGACTCCAGGTCCAGAGACCCATTTCTATCAGCCTCCTATCCTCCAACACCCTCCTTTCTAGCTCTAAGATCCCCATCGGGATGGAGGAAAGGGGGCTGGCCAGAAGTGCCAGAGTGAAGGGCTCCCTGCATTGGAGCTGGGGGAAGGACCTCAAGCCTCCGGCCTGACTCAGTTCTGGAACACCCCGCTCTCCTGACTGACCGGGTCCTGGCTCCAAGCCCCCCCGGGGCCCTCTCCCTGAAGCCTCCTTCCTTGGCTCCAGCCCTAGCACTGCCCTTTACTCCCCTGCCTCCTCTCCTCTGGCCCTTCTGCCATCTGCCCCTTCCCTGGCTACAGCACCCCAGCTGGGAGGCCTAAAGGTTCCAAAGGTCACCTTCCTCTCTTCCCCTTCCCTGACATCATCCCCCGTCTGTCCTGCTTCAGAAACCACGGCTCTGCTCACGAGCAGGAACCCAAACCCTTTCCTGCTCAGTGGATCAGGATCAGAGCATGTCAGACCCTGGAACACAGGATGTTCCAGTGGGGAAGTGGGCCCCCAAATGTCCCCTCGAGCCTTCAATGTCAGTGTTTAAAGGTATCAGAGTACAGAACAAAGGCTGTAGTGTCTAAGACAAACCTTCAAAGGGACAACGTTAGTGCTGGAACATGGAACGTCCACGCCCCAAAGGGCTTCGGATCCCAAAACACGGATTGTCGGGTGCCGGGACAATCTAGAATATCAGAGTCGGAAGGGACTTAGAATGTAAAGTGTCAGGGCTGGAATGAATAGATTAGGGAGTGAAAAATAGTTAGGGCTGTTATTCGGTCCTGTACAACTCTCTTTGGGGTTTGCCTGATGAAGAGAGTGGAGGGTTTGCCATTTCCTTAGCCAGCCCATTTTACAGATGAGAAAACTGAAGCAAACGGAATGAAGTGGTTTAATAGTAAACATCTGAGCTGGGATTTGAACTCAGGTATTCCTGTCTCCCGGTGCTAACTGCCCCTCCAGACATTTATTAAGCACTAACTGTGGACCAGGCCCTGGCCTGCGGGCTTGGGACACATCTTTAAGCACAGAAGCTAGGCCCGGCCGTCCAAAGTGGGTCCTTGTTGTTTGTCCTTGAAACCCTGGTGTGGGGGAGGGAGGGACATGCAGTGAGTTGGATGGAAGTGAGGGAGGGCCGGGCAAGGTCACCTGCCTCAGTTTCCCCTCCAGATCCCGGCTGGATCCGGTGGCCAGACATAGCCCAGGAGATGACCCTGGATGCAGTGGGAGGCCTTGGTCTTTCTAAGCTGAGCTCTTTTACAGGTCTCAGGTAGAAAGCAGGAGGAGGAGGAAGAGCAGGTAGACAGGTGGGCCCCAGGTAGCACAGTGTGGGGGAAGGGAGGGGCGCATCCAGCTAGAGGAAGATCCTTAACTCGAAAGGCCGAGCTTTCGGGTTCTGAACTGGGGTTCTGGCAAGAGGAGGGTGAACGTGGGAGCCATGACCCAGAGCTGGCGGGCTCCAGGCTCGACTGGCCCCCTCTGCCTCCCACCCGCTGGGCCCTGAGCCCCTGGACGGGCCGGCCTTCAGCCCAGCCACGGTCCTGGCTTTGAGCAGGGGTCCGGAGCAGAATTCTGGGGACCCCATGACTAACCCTTGTGTCCCCCTTTCCCACCCCCAGATGTGGAGTGGATGCCCATCCACACCCGGGCCACGGTGGGCACTCTGGTTGGCTACACCTACAGCATCGGGCAGTTCATCCTGGCAGGCTGTGCCTACGCAGTGCCCCACTGGCGCTGGCTGCAGTTCCTCATCTCCGTGCCCTTTTTCTTCTTCTTCTTCTACTCCTGGTAGGTGAACCCTCGCTCTGGGGCACGCCAGGCCCTCGTCTCTGTGCCTCCTGCCCACGCTAATCCCGTGAGCACCTCTGGCCCAGGCTTTGGCCGCGGGACCTCCCTGCTGAAGGGATGCTTCTAAAGGATGGTCCCCAGGGGATCCCCATGGTCCCTGGGGCTCCTGCAAACCCTTCTTTGGGACACCAGAGCCCTCCCGGCTCGGTTCCAACTTCTCTTTGCACGTTGGCTGCAGACAAACTCTTATCCTTGCTGCTTCTCATACTCATACTCACTATTCATTTCCCACCTCTGGGCCCTTGCCTACAAGACTCTCCCTCCTCCTTTTTGCCTCTGGGAAGTGCTAATTCCTTTCCAGACTCAGCCAAACATGTGCCTCCTTTAAGGAGCCTTCCCTGATGCCCCATGGGGAGGGGCCGGAACAAGTCACCAATTATTTAGCATTTATTTTGCACATAGATTGTTTTTATTTATCGTGGGTATTTCCCCCAGGAGACTTTAAACTCCCTGAGGGAAGGAGCTGCCTTCCATTTGTATCACTAGTGCCTGCTGTGTCTCCAGCTACCCTTCTACACACTCACACTCACACACTCACACTCATATACACAAGCTCCCAGTTTGGGGATTCTGGGAAATTCCAAGCCCCCCTTTGCTCAGCAGCCCCCCTTGATCCCTATTCTGCCTTTTCTCAATCAGAGAGTATTGGGGAACCTCCCAGGCTCTGGTACCGTATCAGGTGTTCTACTCCCCAGCCACCCCCTGCACCCCTGATTCCATCAGGCAGAGCCTGGCACTCCAGACTTCCATCAGCCCCGGGTCCAGTCTGCCTGGACAGCTAACAGGACTCCGGCCCCTCCTAGCCAGACTGGAAATCTGGTCTTTCCTCACTCCAGGTTCTTCGTTGAATCTGCCCGATGGCAGGCATCCACTGGCAGGCTGGACTTGACACTCCAGGCCCTGCAGAAGGTAGCCCGGATCAATGGGAAGCAGGAAGAAGGGGAAAAGCTGAGCATGGAGGTGAGCCATTCCCCCCACACACCATCTACCATCCTTCCAAGGAGCCTGGGAGGCCAAAGGCAGGCTGGGGGCTCGCCCGGGATTCCGGGGAGCCAGTCCTGCTCCAACCTGGGTCCCAGGATCTCCAGCTTTCAGTCTACCTGTCTCAGCCATAGTGCCCATAAAAGGGATGTCCTTCCTGAAGCCCTCTGCCACTCTGTCCCTTTCTACCAGGTGCTTCAAATAAAACTTAACAAGGAGATTAACCTTGCCAAGAGCAAATATAACGCCCTGGACCTGGTGCGCCTGCCAGTGCTCCGAGGCCTCTTCAGCTGCCTCTCCCTGATCTGGTAGGCACTGAGGGGGCCCTTCAGACTGGGGGAGGGGCAGTCACTGGGCTGGAGAAGGAGATGGCCAGGTGGAGAAAAATGGAGAGCAGACAGTGGACCTACTGAGGCAGGAGGAGAAGGGGACCAGGGTTACTCTAGGGAGTTGGGTACAGAGGAAGGAATACCATTTTACCCACAGTATGAGAACTAGGGTGGGACAATTGGAGCCTTGTCCCAGAGCATCAAAACGGAGAATGTCAATAGCACTAGCAGTCTTTAAGCTGCATAGACATTTCTTCACCTGTAAAATGAGGCCATTGGATTAAATGGCTTCTGGAATCCCTTTTGGATGTAAGTCTATGATCCTAGTGTGAAAAAACTGGTACAAATAGGAATCTCCCAGGAAGCAGCCATATCCTAGGTGAGTTCCTTCAGGACTAATTGCTTCCCTGCTTCCCACTGACTGCCCTTTATTGGGAAATAGCCTTCTTGGTCGCTGAAATTGCTAGTTAAGGTCCGATGACACCTTCCTCCTCGGCTCAGACCTAACCCCAAAGCTGGGAAGCCCTGAATAGGGAAGGCCCATCCATTCTCTGAGCCTTTGACCCTCTGAAAGCTTATAGAATTAGACATGGAAAAGATTTTCAATGAGATCAAACTCACCTCTCTCATCTTACAAATGGGAGCCCAGAGGATCAGAGAAGGTGAGTCACTAACCTATCCAGGACTCTCTACCTGAAACAGAATCTGAATTCAGGTCTTCCTGGCTCCAAACATTACATTCTATCCACAGCACCATATAGCAGTCCATTCTGTGTTAACATACTAAGCATCATCCCCCAAAGATCCCTACTCTGCTGCTAGGGGTAGAAAATGGGGGAACAAGAAAGGAAACAAGCATTTTGTTAAGCACCTACTATGTGCCAGGTACTGTGCTACATGCTTTATAAATATTCTCTTATTTAATCCTCTCAGCCACCTGGGAGGGGGCTGCTGTTATTATTCTCATATTACAGATGAAGAAACTGAGGCTAAGAAAGCTTAAGTGATTTGTCCAGTAAGTGTCTGAGGCTGGGTTTGAACTCTGATTTTCCTGACTGCAGAACAGGCTCTCTATGTACTGTGTCACCTACCTGGATCCCTTTATTCCTCTCTTGGATCATTCCAGGATTTTCCAGACCAAAGCCCACAGAGGGCTGGGATCACTGCCTCCTCACAGTCCCCTGTCCTGTGTGCAACTCTTTCCATCTTTCCCACTTCCTTTTCCTCCCTCTATCCTATAACCCTTTATAACTATAACTACATATTTTATAACTTTACTCTAACCACTGACGTTGTTCTCTCTCCCTGAGTCTCAGTTTCCTCACCCGTAAATAAAGGAATCCCTTGGCTCTCAATCTGTCATCCACAAGCTGCAACCACTTCCCCATGTCTCCCAGGTTTGCCACCAGCTTTGCCTACTATGGGCTAGTCATGGACCTGCAGTATTTTGGAAGCAACATCTACCTCACCCAAGTGATCTTTGGGGCAGTGGATTTGCCGGCCAAACTCATAGGCTTCCTGGTCATTAACTACATTGGCCGGCGCCCCGCACAAATGGCCTCCCTGATGCTGGCTGGCATTTCCATCTTGGTCAATATATTGGTGCCGAAAGGTGAGGTGGGGGGAAATGAAGGGGTCCCGGCCCCCTTTTCCCTCATGGGCCAGGGATCCTGCTCTAAAGATCATGGAACAGAGAGATCTGCTTAGCCCTCACTGTGTCCCTCCAACATTGTTCTCTTTCCTCCCAGACTGGGGGATCATGAGGACTTCCCTGGCGGTCCTAGGGAAAGGTTGTCTGGGGGCCTCCTTCAACTGTGTCTTCTTGTACACTGGGGAGCTCTATCCCACCGTAATTCGGTGAGTATCAAAAGTCCTTCTGGGAGAGAGACCCGGAGCCAGGGTGTGGGGGAGGGGAAGGTGGAGATGGAAACCTTCCTCCAGCCAGGTCAGTCCATGCCCAGAGCAATGTCCAAGCACTCCAGTACCCTATGTACCTTCCAGTATGAGAAGTACCGGCTATAACTCTTGCCCTCTGGGAGGTGGGGGGGAGGAAGGGGGAACCAAACCCAGAGGAAGTCATCAAGTCAACAAATGTTCTTTAAGTGTACGCTTCCATGTTCTCCCTTACCCAGATGACTCCTGGCTCTATATCCCCATGCCCAGACTCTCCCCTGAGCTTTAGTCCTACTCACCATCAGCCCACTAGACATTTTAAACTCAGTGTTCCACAAGCATCTCAAACCCAACACGTCCAAAACTAAACTTACCATCTTTGCCCCCAAACCTTCCCCTCTCCTGAGCTTCCCTCTTACCGTTGGGATCAATCAGAGGAGTCCATCCTTCCAGGACCCCATGATTGTAACCCCGACATCGCCCTCACCCTCACTCTCCTCCTTCATCCAAATGAGGATTCTAACCCCGTAAATCCTCTCCTATCTCACTCAGCTCACTCAGCCCTCATCACAGCTCACCTGGGCTGTTAGAACAGCCTCCTAACTGGCCTCTGCCCAAACCTCTCTCCCTGCTCCAATCCGTCCTCCATACAGTTGCCAAAGGGATTTTCCTAGACTGAAGGATTGCCCGTGTTCCCCCGGCTAGCTCTTGTTTCTGATATCCAACAGAACGTCCTTCCCTGCTTGCCATAGATGCTCCCTTGCTCTCGGTGAATATCACTGCCCCCCCACTCTGTGCTCCATCTCTCCCCGCCGACTGCCTCACCCGTCACCTGCCCCTTTGCCTAGAATGTGCTCTTCTTTCCTCACTTGGAAGCCTTGGTTTCCTTAAGACCTGAGCTCCAAAGCCACCTTTTCTATGAAGTCTTTCCTAATCGCTCAAGTCGCCTGCACCCTCCCTCCCAAAATGACCTCCTTATCTAATGGAGGAAGCAGTGGGCAAAGATCATGGACAAAGAAGCTAAAGGCAGAGCGGAGGTCATCTCAAAAGGAAAGGTCTATCAATGGAATAGGAGGGGAGAAAAAGGGGGGATTTGAGATGAGTCTTAAAGATAGGTAGAAGTGAAGAGAGAGCCTTCTGAGCATGGGGATCAGCAAGGGAAAAGGCAGTGAGCATCACATTCAAGGAGAAGCTAAAAGGTCAAAGGGCCTCTGGGCTGAAGAGTAAGGGGGAAAAAAAACGTATTATGGAAAAATGCTATGGAAACATAAGCAGGAACCAGGTTATGAAGGGCTTCGAACCCCAAACAGAGCGTTTTGTATTTGTTCCTGGAGACAACAGGGAATTCCGGAGCTCCCTGTGTTTTAGGAGAATCACTGTCAGCTAAATGGAGGATGGACTACAGTAGGAAGACTGGAGGCAGACAGACCCGGCAGCACAGAGATTGTACCAGGGTGGGAATAAGGTCAAAAAAGAGAAGGGTGTGTTCAAGAGATGTGGAAGTAGAAACAACAGAACTTGACAAACCCTTTGGATCTGTGAGAGGAGTAAGAATGAGGAGACGAGAGTTTGAATCCCTCAGCCGCCTGGGCTAGTAGCTCTCTCCAACTTACCCCAACTGCTCGGTAACCAGCTGTGCTTAGATTTATATTCTCTCTCCCTCTCCTCTCTCTCTCTGTCTCTCTGTCTCTCTGTCTCTCTCTCTCTCTCTCGTTGTCTCTGTCTCTGTATCTCTGTCTCTGTCTCTCTCCCTCTCTCTGTCTCTGTCTCTCTCTGCGTCTCTCTGTCTCTCTCTCTCTCTCTGGTTGTCTCTCTCTCTCTCTCTCTCTCTCTCTCTCTCGCCCTTGGCATTTCAGGCAGACAGGACTGGGCATGGGCAGCATGATGGCTCGGGTGGGCAGCATTATGAGCCCTCTGGTGAATATGACTGGGGAGCTCTATCCTGCGTTGCCCTCCCTCATCTACGGAGCTGTCCCTATTGCTGGGGGTGCTGTCACCTTCTTTCTGCCGGAGACTCTCAACATGCCCTTGCCGGAAAGTGTGGAAGAGCTGAAGAGCAGGTGAGTGAAGGCTACCAGCCTCCTCCTTCTCCTTCTCTCCTCCTTCTGCCCCCCCCGGGGGGCCATTAGCAACTCCTTTCAAACTCCCACTCTCTCCCCTCTTCCTCTTGCCCATCTCTTGCTGACTTGTCCATATTTTTTGAAAGTCCCAGAACTCCCAGGCCATCTCTCAGGCGGAGTTCTGGCTTATTTTTGTAGGGAAACGGAGGCCAGGACACTAGGGCACACCAGGGCAGCATAGCACAACTACCCGCATCTACCCATCCTTGGGACCATCTCCCTAAAGCAGAAGGGACCCCCAGTGCCCTCCAGGGCTCTCTGCCCTCATCCCAGAAAGCATGCTCTCACCCTAATGACCCAATGACCCCTTTCTCCCTGTAGGAATCATGGGAAGAAGAAACAGAAGGAAGTGGGAGAGCAGACAATTCCCCTGCAGACCCTGAGAAAGGATGGATCCTGAGGATGGATGACAAGAGAGCTGATCTTCAGAGGGTCCCGGCCACTCCTCTCTCCTCTCCCTGCTCTCTAGCAACAAGAACTGTTTCAGATGGAGCCTGAAGCCTCCTGGGGCAGGGTTGGACCGAGAGTGGAGAGGAAAACCAAAGGGACCTGGGACCTGGAACAGGAAAATCCCGCCTTCCCCCGCTCCCAGATGGCCCCTCGTGCTGTGCTCCCCTTGCCCAGATGCCGCCCTGGGCCCTATTATTAAAAGATTTGCCCGTGTCTGTACTTCTGGATCAGTTTCCGGTGCCCTTTCCCGACCCGGTCCTTTTCCTCTCCAGAGATAAAATGAGTGAAACACCAGGGGTCCCCTTGTCCTCCCGACTACAGTTCTGTTCAGTGTCACCTCCATCCTGGGCCAGGGGTCAACTACTCCAACCCCCTGCCTCCAGCTGGTGCCATATAGGCCCTGCCAGAAGCCTAATTAATGGGGACGTCTAGAATCCCACCCACCGGCTGCCTGGCACTCCAGCCCAAGCCTCCCTTCCCCCACAGAGCCGGAGGCTGACAGGTTTTCCTGAACCACAAACGTCCCCACCAGGAAAGCAGAAACCCACATTTGGAAGGCAAAGCAGCTGAAATGGGGGCAGCCTTTGTCCCCCTCACACCCCCAAACCCAAGTGTGCCCTTGCCCCTGTGCAGGGCTGGGGGCTGACTCTTGTCTGGCCCTTTCTCTCCCCTCTCCCCCCCATGAGTCAGGAAAGAGCCTTTAAGGCCAGGGGAAGGAAGGGAAGCACCCCCTTGGCTACTCCCTCCCGCCCCCCCTGTCAGGACTTTGTCCTCCTCTTGCCTCCCTTTTCCTCCCCCCTCATCACACTCAGCCTAAGTAAAAGCTTCCTAATCATTAAGACGGGTGCCAAAGTGGAATGGGTAATAAGTAATAAGTCCCCCGTGGCTGGATATCTCCAAAGAGTGGGGGCAGGAGGAGCCAGACGAGCCGCCACTGGTCAGGGATGGCAAAGGAGGATCCCCTGGGGGATGGGCCGGACTCTGGCCCCAACACCCCCCAGCTCGGAGATTCTGACGCTCTCCCTCTTGCCCCTTGCCCTTGAGATGGTTCTTAATGCCCCCCCCCCGGTGGGGGTGACACAAGGGCTGCAGAGAGGCCCAGAGAAGGCTCCTCAAGCCCTGCGTGTGGACAAGGTGCCAGGGAGTGACTGGCAAAGTGCCCCGCCGCTCAGCCCGGGCAATCTGACTCTCATCAGTCTTCTGGCCCACTGTTCTTTCCTTGACTTTGGACATCCCCGCTCCCCTTCTCAGTGGTTAATCCTTTAGAGCCAAAATCACAGTTTAACTCGGGAGAGGTAACTGTGGCTGAGCTGGGTGGGAGGATGGATAGAGCCGGGGGGAGGGGGGGAGGAGGGGGGTTCTTGGCTCCCGCAATCCTGGCCAGTCCTTGCCAAAGCCGGGTCCCTACAGGAATCCCCACAGTCGCCCCAGGGCAGCGCTCGGGAACGAGGGCCGGAGGGACGAGGGGAGTTGGACAGGGGACGGCCCGGGCCTCTTTTCCCATCTGCAGCTGAGACCAGTTGGCCCGGAGGAAGGGGACCCCCCACAGCTCTGGCGTTTCCGGCCTCCAAGGGCTGAACAGATCAGCTGGTAAGGCCGGGACTCTGGGACCAGAGCAGCCCCATTGCACTAAGTCTTCCTCTACCAGCCCACGGCAGCGGTCTGGGAGCCAAGGCCAGAAGCTCCCCAGAACCACCATGACCTTCACCAGCCTGCTGGAGCAGCTCGGGGGGCTGGGGCTCTTCCAATGGCTGCACATCCTCGCCCTGGTGGCCCCCATCCTCCTGACGGCCTCTCACAACCTCCTGCAGAACTTCTCGGCGGCGGTGCCCCCACACCACTGCCGGCTCCCGCCAGCACCCCTCGGTGCCGGCCAGACGGGGAACCTCAGCTCCGAGGGGCTCCTCCGGCTGTGGGTTCCCCTGGATGGGGGCCACCAGCCCGAGAGGTGCCGGCAGTTCTCCCGACCCCACTGGCAGAGCCTGGAGCCCAACACTACCTCCCCCAATGGGAGCCTCCCCGCCACCGAACCGTGTCGAGACGGATGGACCTATGATCGCAGCGAGTTCGAGGCTACCATCGTGACAGAGGTAATGAGGAGCCGGCCCGAAGAAGAGACCCGCTGGCAGGTTCAGAGTGTGAGAGCTGGAGAGCTGAGGTCTCCTCTCCCCCCCACCCGGGGTCATTTTGGCCAAGTGCCTTCCCTCTGACCTCCATCTGCCAGATGAGTGATGATTCCAAGTGGGAAAAGTCCTGCCAGGGTGACCCCATGTCCTTTCCTAGCAGAGTTACAAGTGGGTAAGTTGAGGAATGCCACAGGATCACCTGATGTTAGCATAGACTTAATCTTGTGGCAAAGATGGAAAGGTGCACTCTGGTGAATGGTATAGTCAGAGGCCTCTGACATGGCCGAAGACGAAGCCATCGGGAACCACCTCTAAGTTTGAGCGGCCCTTGCCTGGGGGCCTCTGGTGGAGCACCTCACAAATCCGGGCTTGTCCCCGTCCCGCTCCCCACTTTTATCAGGCTCCTCTAAAGCCAGAAATGGCCCCTTCCCTAATGTGCCCATGATCCAAAGGCAAGAGGGATGGCTAACGCGGGATGCCAGTGAGGTGACGGGTCACGTTAAGTGAGGAACCATGTGCCTGAGGTTGGAAAAATCACTTTCCTGGGACAAGCTCTGGGAGGTCTGGCTGAGAGCCGGGGGTCTCAAAGGAGACGTTGGGGGTTTAATGGATTCTAAGTTAAACATGAAGAAGACCCAGTGGCCCCCTCCCCTCTCCTACCTGAGCGCTCTGGGGGGCTTTGGTGAGCCCGGAGGGTGAAGGACCCAAGAGGCCATGGGAGCACCGACCAAAGGGAATTGGGGCCGCGTAGAGTGGCCAAGAGTCAGTGGTCAAAGTGGCCAAGAGTCATTGGCCAACAAGCCCAAGGACTTTGAGAAGGACTAGACTCAATTTGCTCTGCCCCAAGAAGCAGAAACTGGAAAAATGGGGGGCATCTCCAGGGGTAAACTGAGGCTTGACGTCCATCAGGAAGTGGAAGAGAGGCTGCCTCAGGAGGGCATTGCCCATGCATGGCCATAGCTCCCTAGCACAAGCTGTTCCTCTGAGGGGAGGGGTGAAGAAGTGGGCAGAGGAGTGGGAGGAGATCAGCACTGGGAGGTCTGGGACAGGGACAATGTGGGACCAACAGAGACTTAGTCTAGCTTATTGTCACAGAGGAATCATCAGTGCCCAATCTTGGGCAAAGCCGCCATTGGCCCTCCCCAGTTCAAGCTCTAGCCCGTCTCTGCTGGCGTCTCCTGAGGGCCTCCCCTTTGGGCCACTCACAACACTTTTGACTCCCCACCCTTGGATCTGCTTCTCCTCCCATGATCCTCTGCTCAAGGGAAGGCTTCTGCTCCATCTTTAACCAGCAATCAATCCTCAGAGAAAGATCAATCAATCTATCTATCAGCAATCAGTGGGGGGATTGAACCCCTAGTTTCTCCCTCCTAACCCCTCAGGCCTTTCCTCTTTCTCTGAAACAGTGGGACCTGGTGTGTGACTCCTGGAAACTGACCCAGATGGCACAATCCATTTACATGGCAGGAGTCCTTGTGGGAGCGATGGCGTTTGGGAGCTTGGCAGACAGGTACTCTGGCCCGGGTGGAGGGGGGGGGGCGGAGGGGCGACCCTGGCCGCTCATCCTCGACCTCTGGCCCAAGACCCCCCCTAATCCGAGCTCCCTCTCCTTCCCCTCCTCCCCAACATCCTTCAGCTCCACCTTCTCAGTCCTGGTCTTTCATCCTCGGCCTGTCCCCTATTCTTGGTCCTGCCTTTGTCTCCCCGTCCCGGTCACGTGCCCTCCGTCCCCTCCCCGTGCCCTGATCCTCTGCCCCCCCCCCAGGTTTGGCCGGAAGGCCCTGCTGAGCTGGTCCTATCTGCAGCTGGGGGCGGCGGGGACCGCCACCGCCTTCTCCCCCAATTTCTCCACCTACTGCGCCCTGCGCTTCCTGGTCGGGATGGCCGTCTCTGGGATCATCCTCAACTGCATGTCTTTGGGTGAGTGTCCCCCGCAGCCTCCCCTTCCTGGGGCCGGCCGACATTCATGGAGCGCTCAGCACAAGGGGTGCCCGGGCCCCGGTCTCAGGGGCTTATGGTTTAACAGGAGAGACAACATACGAACAGCTGTGAGCAAACAAGATCCGCACAAGTCAGGCTGAAGGTTATCGCAGAAGGAAGGGAGCTTGAGGAAAGAGCTTTGGGGGAAGGTGCAGTTCGATCCGAGTCTTGAAGAGAGGCAGGGAGGCCTGGAGGCAAAGGTGAAGCAGGAAAGCTTTCCAGCGTGGGGGGCAGCCGGGGGAGCCGGGTGTAAGGGTCACAGGGGGAGGGAAGCAATGTAGAAGAGCAGGGAGGCTCTGAAGGGTTTTCAGAGCTAAACAGAAAACTGTATTTGATCCTGGGAGTAATAGGGAGCCATTGATGGTTATAGATACGAAGTGGGGATGGGCGTGCCATGGTCAGAACTGGGCTTTAGGAAGTCTCTTTGGGCGTGGAGTAGACTGTGCCCTGGCATGGGGGACATGAGGCAGCCAGACCAACCAGAGTCAGACACAACCACTCAGCACCGGAGACTTTGGGATAGTCTGAGGCTCAGTGCCGCCCTCTATAGAACCCGAAGGACCTCAGGCATTGTGGGATCACAGCAAGAGGCCATCTGGTCCCACTCCTCTACAGAGGAAGGGGCTGGGCACAAAGAGCTAAGGAGATGTGAGCACGGGTCCCATGTGGCAGAGAGGGGATTTAGACCTGGCACTCCCAATATGACATAGGCCCTTCCCCACCTCCAACAGGTGCTGGCCAACCCCGACTTGCCCACTGTAAGCGTTGCCCAAAGACTATCTCCCGCAGGAGGGAGGGGTACTGTCTGTGTCAGCAAAGGGAGAATCCACCCCCACAACACCACAGACCCATGAATCATTGTGGTATGAACCCGCTTCCGGGGGAGAAGCCCTGGAAGGGACTCATCCCATTTCTGTCCCATCCTGGTTATGGGACTTTGGCTTAAGCACTTAATCTCCATTTGCCCTCAGTTTCCTCAACCATAAAATAATAATTAGCCCCTATATGAGAATCCAGCTCATATCTGCAAAAAGTTCTTAGCATACAGTAGGTGTTAAATAAATGCTTGTTATCTTCCCTCTCTGGGCCTCAGTTTCCTTATCTGTAAAGTGAAAGAATCAACCAAGAGGATTTCAGAAGTCTCTTCCAGTTCTGGAACCTCAGTTCCAGGGGGGGTGAAGTGACTTGCCCAGACCACAGAGCCAGGAAGTGTTAAGTGTCTGGGGCCAGATTTGAACTCAGGTCCTCCTGACTTCTGGTGCTCCCTGCCCTTAGAGCCCTCCATTTTTGCTCCTTTCTTCCCCATCCTGTCCCACTCTTGCCACCATCCTGCAGCTGCTCTCCCCTCCCCCCTCCTCCTGCACCCTCCCTCCCCCTTGTTCCCTACTCCCCTCCCCCACCCTTAGAATCCAGGACTCCTGGCTCCTCAGCCTGAGTCCTGGGCCCCCTCCTCCCCTTACCCAGAATTCTCCAGCACAGCACAAAGTGTTTGGGCACTGTGGGGTTCCCTGTTCACCTAGGGCTAAGCTGTGCCCTGAAGGCTTAAGCAGGGGGGGAAAGTTCTCTGATTACTATAAACACGCCCCGTCCCCTTCTGAAGTCCTTGCCCTGGGCCCAGCTCGCTCTAGGCAACTCCATTGTCCGCCCCTTCCCCCCGCCTGGCTCTGGCCCAGGGAGCGCACGTGGCCGGCTCAGCTCGGAACCTGTTAACCCTCTGTCCCCGGGGAAACAGCTTGGCAGAGAGCAGGCCCAGGCCAGGGACCTCAGGCCGGCCCGGATGTGGGGCAGGGCTCACAGGCCCCTTACGGCCAAATGATCACCTGAAGACTCAAGAGGGGACCCCTCCAGGGGCTTCTGGGAGGACAGACAGAAAGAAGGTGGGGAGGGGGAGGGACATGGTTTCCTTGTGGATAGAAGCCTAATGACTTGTTCCAGGAGTCAGAGCAAGCTGGGGAGTGGGGAAGGGGAGGGGGGTGAAGGAGTGGGGAGCAGGGATCAGAAAGGAAGGAAGAACAGATCCCAGAGAAGTGAGCGGGGCCCAGAATGATGGAACAGAAACTATCAGGCCTGGAAAGGGCTCAAGATCCAAAATGCTGAGCTGGAGGGTTCCTTAGAACAGAAAATATCAGAACCAGAAAAGAATCAGAGCTAGAAAGGACCTAGAACACATAATGTTCCTTAGAACATAAATATCAGAACTGAAAAGGACTTAGAACACAAAACACTAAAGTCAAATGATTCTTTAGAACATAAGATACCATAACTGGGAGAAATATCATAGCTAGAAAGGACCTGGAACACGTAATGCTAAAACTGGAAGGTTCCTTAGAAGATAAATAGCAGAAGTGGAAAGGACTTAGAACACCAACCACTAAAGCTAAAAGGTTCCTTAGAGCACAGAATACCATGACTGGGAGGGATCTTAGAACACTGAAAAGAATTTTAAAGTTTAGAAAGCTAAAACATAAAAAACTGGCCATCAAAGCTGGGAACTCAGAAAACTGCCTGTCAGAACTGGGAGTCTTTGTTCTGTAATCTAGAACACAGAATGCCGGGAAAGGATCTTAGAATCCAGAATGATGGAAGACAAAACATCCTCTCACAGAGCCAGAAGGGACCTAAGAGCACAGAATGTTGCCATGGAGGTTCTAGAACTCAGAATGTCCCATTTGGAAGGGACCTTAAAAGCTAGACTGTTAGAACACAGAGCAGAAGATGCCAGGAATAAAGGGAATCTTAGAATAGAGATATTAATGCTGAAAGAAAAAAGGAAATTAAGATGTCACAGGGGAGAGACCTTGGCAATAATCACTTAGGAGAACATGTGTGTTGAGTGAAGAAGGAACCTGAGGGGCGGAGGGGAAGGTGACTGTTTCTCTTCTCTCCAGTTCTAGAGTGGTCCCCCACCCGGACCCGGACGATGACGGGGACCCTGGTCAGCTACTCCGCCACCCTCGGGCAGATACTTCTCCCAGGCCTGGCCTACGCCCTCCCCAACTGGCGCTGGCTCCAGCTCACGCTCTCCATGCCTTTCTTTGCCTTCTTCGGCTACTCCTGGTAGGCACGTTAACGGCAGCCAAATGTATCACGTCCCTCGTCCCGTTTCTATTTCATACTATGGTGGAAACCCTAAAATCAAGCCTAGAACTAGGCCTAGTTTTGCCCAGAACTGGGTTCGTGTCCAGCTAGAAGCTGGAGTTAGGGTTGGGGCAACTGGCCGAAACTCTCTGGGCAGAATTAGGAGTCGGCTCCGAATGGCCCGGGTGGCAGGGGTGCGTAAGGGGGGGCGCAGGTGGGGGTGGGGGTCAGGGAGATCGGGGAGGGGCCGCGCTTCCCCCAGCAACACCCGTCATCAGTGGGTGACCCCCCTGGACCCCGGTTTCCTCCTCTGTAAAAAAGAACTGGCCGGATCAGGTGATTTCCCCAATTCCAGCTGTAAAAATTATTAACTCCCATGAATTCATATTCATGTGAAATGAAGGATGAAAAAGACCAAACTTGGCCCTGCAGGAGTTCCCCATTGGGAAGAGGGAAGAGGTGGAAAATCTGGACCTACTGCCCCCTTGTGGTGGGAAGAAGAAGGGGGATTTTCCTCTAGGAATATGCGGGGAAGAGAAGGAGCTACAATTAGCAACTGTATCCAAGCAATCCTTTCCATGCTCTTAGAGTGTAACAAAGTATTATGTGGGAAAGGCAGCAAGATGCAGGCTACAGGACGGCGCCTTACGTGAATCCAGAGCCACTTAGCGGGCTACACAGAGTGTGAACCTCCGAGTCTCCAGGGGAGGGCCCGGGGGCCTCCTGCTTTGTCCTGTGCTGGCTGACATTCCCACTCGTGGCTCGGGTTGTGGCTGTTCCGTCACGTCTGACTCGGTGCCCCCGGACGCCGTCCTGAGATCCCAGAGTGCTTTGCCATTTCCTTCTCCAGTAGATGGAAGCCAGCAGAGCCTAAGTGACTCGCCCAGGGTCATACAGCTGGTAAATAAATGTCTGAGGCTCGATTTGAACTCGGGTCTCTCTGACTCCAGATCCAACTCTCTATTCACTGAGCTGCCTGGAATATTATGCCTTTGGATAAAGATACAGAATAACGATCACAAAATCCATGCTTTACAAATAGTATCTCATTGGATCTCCACCCCAGCCCTGGGAGACAGGTGCTGTTGTTATTCACATTATAAAGGGGAGGAAATGGAGGCAGACTGAGATTAAGTGACATTGTACTATGACAACCTGCCTCTGAAGAGAACAACTTTTGCTCAAATTTGCATATATAATGCAAGGCTAGGAAGGATAATTAACAGAATGGAAAAACTCAGGCCCCTTAAAATTTTTTCAGGATAAAAAGATGAAATTTCAGGGAGATAAATGTCAAGTTTTACAATTGGGTTCAAGAAATCAATGTCCAGTGCAAGTGGGGGAAGGGAGGACCGGCAGCTTAGAGCCCTGTGAAATGGCTTCTCACCAAGAAAAAGACCCAAGGCATGAAGTGGAAAGTGACCTCAACATGGTCAACAAAGGACCTAAGAGGACCATGTCCTATATTCATTCCTGGATGACAATTTCTCTGTATCGTGCCCCGATCCACTCCATCGGGAGCAGCGTGTTCAGCCCTGAGTCCCACGTTCTGGAAAGGATGCTGATAAGTTAGAGACAGACAGGGAGGATGAAGGGCCACGGATCAGACTATATGTGAATTAATTGAAGGAAACAGGATTATTAGGGACATTTAGCCTAGAGAAAAGACTCAGGATGACAAGTTAGCAAGTATTTGAGGGGCTGAAATGGCGAACCTCTCCAGCATCTCTGCCAAGAAAACCCCAAATAGGGTCATAGAGATTCGGACATGGCTGAAAACGAAGGAACAACACGTGGAAGAAGGCTCGGGTTTGTTCATCCGAGAGCAGAATTGGAGAGAGGGGGGCGAGGAGGGGAGAGATTCAGAATGTCTGCCGCTTAGAGCCTTCCCAAGCACAGGGGCTGCGTGAGGATGCGCGGGCTGCTCTCCCAAGCAAGAGCCGGGGGCTTCTGGGTGGGAATGACGCACAGGGAAGATGCCTGGTCAGGAACAGCTCCCAGAGACCGTGACCTCCACCCTCTGCCCCCAACCAGGTGGTTTGCAGAGTCAGCCCGGTGGCTGGTCCTGGCTGGGAGACCAGAGCAGGCCATCCAGGTGCTGAAGAGGGTGGCTCGCATCAACGGGAGGAGAGCAGAAGGAGACGGGCTCAGCATCGAGGTGAAGGAGTTGCCAGGGAGACCTGGCTCCCCGGGAAGGGGGGGGATGGGAGAGGAGAAGGGAAAGGGAGGAAGGAGGGTGGGAGAAGAAGGGTAGGGAGGAAGGAAAGGAGGTGGAGAAGAGGAGGAGAAAGGAAGAACACATTAATGACCCGCCTGGACCCTCCATTATAATATTTTCCATCATGGACAATGGTCTGTTTCTGAATCCCTCTCATCCTCCCCCCCCCAAACCCCAGAAACTACTTCTTCTCCTCTTATTTTTTTTATATTTTTTTTTTTTTTATTTTTTTTTATTAATAATTTTTTTAATTTTTTTGTTTTTCTTGTCTTGTCTCTCATCTGTCTTTTTTTTCTTGTATCTTTTTGATTAATTCTTGTTATTACTTAGTTGATCTTTCATTATTTATTTTAATTAATTTATTTATTTATTTTTATTTTTCTGATCTTTGTCTTTTTTTTGTTCTTGTTTCCCTGTTATATATTATTTTTTTTATTTTTTTTATCTATTTTTATTATTTTTTGTTCTTTATCTTTTTATTTTTATTATTTTTTATATTTTTTCTTTTTGATTCTTGATTAATATTTATTTTGTCCTCTTTCTCTTTCTCTATCCTTTTTTTTTTTTTTTTTTTATTTTTTTTGTTTTGTCTTGTTCCTCTCTGTCTCTCTCCTTCTTCTTTTCTTTGTTCTTTCACTTTCTCTTCTCTTCTCTCTTCTCTCTCTCCCTCCTCTTCTCTTGCTGCTCTGTCAGTCCTGAAGTCCCATCTTCAGAAAATTGATTTGCTCTTGGCCGAACCCCTTGGGACCTGATCCAGACACCCACCATTCGGCGCATCTCCAAGTGTTGGTGTCATTGGCGCAGGCTAGCCCCCTGGTCGAGGGACACCAGACCTTTTATCTGCATTTAAGCGTTGCCCTAAGATGATGAGGGCAGGTTTGGCCACTACCCTCCACGAACACATTTCTTGGTTTCATCTTCTGGTTCCCCGGGAGGTTCTTGGCTGGCAGGCCTCCCGACTTTATCCTGAAGTAGGTTTAGGACGGGGACTCGCCCTTCCTAGAGCATTTTAAAGTTTGCAAAGCATGTTATTGTCTCATTTGATCTTCCCAAGCAATCCTATGAGGCAGGTGCTCTTGTTGTCCCATTTTACAGATGAGGAAACTGAGGCTGAAAGAGATTAACAAATGGCCATAGCTAATGAGCATCTAAGGCAAGGTTTGACTCAGGCCTTTCTGCCTCCAAGTCCAGAGCTCTTTCCACTGTCACCTAGCTGCTCCCTAAATGTGGGTGGCCCCGGCTATGTTCAGAGGATGTTGTCCAGCCCCCAGATCGCGATGGTGTCAGGAGCTACTCTGCTCTATGCAGAAAAACCAAGTCTGAAACCCAAGTCTCTGGGGTCATAAAGGGTCACTCACTCCCTGGATGGCCTTGGGACAAGCCAGTGACCCCTTCTGGACCTCAGTTTCCTCATCTATAGAAGGTCCTTTCAGCTCTAAACCCGGAATCTTGCCTAGTAACGAACCCTGTCCCAGTGTGGACGGGCAGCTTTTCTCCAGCTTATAGATCTCAGGGAGTTGCCTAGAACACGGAGAGGGTCACTCAGCCTGCACATGTCATGGGCAGGATTTGAACCTGGCTCCTTATGCCTCTGAGATGACATGCAAACCATAGCTTCTATTCCACGTAGTAGCACCTACAAGAGCCACAAGGGGAGAAAGGAGGGTAGAAAATCTGGGGAAATAAGTAGTGATCTGGCTCATGGACCTTCTGGAGGGGTCGAGTCTTCCGCGTTTAATTCAAGGCAAAAGTGTCCTGTGAGTGGGTCTCAAAGGAAGGAAGTGGGATGGCTCACGGACCATGTCTGACAGATGGTTTTTATTCAACCGCGACCCTTCCCAGGAGGCCCAGTCTTAATGAGCCGTGTGATATTGGGCAGGTTTCTTAACTCTCTGGGCCCAGGAGAATATGGGGCATGGAGGAAAGGGAGCGCCCAACGGGGACCAGGCTTTCCCAGGCTCCCGGAGGGAGACGCCCAAGTGGGAAGATGACAGGGTTCCAGAAGTGGGATAAAAACACTAGGAGCCCCTGGCCCACAGAGCTGTTGGCAAAAGGAGAGGGCAATGACTAAAAGGTGCTTTCATGTGTTTCTTTTTCACTTGATGGTATTTTATTTTTTCCAATCACACATAAAGATAGTTTTCAACACTTATTTCTATAAGATCTCAAGTTCCAGATCTGGGAGAAAGGCTTTCTAAGCTTTAAGGAGCCATAGAACCGTGGCCTAGAACAGGCAACCAGTGGACATCCCGGGGAGGGAGGCCCCCATCTCTCTCCCCGCCAGGGCAGGAGGCCCCCATCTCTCTCCCTTGGTCCTCCCGAATCCATTCGCTCCCATCTCTCCCTCTCAGAGGAGTCCCAGGTTAGGCAGCAGGGGCAGAGACTCCTCGCATCTCCTTTCCTCCCCTTCCCCCCCCTCTTCCCAAAGGTTCGCTACCAGTTTTGCCTATTATGGAGTGGCCATGGACCTGCAGGGCTTCGGGCTGCGGGTCCACATGTTGCAGCTGCTGTTTGGGATGGTGGATATCCCAGCCAAGCTGCTCTCCACTCTGGCCATGAGCCGCGCCGGACGCAGGGTCGCCCAAGTCACCGCCCTGGTGCTTGCTGGACTGGGCATCCTGGCCAACCTCCTGGTGCCCACAGGTGAGAGAGCCTATCCCGGACGGCCCCCCTCCTGCCAGGCCTGAAGCACTAACCCTGAGCCTCTAGGAGCCCAAGTCTCCACTAGATTCGGCCCCATTCTTCAGATGAGGAAACTGAGAAAAGTCAATGATTTGTTCATCATCACCCAGTTAGTAAAATGAGTTTTCAACTTAGATCTCCCTAGCTACATAAGGGTGTGCTATACAACGCCTGCTCCCTCTCGCCCTCTTGGCCCCGGGGTTTTAGCAACCAGCCCCAACTCTGACCCGACCAGGAGGGAGGAGGGAGGCGGCTGGGCCCCGGCCTGGGACTCTGGATGGTGGCCGGGTCCTGAAGGGAGCAGGTAGGGAGGCCCGTTCACATGGAGGGGCAGAGGGCTCCCGGAAAGCCTGCAAGCTGGCACTGGGGGCCATGTGATGCCGGGGAAGTCTCTGGGCCATCACCGGGAAATCAGGAATAAGAGTGCCTCCATTTCCAGCTTTCGGGGGCTTTGAATGATGGCATCAATGGGACAGAGCAGATCTAGGGGGTCTGCAGGACTGGGCTGAGCTGCTTCTCACAGACTCTGCCTGTGACAACACAGCCACCCACCCACTTACATGCACACAGACATGCTCACACACAGTCACATACATTCTCTTCCTCCCTCCCTCTGTCTCTGTGTGTGTGTGTCTATCTCTTTCTTTCTCCCTTCTTTTCTCTCCTTTGTCCCTCCTTCTGTCTCTCTGTCTCTCCCTCCTTTCTCTTTGTCCCTCTTTCTCTCTTTTCTCTGTCTCTCTGTCTCTCCTTTCTTCTTCACTTTCCTTTGTCCCTCTTTCTCTGTCTCTTTTCTCTCTCTCTCTCTCCTTCCTTTCTTTCACTCTCCTTTGTCCCTCTTTCTCTCTCTTTGACCTCTCTCTTTCTCCCTCTCTCAGTCCCCTCCCTCTGTCTGTCTGTCTGTCTGTCTCTCTCTCTCTCACACACACACACACACACACACACACACACGCCGCACCTTTAGTATCCCATCTGTGTCCTTTCTCAGAACTGGCCGCCCTTCGGACAACTCTGGCGGTGTTAGGGAAGGGCTGCCTGGCCGCCTCCTTCAACTGCGTCTACCTGTACACGGGGGAGCTGTACCCCACGGCCATCAGGTAGGGCAGGCCGAGGTCCCAGGGCAGCCAGCTGCTTGTGGTAAGGGCCAGACCTGGGCTGCCTTCTTAAGCCGTTGAGCGGCCCCTGAGGGAGGGGCGCAGGACAGGGAAGGGCTGACATTGAGATAAGGGAAGAGGTAGATGGGAGACCTTTTCTGAGGTCCATCCTCTGAGGCTTCCCTGAAGGGCCCTGCTGCTTGGAATGAGGCTGGGGATGCAGGAATGGGTGGACCTGGGAAAGTGGTCCCGGCTGCGCAAAGCCAGGAGGTCTGCTGGACTTAAAGGGAAGAGGTTCAGGGCACAGACTTCCAAAAGGGAGGCTGACCTCCCCCTCTCCACCACAGAGGGCCAGGCTCACTCCTTAGCTCTTTGCCCCCTTCCAAGCTTCCTTTCCTGTCTTTTGTCTCCAGCCAAGACTGGGACACAGGACGTGGGGGTCGGGGAGGGATAAGGCATCTCCTGATTCCTTTCCGGGTGTTTTAAAACTAGGATAAGATGGGGCAGCTGGGTGGCGCAGTGGATAGAGCCCCAGCCCTGAAGTCAGGAGGACCTGAGTTCAAATGTGGCCTCAGACACTTAACACTTCCTAGCTGGGTGACCCTGGGCAAGTCACTTAACCCTAATTGCCTCAGCAAAAATAAATAAATAAATAATGTTAAAGACCAGGATAAGCTGCAAAACCTCTGGTCTTGGCCAGCAGAAGGAGAAGGCCCGGCCAGGCTAGGATGGGGGGGGAGGGGTGCTTGGGAGGTGCCGGGTGGAGACAAGGAGATTCCTGCCTGACCCTGACTTGTCCTCTCTCCTCTGGAACTGGATCCCTCCCCGCCAGGCAGACTGGCCTGGGGGGAGGAAGCACCATGGCCCGAGTGGGGGGCATCGTGGCCCCACTGGTAAAGCTGACGGGTGAGCAGATGCCTCTGGTGCCCCCCATCATTTACGGCTCCATCCCTGTGCTCTCGGGTCTCGTGGCTCTTGGGCTGCCAGAAACCAGGAACCGGCCCTTGAAGGACACAGTGGAAGAGGTGGAAAACAGGTGGGTGCCGCTTAGCCCTCCTTCCCCCTTTCCTGGAACGTCCCCTTCCTTTTAACCCCACCCCCACTCACCCCAGACCTGTCGGGTCCTTCAGGTTCCCCCAACAGCAGGACACGGATCCCTAGGAGAGGCAGCTGGCGGCCGGACCACGGTGGCGACCAGAGGACGTCTCCCACGCCCAAGACCACGGACGCCCGGACGTTCCCGGCCCATCCACACGCACCCCTGCCGGCTGTTCGGGGCCTGGTCCTCCTCAGGGAGGAGTGGGAGCGGCCAGCTGCTCCCGGAAGGGCTTCCCAGGCTGACGAAGCTAAGAAAAGCCAGTCTCCCACCTCCTCCCTGGCTCACCCCCATCACCCCACCCACCTTCTGTCCCCCTGGGGCTGAGAAGCTGGCAGCCCTGAGAACGGAAGGCTGAGCCCTATTTACACCATGCCCGGGCAGGCGGGCCCCAGGCCTGCTGCTCTGGGATCTTGCCTCAGTTTCCCTTTTGGTAAGCAGAAACATTAGGTGGCTAATAAAGGGTCTTCTTGGACGCTGTGCCTTGGCTGAGGGCCTTGGCTGAGGGGGCTTGCCTCCTCTCCCTTCTGGAAAACCGGAGCGGCTTCCGTCTCCCTCCTCCTCCCCTCCCGGGCCTGGGCCGTGCCAGGTCCAAAGCAGAAATCAGAAGGATGGGGGGGGGGGGCTCCTCATTCCCCATCTCTGGGGCTTCATACTGAGCTCCCCCAGTTCTCCCCGGCTTTCCTCCTCCCGCCCCCCGGGGGCTCAGCTTAGGGCGTGCCCGGTGCCACTGGCCAGGCCCGGCAGGCAGCCTCCCCTCCCCCCCTGCCTCCTTCCTCCCAGCCCCAGGCACGGGGCCCTAACTCAATTGTGCCCCATTAATCTCCCGGCCGCCAGACTCGGCAGGAACTGTAAACAGGCGGCCTGCGAGGCCTCCAATCACAAGAAATGACTAGCACGGCTGCACTCGGGGCAGCTCTAGGGGGCTGGAGGCAGCGCCCAGCCGCAAGGCCCGGGTGGTCGCCCGGTCCTCGGAGAAGGGGGAAGGGGCTGGGACGGGGAGGGGGGCGGCAAGGGGCCCGGGCCGAGGGCGTGGCTCGCGCCTCCTCTCAGGGGGCAGCCCCGGCCCCAGCCTCTACTCCAAGTGTCGCTGACCCGGGCAGGGGGGCGCGGAGAGCGGGGGAAACGGGGGGGGGGATTAATTGGACAAACCCCCGGCAGGGCCCGGGCGCTCCGAGCTCCCCTCCCAGCGTCTTCCGAAGCTAGCACAGCCCCGGCTCCGGCGCGCTCGACTATTTCCCCCCGCCCCCACCGCCCGCCCCGAGCCGGAGCCACCGAGGGGGTGGGTAATGATGGAAATAGCGAAGAGGGACCTCGGCCGCGCGGGGCAGCCCACGCCCACTAGGGGGCGCGGCGGGAGGTGCCTCCGCTGCGCCTCGGCACAGCGCAGCTCGGCCCGTGCAGGCGGGCAGGAGCGGCCGGCAGCCCGGCGCTCCGGAGGCGGAGAGGAGGCGGAGGGAGCTGCTGGGGGCCCCGACGCCACCCAGGGCCCGGGGGCCAGAGCCCCGGCTCCGTCAGCCCCGAGCTGGGCCTGACGTTGGAACTGAGCCCGGGGCGCGGCGGGGGGGGGGCCGCCCCAGGTAAGTGACTACGGGGGGTCTTTGCCCTGAGCCCCGCCGAGGGGTGGGCGCAGAAGAGGGGGCCGGGGCCCGGGGAGTGTCGCGTGCCGGACCGGGCTGGGCTAGAGGGGGGCGGCGGAGAGAGCAGGGTCTGGGCGGGACGGGCTGGACCCCCGCCCCCGCCCCCTGCGCCCCGCTGCGTGAGCTCCTCGGGACTGGGGGCTGTGTCCCCCGGACTCCCGCGCCCCCAGCCCAGAGCCGCCCTTGAGATCCCGGCCCGGGCAGGGGCCGGAGGCGGCGGGGGGCTCGCGGGGGCGGGGGCGGGGAGCAGGCGGCCGAGCGGCCCCGGGCGCGCGCCACTCCCAGCCCCCGGGCTTCTGGTTTCTCTCGGCTGTCTCATCTCTGGCGGCGTGACCCGAGGGCGCTAAATCCGCGGCTGCCGGGACCCGGGGAACCCGAGCCGGGTCCTCGCGACCGGGCGTCCGAGTCGGGACGGGGCTGGGAGCCGGGAGACTTAAGGGAGCGGAGGGCGAGGACGGACACACCTGCCCATCTCCTCCCGCCCCACCTCCAAACGGGGACGATGGCTAAACCGAGGCGGGGGAGGGGAGGGCGTGGGGGCGGGGAGCCCTAGTTTAGGCGTCAGGATCTCGGGGTGAGCCACCGGCCCTGTGTGACCTTAAACTAGTCCCTTTCCTTTTCGGGAAACCGAAATTTCCCCAGCTGGGAGATAAGGGTCTGCATGGAAGGGCCCCTCCAACCCCGACCGGCTGCGACTCGGGACAGAGCTCCCGGCTTGGAGCAGACCTTTTGTCCCAGGGCCCGCCCCACAGCCGTAGCCGTAGAGACGGTTCGGATTAGGGTGCGGGGGGAAGGTCGTGAGTGCGGCCGGGCCGGGGACCCAGCCCGCCGGCAACCGGGGCTGCTTAGGCTGTCCTGTCGCCAATGGGCGGCCGATGGGGAATCGAGGCGGATGGGGTCTGGAAATGCAGAGGTCCGGACCCCTGGGAACCACGCGCACATGCACACGCACAGCCACCCACGCACACTCACAGCCACACGCGCACACCCGGCCACACACGCACTCACGCACACTCACAGCCACACACGCAGCCACACGCGCACACCCGGCCACCCACGCACATACACGCACATACGGCCACACGCGCACACACCCCTTTCCTCTCAGGTGACATCCTCAGATCGGAACCCGCTTCTTGGGTCAGGCCCTGAGTGACCTCATGGGGCAATGGCCCCGGATTGCCTGGAATCCCCCGCCCCGGGACCCGCATCCGGACCCCGCTCGAGGGGCCTCCAGAGCTGGGGAAATGGCCTTGGGAGGCCCTGCTTCCCGGGAGAATTCACGCCATTATCCTTAGACTCGTTGGCGCCCCCTCCCCTGGGCCCCTCGGGAGGAAGAAAACCTCTCCAAATTCAGGCTAAGGCCGTTCTTACGCCCCCCTCCCCGCCCCCGCCAAGCCCACGCTTCTAACCCGGGATCTTGGACTGGAAAGACAAAAGGCCGCGCTGGGCGCAGCGGCCCCGGGGACTTGGGTGGGAGCCGTCCGAGAGGCGGGGAGGCCCAGTTCTGCTTCCCGCCTCAAAGGCAGGCCCGAGACCTCAGCCCCCCCCCCTTTTCCCCCTCCCCCCGCCCTCCCCAGGGGTTGGAGGGCTGGCCTGGAGGAATTAAGCGAGGTCTGGGGGGCCCTAAGCGGCGAGGGCCGAGAGAACAGAGGCCTGCGGGAATCGGAGGCCGCTGGAGAAGGGGAGGGAGAAGCTGGAGCACGCGTCCCGCCCCCGCCCCCGCCCGCTCCGGCTGCGCCCCCGGAACGGGAGGGGGCGAGGAGCTCGATGGGGGTGGGGAGAAGCGGGTTCGTCATGGCCGCCGGCTCGGGAGCAGAGGCGGGGACGCGAGGATGGGAGGAGAAGGAGGCCCTTGTGCTGGAGGGGACAGAAATGGGGGTGGGAAGGGAGCCACCTGTTGTAAAAAGTCTCTGAGGTGAGAGAGAGAGCGCGCTCCAGGACCGGCCTCCTTCCCGTGGGATCCTTACATCCGGAGCTGAAAAGAGCCTTTACAAGTGTCAGGTGCAATGCCTCCTTTCGCGGAACGGAAAGTACTTGCCCAAGGTCTCACAGCAAACAAGTGGCGGAGCTGGAACGGGTTTCAACTCCTTCTTCCCGCGTGCTCTTCTCCAAGGGAAGAGGCTGGGGGTGGCGCGGGCCCCGGCTGCTCAGGTGAGGGGGTCTCTGGGAGCGGGAGGCCGGGAGCCGACTCGCGAAACTTACTTCCTGAGGATCCCTCGGGACTTCAGCCACAGCTCGGCGCCCGGCACTCGTTTGAAAAAAGCAATGACTTCAAAAGCTCCCCTTCCTCCTCAGTAAGAGGAAGAAGAGAACTAGATGACCTCGGAGCTCTCCCGAATCTACGATCCTGCCATCTTGTTTTTACGAATGGGGAAACTGAGGCCCAGAAACGGAAAGAAGCTTCCCACGGTTCCACAGGCCCCAGAGCCAACACGCCTAGGACTCTAAACCAGGCGCCTTGTTCCCTGCGCCCGGGCTGGGCCAGTGATGGAAGAAAGAACCGTGACGGATGGACGGATGGATGGATGGATGGATGGACAGACGGATGGACGGACGGATGGATAGGTGCATGAGTGGAATCAGGTCCGCCAGACCGCCGCCTCCTGTCTGTGGGTCCGAGCGCAAGCCTTCGGCCAGCGAAGCTTCTCCTCTCCCCCTCCTCCAGCCCCCGGGATGGGAAATAAAGGAGGGAGTAGGAAGCGTCGTTTCAGCCTCACTCGGGCAGTTTGTCTCGGGGCCACAGGCAGCCCTCGGGTGACCCCTCGGGAGAGTCCTGGAGCCCGACGGGAGAGTCAAGGACTGAGCTCCCTGTTGTGTTCCCGAAGCTGCGCCCTGGGCGAGAGAGCCCAAGGTTTATGCAGGCCGAGTGGAAGTCGGACTGCCCTGCTCTGTCTCGGAACCCGGCGGACCAGCGAGCACCTGTTCCCACCGGGAACGGCAACTCCAGAGCGACTCGATTTTCCAGAACCCATCCCCCCTTTTTTGTACATACAAACCCTATGAGAGAGGCATGGAGAGCACTACCCCCATATGAGGAAAGTGAGGTAGAGAGGAAGGGAGGGGAAAGGGAACAAGTTTATTAAGTGCCTTCGGTGTTCCAAGCACTTTGCTAAATGCTTTACAGATATGTCACAACAACTCTGGAAGGTAGGTGCCATTACGACTTCCATTTTACAACAGATTAAGGGACTTGACCAAGGTCATATGGCGAGTAAGTGTCTGAAGCCACATTTAAATTCAGATGTTCCTGATGGCAGACCAAGTGGGTCCACTGCACCAGCTACCTAGACGGCCACTTGAACGGGGGCACTGCAGCCCTTTCAGCACCCTGGGAAGAGAGAAAGAGAAAGCATTCCCAGAAATCCCATGTCTTCTCTGGGAAAACCCATTTCCTTTCCCTGGAAATCTGCCTGGGATGCAATCCCCCTCCCATCCTCACCTCCAGACCACTGCTCCCACAGATGACCCCCTTGTGATGCTTTTGAGGGAGTCGTCTTCCTGTCCCTGCCTCCAGAGCGTCCCCTCAGCCTCAGTCCTACAGCCAGGAGCTAGAAGAGGGAGTTGATGAGGGGAAAAGCAAAGGAGGCAGGCAGAAGAAGGGGGAGGGAGGGACTGGCATTCTCCCCCTCCCCTGGCTCTGCCCTGACCAGGGCATCATGGCTACCCCCAACAATAATACTCCTGCCAGATCCCTGCCCTCGGAGCTCACTCTCCAACACCTTGACTTAGAGGAAGAGAGCAACCACTTATTGAGTGACTAGTGTATACTGGGCTAAGTCCTTTGCAAACATGTGATAAAAGGGGATGGGGAAAAGGGCGGGGCATCGCAGGGGCTCTCCCCAAATGGCTGGCATTTTCCTGTTTCCAAAGATCCATTTTCACATCTCTGAGATATGGAGATCAGCAATGTCAATGTTATTACATCCTTTTTACAGAGAAAGAAACTGAGGCTTTGGAGGGGAAGTGATTTGCTCACAGCTAGTAATAGGACCCAGAACTCTTGAAGCCACTTTGAGGGTTATTTCTGAGACACTATTTAAGCCCCCAGAAATCAGGATTCTGACTTCTGGAGTTCCAATGTCACTGTCCAGAGTCCTGTCACACCTTCCCCTGGCCTGACCAGACCATCCCAGTACCACAGTCCACTATGGCAGCTCCCCAGCTCAGGCCCCGGGCACACCTGTGCCACCCCCTGGCCGGCTCTTGGTTAAGGGACTGTCCGAGTGACTTGAACCCTGTGATGTCCCCACACTTATATTTCCCCCCGGAGCCCCAGACCTGAGATGAGCAGCTTACAATTCTCCAAACCCTGGCTCCCTGTTAAGGATGCTGAATTTTGCTTCCACCATGTCCTAGCTGTGTCGCCTTTAGCAAGTCCTCTAACATCTCAGCCTCAGTTTCCTTCTCTGTACAATGAAGGAAATAGCCCTTTTCGGCTCAAAATTTAGAAACCTACAACCCCGGGTCCCACGGGCCCCACAATGGGCAAAATCTCTCCAAGCTGGTTCCTTCGCTCCAGGGAAAGGAGGTCATCTGGGGAAGAGCCCCCAGGTGCCCAAAGCGAGTCGGAGACCACCCTCACCGCCGCCCCAGGAGGCCGGGACGGCTTCCTCTCCGAAAGAGGAGGAGACAGACATCAGAGCACCCAAGCCTGCATTTCTATTTCAGTCCTCCGCCCGCCTCTGCCCAGGGGGTGGGGGTGGAGAAGAGCGAATCCCTTCGGAGGCGACCAAAAATAGCCATAGGAGGTGGTAATGAGCGAGCCTGGCCACTGCTCCTGGGCTGGGCCTGCCCCCGGGCCGCACAGCTCCGCCGGCTGCACGCAGGCTGCGCGAGGCTTCCCGCACTCAAAAGGTTGGCCCCATCCCCCATCAGGCCCCTGGGCTGCTGCTCTAACTGAGCATCCCTAAGTACCTAGAGTCCCTGCTTCCGGCCCGGGGGGGGGGGGGGGGAGTTAGAGCAGATGGCAAGCTCCCTGGGACTAAGGTCAAGAAACGATCCGGCTTCTGACCCTGGGGGACCAAGTCATCAGCCACACTTTTCCACACCTCAAGCCCTGAAGATGGTCTCTGCGTTCCGGACAAGCAACGTGCAGCCTAAGGGGCCTTCTGATTGTAAACGCTCTGATCCCCGAACTGGTGATTTACATGACTGGAGCGCAGGAGAGTGATTGAGAGCAATGCATTTCTTCTCCGAGGCTCTGCTGGGAGAGGGAGGCAGAGCTCTGAAGTCGGCAAGAGCTGGATCCACTGACCCCTGCGGGCTCAGAGACTCCGCTAGAGTTCAGGACCTCTCTGGGCCCCAGCTAGCGTCTGAGGCTGTGCTTTGTCAGCCAGTTGTTAATGGGCATCAGCGCCGGGTGTTTCCACGCAGAGTCTCTGATGATTGCGCAGGTCAGGACCTCCTGTGTGGACTGCCCCAGAAGCCTGCCTCCCCAGAAGGCACCCCTCCCCCCAGCTCATCCCTGCAGACGCTCCTCCCCATGTTGGGGCAGTTGGGTGGAAGTGCTGCTTCCTTAGCATCCTTCAGAGCACAAAGAACCAGAGGGCCTAAGTGTTCGGGGACCAGATGGCTCAATGAGCTGCGTGAGCGCAAGCCAGTCCCTTCCTTTCTCTGAGCCTTTGTTTCCCAATATGCCAAATGGGAATTTGGATCGGCTAGCCTGGCTCTCAGGAGGACAAATAAGGCTTTCTGAGGACCTTTGAAAGGTTCCATTCGAGGTGATGGGAGAAGGGGGAAGAGTGGGCCTGGAGAAGGCCCAGAGAGCTAGTGGCTAGTTCACTCTCAGTCTAGTAGGATGTGGGGGCAGGGAGGGAGACCGAACTAGCCACTCAAATCTTCCCCTCCCCCCCCATCTGCACCTGCGCAGCCTCTTCTAGGATCCTTTTGTGGCGCAGAAATGCGTTCGTGCTGCGCTCCAGGCTGCTTAAAATAAAAAAAAATAAAAAAACTGTTCCCAGCTTCCCTCCCTCCCGGCTAAATCTGGCTCGGGTGCGGGGGAGGTTTGACTAGGGAGGGCGGCAGGACCAGTGCTGGAGCTAGGCAGTGAGGACGGGTCCTCTGAGCCACCCACCCTCCCCACTGACCCTCGAGCTTCCATCCCTGGCCTTGAGCGAGCTCTTGGCTCGGTGTCCCCGTCTGTAACACAAAGAGTCAAGCTCTTGAGCCCGCTGCTGATAGTCCCGTCATCTCCCAGGCCTTCTCCCCCACCAAAAAGAAAAAAAATCCTTAGGATGGGGACATTGGAAGAACGTCTTGGAGACCAGGTAATCCAGGCCTTTGGATTAACAGACTCCAGGGAGGTGAAAGGCAGACTCTTGCGAGATCACACTCCTGGGGACCCCTAGAGTCTGCGTCTCGGGCAGGGCCAATCGTAGATGGAAGAATCCCCAGTCTATTCCAAGAATCAGCTCCTGGGTTACCCGCCGTGGCAGGATCTGCCTCTTCCTGTTGCTTGGTAGTTCCCTCTTCCTCTCCTTCTAAGCATCTTGGATTTACTTCTCTTTTTTCCATGTTGTAGCCCCTCCTCTAGACAAGGACCCCTTTCCCTTCTGTCTTTGCATCCCTAGAGCATAGCACAATGCCTGGCACATAGTCGGTGCTTGCTAAAAGCTCATCAGATCCGACTGTGCTGGCCTGGACAGCCGACTGCGCTGGCGCTCTGGCCTAGGCCCCAGAGAAG
The DNA here is from genome assembly GCF_902635505.1 of Sarcophilus harrisii. NCBI lineage: Eukaryota > Metazoa > Chordata > Mammalia > Dasyuromorphia > Dasyuridae > Sarcophilus > Sarcophilus harrisii. The sequence continues at coordinate 243,576,227 of NC_045431.1, forward strand.
CAGCCGAGAACAACAACTCCAGCCCCGCTGGTGCCAGAGGACTCGGATTCCAAGTCACTTACCATCTTTGTTAAGCCAGACTTGAATGACAAAAAAATCTCCAAAGCTTTCTCCTTTCCCACCCCCCAATCCTATGATCTTCTACTGGTCGGAGAGAGAAAGCCTTTGCTTGCACCCCCAAGGAAGGGCTTAGGGAGCAACATCTGTCATACTTGAGAGAATAAGAGGATAAAGAAAAAAAGGAAACAACCAGTTGTGGGAGTGGGTGGAGAAGTATTTTCAAGGAAGGCTGGCTCGTCCCTCCCAGCTTCACTTACTGCCCACACCCAGAGGACCATCCTCGAGGACCCGCAGCGGCCAATCTGATTCATGCATCCCGGCCTGTCGAATACCAAGGAGCTCATTGTCAACTTTCCTGGAAAAAGGAGGGCAGTAGGTAGGGTGAGGCAGGAAGCTCACCACCCTGTCAGTGGAGCAGGAGGCCTGGCAGATCTGAGTAATCCCTTCCCTCCCATTGAATGCAGGACTATATAGTTCCTGCATGTTAGACTGCCACTGACCCACAAGGGCCCGTCTACAGCTGGCACCGGGCACCTGGGGGCCACCCCAGGACGGTCCTGAGTAGCAGCCAGGGGCAGAGCAATGCAGGTCTATGGAATCCCACCTCCTGAACATCTGGAGGCAACTCTTGGCAGAATTCAAGCCCTACCCTCACATCTCTGCAGCTGGCTTCCCTGGGAATAGGGAGCTAGGAGCGACTCATGTCCTTCCCCATGGCCATACATCCCGGACTATGAGATGAAAGGAGTGATCACATGATCTCTCAAACTCGGCCATTCTGTTTTCTCAGCTCTGACTTCCCATGTCTTGAGATCCCTCTGAGATCTGATCTTCCATGTTCAAGATTCACCTCTGACTTTATGATCTAAAGTTCATTCATACTCTAACATTGTGTTCTAAGATCCCTCTCAGTTCTGATATTCCATGTTCTAAGGTCCCTGACAGTTCTGACATTTCCTGTTCCAAGGACCCTTCCAGCTCTGCTACTCCTTGTTCTGAGAGAGCTCCCAGCTCTAGCATCCCATATTCTAAGCTCCCTCCCAGCTCTGACATTTCGTGTTCTTAGATTTATTTCATCGCTGACATTTTATGATCTAAAGTTCTGACATTCTGTGTTCTAAGGCCCCTTCTAGCTCTGACATTTTAAATACTGAGATCTCCAAGCTCTGATATTATGGTCCCTGAGGCTCTATGTTCTAAAGGCCTTCCAGCTCTGACATTCCCTGTTCTAAGGCCCCTCCGGCCTGGGACAGCCCACGTTCTAAGGCCGCTCCCAGCTCTGATATTCCATGTTTCTTCCAGTTCTGTCTTTGAGGCTCCAGGTGAGTTCTCCCATTTTATTCCCCGAATCAATCACCGAGACGTGAGCATTGTGCCATTCCGGAGTCCGTGGTGCCCTCTGGGAGCTCACATTCTTATGGAGACAGTGACAAGTGCATAAGTAGGAGCTCCCACAGTTCCATAGGGAAGACCAAAGGGCATGTTCCTAAAAGCTGGCCCTGGGGCGGGGTCTAGGGGGAAGCCGGGATTCCGAGAGCCTGGAGGAGGAGGGGATCGTCCCCGGCGAGGATCCGAAGGGAGCTTGGGAGGCAGGGGCGGCCACCGAGACCTTGGGAAGAGAAATTGCTTTGCGTGGCATTTTTCGGGTCCTCCGGGCCAGGAGGCCCCCTCCCCACCATCCACCCTCCTAAGTCAGGCCCTGGAACCCAGAGGGAGGTGGACAGGTCAGACAGGAATTGAGCTCTTGGGGAAGTGGAGAGGAGCCACCGGGGCAGCCTTTGTTGCTCCGCTCTCCGGGAGGTCCTTAGGCCTAAGGGCAGGGATAGGGCCCAGGTCTCTATAGCAAAGGGCTCCCGGGGAGGTTCTGTTTCTGGGGAAACTTTGGACACACAAACCCCCGGACTGGCTGCGGGAGGGGGGAGCGCCCAGAGAGAGGACAAGAAGAGCCAGACTTCGCCACCGCTTCCCCGGGGGCTGCCCGGGCACCTAGTCAGGGATCCCCACCCTCCGCGATACGCCTCCGGGCTCTGCCCAAGTCTCAAGTACAAAGGCGCGGGGCCGGGGAGGGGCGAGCGGACTCCGGAGGGAGCTGGGGAAATGGGAGGTCCCGCAGGCAGATGGAAGGGGCAGAAGGAAAGGGGGGGGCTGAGCTCCAGTGGCAGCGAGGTCGGGCGGAGGGGAGAGGTTTACCGTCTCCAGGTATGTTGTGAACCTCGCGTGGGAGTGGGGGGAGACAGTTTGACAGGCGGGGCGGAGAGCTGTCTGTCTGCCTGTCTGTCTGTCTCTCCGAGTGAAAGTTGGGGGCGGAGCGAGGGGGGGGAAAGGGCCCGAATTAGCAAGCGCTTCATCCGCCCAGACTCTGGGAGGGAGCCAGGCCCCCAAGCCAGGGGCGCGCGCAGCCGCTCCCCCGGCCCCCCGGGAGCGCCCGCGTCCCGCTGGCTCCCCAGCGCTCGGGGCCGCTCCGGGCTGGAGATTCTCACGTGAGGACGAGTGTGTCATTCGCAAACAGACGGGGAACCGAGAACAGAGAGCCCTGAAGTATGGCTGTGTGGGAGGGTGGCGGTGTGGGCGGGCAGGGGGGAGGGGACGCGGGGGGATCTCGTGTACCTGCAGGAGGCAGGGAAGGCAGATCCATGTGAAGCAGGCGCACGGCGCCGGGGCCAGGGGCATGCGTGCCCCTCAGGGCCCTGACCCGCGCGAACTGCCGCGGGAGCCCGGGGGCGCCCGCGCACACGCAGGGACTCAGAGGGAGCGGCTTTGCGGGACCCTCGTGGTGGGTTCGTGGGGCCGGGAGCCCGCGGGGACGTTGGCAAGCGATCCTGCGCGCGGCTCTGGCCGCGTATGTGGCGGAGCTGCCGGTGCCTTCGAGGCTGTGTGCAGTCTGTGGGTGTGGGTGTTTGTCTCTCTCCCGTATCCGCCTTCGCTCTCCTTCCCATGCATCCTGGAGCCTTTGCTTTTGTCCCCCCGCCCTGCCCCCTTCTGGTCCCAGCCCCCTTGCCCAGGGTGGGGGGGGCCCGATTTGCCCTCCAGGGCCCCCCTCCAGCTCAGAGCTCGCTCTCCCCTCCCTCCAGCTCCACCCTCCCTCCCTCCCTCCCTCCCCTCCTTCCTTCCCTCTTTCCTCCCTCCCCAGGGGCTGGCGTGCCAGGGGGTGGGACATGCCAATCAACAACGGTTCTTCTCCTGCTGCCAGCACAGGACGGAGCTCCCCGGGGGAGCCGAGTGTCCCGGGGCCCCAGAGGACGCTGTCCCCCTGGGGAGGGAGCGGGACTGGAGACCCCGGCGCGCCCACGCTCCCTCGCACACCCCCATGGTGAGTCGCTGTCTCAGTGGGACCGGAGCGGGAGGGCAGAGGAGGGGGACCGGGGGTGGGGGAGGTCTGGGCTGGGGGAGAGGACACCTGGGCTCTAAGGGAGCCCGGGGCTGGGCTGGGGGACCTGGGGATGTGGCTGCTGTAAATAGGGGGAGGGGTAAAGAATAGACTGATCTCCACTCCTGATCCTTCTCCCCCCCCCCCAAAGAGTATGAATCAGATGTTTTTAGGGAAGCTGAGAGGCTGGGTTTGGGGACTGTGGAGGGGGAGGGGAGGGGCTGGGGGCTCGGGCCTCCGGCGGGTCGGAAATCTCTTTGGGAATCAAAGACTGGCTCGGGCGGGACCCTGGCAAACCCCTAACCCTTCCTGAGCCTCCTTTCCATGTATAACGAACGGAGCAGGACGGGCTCACCTCCCCGGCCCCCCCGGGGCCCCCGGCCCTAGAGGATCCTATAAGGGGCGCCCAGGGCTGGGGCCGCTGCCCCAGAGGGCAGGGAAGCAGGAGGGAGGAGGGCAGGGCCGAGGTCTGCGGGCCAGCTGACAGCTGTTACCTGGCAGCCAACCAGGTGAACTGGCCCGGAGGTGGCTCCTCGCCGGGGCTCTCAGCTGGTGCCGGTGGCTAGCGGGCCCAGGCTGGCTCCCCGGGCCCAGGAACCCACTCCTTTCGTCCCCAGGGTTCCCTGTGCCCGGCTAACCCCAGCTGCCTGTGGCCCCCACCAGGATGGACTGACCTCAGCGGCCTGGCAGAAGGAGGAACCAGGCTCCAAGGTGGGTACGAGTCCTGGCCGGGCTCCGGGATCTGAGTCTGGGACGGCCCAGGACGGGTCGCCCAGAGGGGGAGAGACCGCAGCCGTGGCCCCCACCTGGCCCCCGCCATGGGCACTTACCTGCAGCAGGCCATTTCCTCCAAGCGCCTGATTTTAGGGAAAGGCACTAGCCCAAGGTCACACGGCCTTCTGACGCCAAACCCTGGACTCTCAATTCCTTTCTGGGTCTGGGGTCCGTGACCTTGAGCGCACCCCCCCCCCCCGCCAGCCCCACGTGGGCTCCAGACAAACCC